>NW_025336223.1:493470-907030 GCF_004798865.1 Varanus komodoensis | reverse complement strand
CTCTCTCTCTCTCTCTCTCTCTCTCTCTCTCTCTCTCTCTCTCTCATCAACACCAACATTAATTTTCACAGGACAAGGACAACTGCATAATCTGGAGAACAAGGATGGATATGGTGTTCCTTTTAACCTTTGCTAGATAAAAGCCAAGTCATCAAGAGAGTGGGTCCAATTCCCACTGAAGAAAGAAGTGTAAGCAAAGGCAGGTTGCTTACCTGTAACTGTCGTTCTTCGAGTGGTCATCTGTGCATTCACACATTATGGGTGCTGCACCTGTGCAGTGCCTGTTGCCAGGAAGATTTAAGAGCTTTAACAGTTTTTGGCAGGAACTTCACACCCTCCCCCACCCCGTAGTATAAATGGTCGGAGTGCCTGCCCTTTCCCCAGTCAGCTGAAGACCATTTGTTCACTCCCAGGCAGAGCTGGCCGGTATCAAACACGGTTTATAAGGGATAAAAAGTATAGAAATAAATACATGTGTGTGTGTGTGTACAAACACACACACACAGTCATATAGTATACCCAGTCACTGTCTTGGTTGTCTTGGTTGGCATCTATGCATTGTTGAATGTCAGTCTCCAATGATTTTGCCATCCGCGCGAGTAGCTCAGAGAAGTTACCCTGGGAGTCGCCCGGAGACCCAGGACCTTGGGTGGAGATAACAGCATCGAGAGAAATAGAGACTTTTTGGGAGTCCTTCGAATCCAAGTCGGATCCATAGGGTAGACTGGATGAGGACCCACCGGGAGCCATTGGTGGACGGGTGAGTGTCACAGCAGATGTCGATGGGGTGTCTTTCGACACCGAGTGAGGGGTTGAGGGATGAGGACACATTGGTGGAGGTGGGTAATAACCGTGTGGGGGGGTAATTATCCCATGGATAGGGTCGCTCCATACAGTCAGGGTCGAATTCTATGTAGGGTAGAGGAACCCAGTACTGCGATGGTTGTGGTGCAGAAGGCTGGGGTGGTAAGAGGGAGGATGGGCGTTGAGGCGCCCTTGAAGAGCCCTCCGGAGATTATTGCCGCACAGGGGTAGGAGTGGACGATCTTGCAGGCAGATGATCTGGTTCCAACTGGGAAGGAGATTCATGGATCTCTCCATCAGAAATCGAAGCTCTCGCCAAGGGATCGGAGCAGTCGGGACCTGGAGTGTAGCGAAGTTGTAATCTGCAGAAGTGCCAGTGGAGGTATCACCTACGTAATTGATTAGTGGCTCGGTGGCTCAGTCAGAACCAAAACTGGAATCGAAATCAGTGCAGCACTCGGTTCAGAGCAGGGCACTTTGTCACGCTTCTTGTGCCGACGCTTGGATTGTTGGGTTTGTCCTTTTTAGGATGGTTTGGTTTCAAGGATTCCTTGGACCCGAAATGCTTCCTCTTCTCCTTATGTTTGCGAGGAGGGGAATAAGAGGAATGCTTTCCATCTGTGCTGACAAAATCCCCTTCAGATGAGCAAGGGGGATGGATTTTGATGGTCCTGAAGCTGCGAAAGAGCTCGCATCAGCCAAGACCTGCTTTATGGTGACCAGTGCACAGCCCAGTCTCACGGTTTTTGTGAGCCTGCCTGATGAATGACTGGCAGTGGCTGCACTTGTCAGTCCTGTGCCCTTCTCTAAGGCAGAGAAAACACAGATTGTGAGGATCAGTGGGAGACAGTTTGACTCCACACGGGGAACACTTACAGAAGGCTGCCCGCTGTGCCATCAAGAAGAAGAGAGGAAGACAGCGAACAGAGATAGTTTGTTGGAGAAGTAAGGTCAATAGAGAAGTGTGTGCGTGTGTGTTTAATTATTATTCGGAGAGGGTAAAGGGAAGGGGGAAGAACACGAAATAAAGGTAGGGGTTCGGTAAGGGTGAACAATAGGATTTAGGATACATAGTGGAGTTTAAAGAGAAGGAAAAAGTTTAAGATTTCCAGGATTAACAATTGAAAAGATGAGAGACAAGTGAAGAAAAAGGCCCAAGGCACAGTGAAAGACGGTCACAAGCAGACTGGGGAAAGGGCGAGCACTCTGACCATTTATACTACTGCGGGGCGGGGGGCGTGAGGGCACAGAGTTCCCAGCAAAAACCATTAAGCTCTTAAATCTTCCCGGCAACAGGCACTGTGTAGGCGCAGCACCCATAATGTGTGATGCACGGAGACCATGATGAAGAACACTGCTTGCCAACTGGACAGGTTTTTGCTCTCATTACACACTGCTAACTCACACCGAGGGGAGGGTAACTCTGCTTTGCCGCCCTGTGCTAAGGTTCTCCAGTAAAGAAACCTGAAGCTGCTTCTTTGTGGGAGCTCACCTGACTTGAATGCTCCTCTATTCCACCTCTTACACCTCCTAGAAAAAGATAAACTGCCTTGCAGGAAACAAGGGTGGGATATATATAAATAAATAAAACAGATCAATCCAGATCCTTTGCACATGGTAGGCATGTCATCAGTGGAGCCAGCTGGAGCCAGGGGTCAGACGGGATGGCCAGGGAGGCCCCTTCTAACTCTGTTTCTATGTTTCTAATCTGGTCTTCTATACTTGTGGCCAGCATGTTGGGGAGCTGGCTAGCTTAGAAGTTTCTTTCCTGATCTCTTGTATGTGCAGGGAGTCACTACTCAGGGTATCATCCACAGCTATGACTGACTTTCCAGGATCACATGTCTCTTGTTAGTGCAAAATCATTCTGTTCAGAACAGGTACCAGATGCTTTAATTGTTGTCACCTATTGAGAAATATATAGCATTGCCCAATATTAGAAATGGAACAAGAGGACATATGAACTATGGGCTCTTATATAGAAAATAATGAATGTTTAAGGTACCTTGATGAAGTAGTTCATTCCAGCAACCACCTGTGTTTTGAACTCAACAGCATCGAAGACCTCAAAACGCTTGCCTTCTTTTTCTTCCACCTGTGGCTTCACCTTAGGGAACAGACGTGGGGGGGGGGAGTGGTTTGCTAGGCAATGTGCAAGATCTCCATTCTTTGGATTCTTAAAAACATGGTCAATATTTAAACCACAAATCTAGAAGTGAAACTTGCCAAAAGGATCATGTGATGTCAGTATTTCATCAGCTCCACTGCTTTCTAGCCTTTGTCTGAACCCACATTGTGGGGATTTTAGCAGATTTACCTTTAAAGCCCAGCATGTCCCAGGGCCAGAGTATCTAAAGGAATATCTCTTCCCCCATGTCCCTCCTCAGAACCTTAGGTCTTCTTCAGAGGCCCTCTTCCAGGTGCCTTGCCCAAAGGAAGCTACACCTCTAGATACAGTAGAGGGCCTTTCCAATTGTGGCACCCTGTTGATGAAATACCCTTCCCAAGGAGGTTCAGGGATGGCCTGTGTGGTTTCTGGCACCAAGCAAAGACCTTTCTTTTCTACCAGGCATTTTACAGACTTAATTCTAATTTTTTATGCCTGTTTCATCTATTTCTGTGCTGATGGTTTTGCACTGTATTTTATATTTGCAACTGTTTGTAATGGCATTTTAGAATTAACTGTCTGTATTCTACCCAGGCAAAGTTGGTTATTGGATGGATGAACATTTAATAATTTTATTAAAAAAGCACTGAGTTATCAAAATATACATGCCACAGGGGGGACCTGTCTTCTCTCCTATTCAATTTTAGAAAGCAATGTAGTGTATGCTGGCAGACCACTTTAAAAGATAAACTAACACCAATCCTCATGAAAGTGTTCTGCTTAACCTTTGATTTCTGTACTTAATTTGAAGTTCTATTTTTACTCTTTAAAACTTTAAACAGTAAAGGCCTAGAATGTTTGAAGAAATTCCTCCTCCCATATGTGCTTCCTAAACCTGTGAACTGAGAAAGACCCTACTACAGGACTCCCAAACCCAGCTGATTTTTAGTAGGTGGAAACTATGGACAGGTCCTTCCCCATGCAAATCCTGCCAGTTTGCTCCAAGTTTTAAAAACAAGTATTAATAATAAGTCCATTTAATGAAGTTTTTATTAGCTAGGCTGGCATTCCTAAGAATCGAGACAATAAGAAGAATGGTAAGGCACAGAAGCAAGACAAGTGATGCTGCCAGTTGCACATTCCAGCCCCAGCCCATGCGCAAGATCACCGACCACAGAAGAAAAAGAAACAGCCTAGCAAGGAACATCCTCACCCGCGTGGACAAAGCAATGCAGTGCAGAAGGAACACAGTCTCATTCAGCTGGACAAATGAATCACTATCATGAATCACCACCACATTTTTTCCCCCCATTCCTCCCTCCCAGCCCCTTTCCTTGTGACTTCTTTTTAGATCAGGAACTTGAGGGTAGGGCAGTTCTTATAGTTGCTCTTTGAGTCTTTGGACTGACCAGTGGGGATAATAAAAATGCTTTGAATTGATAAGCAAAACATTATTTGAAAAAGCAGCCACTAAAATTAGAGGAAAGTCACATTCTTCAATTAGGTACCACCTGAAGATTAGGTGTCACAACCAGAATATTATGCTATTTCATTTCCCCCTTCTATATATGATGGATGAGCTATCAAGTCAAAGGAGCTAGAAAATGTGCGAGTTGTACACTGCCTGTTCACCCAAGCCAGTTTGACAATTGTCCGAGGGCAGCAGAGATTGTCAGCAGAGTCTGAAAGCAAAGGATTGGGTCTGTTGGGTGAGTCACAGTCACATGCAACCTCAAGCTGCAGACAATTCCTTCTGTATCAGACAGTTCCTACCTTAAAGGCAAATGTCCAACTGAAAGAGGGGGGAAAGAGAGGAACTCACAACTGCCTTCAAACACATTTCATAGTAAGCCAGAAGGCCTCTTCCCATTCTCTTTCATTGACCAGATTGAAGTTGGTTGATAGTTCCCATTTCATATTCTTAGCTTGCACACAAATTCAAAGTAGCTGAATGAGCAGTCTGGGGGGGGGGGGCAAACCTCAAGTTTATATGCTCGTGCACCTCAAAATCATGACTGGTCTATTGCAATATATCATGCATCTTCATGACTAAGGTGTTCCCTTCCAAATGAAAACACTTGACAGTATTTTGAGCCAAAAAAAGTAGTGGGTTTTAAATACTGGGAATATTAGGGAGGATCATGAAAGCATCATGAAAGTGTGACTGCAGGATTTGGTCAAGGTGCATGCTCAGGAGGGTGCAGCTTGTGGTACTCAAAAGTTGTTGGGCAGCAACTCCCATTAGCCCTGCCCACCATAGCAAACAATGACGGAACATGGGAGTTACAGTCCGGCAACACAGGACCACAAATTGATCCTCTGCTTTTAGAAGCGCTAAGCCTGAGGGGTCCCGGAAGTATCTGGGCCAGGGCCTACTTTCTTTCGTCTTTGCTACAACAAAACTTGACGGCGGAATGTCCGCCGGGGAAAGGGGATGGCTGCTCCTCAGGGGAGCCTCGGTGGCCGTGAAACGAAGCGCTAACAGCGGTCTCATTTAGCCTACGGGCGAACCCACCGCTAGACAAGCCTCTCTCCGGACTGCGCCCCAGCCCAGCCCTCCGGTGGCCTTCGCCAACTGCAGCAGCGCTCGGCACCCTCCGTACCTCCTGGACGATTTGCTGCGTCTCTGCCGTGGCCGGCTTGGCGTCGCTGGTGCCGCCGCACTTCATGCTTGCTGGCAGGGTCGCGGAGAGCAGCAGCAGCAGCCACTACGGACAGTCGAGCGGAGCAGCAGGACACGAAAGCGAGGCTGCTGCGTCCCAGCCCGCCCGTTGCACGCAGCCGAGCGGGGCGGCCCCTCAAGGAGGCGGCGCGGAGTGACGCGGAAAAGCTTGAGCTCCCGCTGGGCGGTCTGGGCTTAGCGCCCAGCGCGGGTTGGGCGCGGTAGGCGCTGCTGAGGCCGACGCAGAGCCCCCGCCGGCCTTTTTCGCCGCCGCCTTCGACGCGGGCACACCCAACGCCAACGCGCTCCCGTCGGCAGGGCGAGGCGCTGCGGGCAGCGGCTTTGCTGCGTGGCCCACTGCTAATATTTCAGTCGACCTGTTTGTAATTTTTTAACTTGGCTGCCCACCGCAACAGAAATTAGAAAAAGTGAGGAAGTTGTCTCTTTTTTAGAAAAGTCTTTTTATTTATATTAAACGTTAAAGAGTGCGACCAATTAATGAAGTGCGGCAATGCATGTGAACTTAAAGGGTCTTGCTAGTGAGAGTTTAGATAGAATGATCTTGGCTGCATTCTGGTCTGTGTTGGGTAAGGCACATTTTTGCTAAAATGAGGACCAGTGTGGCAGAGTGGTTAGAATGCTGGACTGGGGCTTGGAAGGTCTGGGTTCAAGTCCTCACATGGCCATGAAACAGGACTTCAAAAACTTCCTCACAAGGTAAAATGGAGGAATAGGTGCATGTTTGCTCCACTGGATCTCTTGCAGGAAGAAAAAGGGTGGGATATAAATATTAAAAAATTGAAAATTGGCAGAAAACACATCAATAATCAATACATCTAATACATAAATAATTTAGGAAATTCATGTGATACCATATTACTGACAGAACAGCAACAAATTGAAAGTGCAAAAGCAGAATATTAACAAAAGAAAAATCATGACTCTAGAAGAGAAAAAAATTGAAGCTGATAGATTTTACATACCTTGACTCAGTCATCAATTCAACTGGAAACTGCAGTGATGAAATTTGAAGAAGAGTGAGGCTTGGAAGGGCTGCAGTGGAGGAACTAGAAAAGATAAGGGCAGGAATGTTTCACTGATAAAAATAGATAAAACAATAATAGCTAAAACCACAATTACATAATACAAAAAGTGCTATATAAAATGCAACAGAAGGATGAGCACAATAAAAAAATAAACTAGCAGCAAACCAGATAAATCATAATCTTAAATACTAAATAAAAAGTTCTTGATTTGGCAATGAAAGCAAAATAAAATGGTAAACGCTCCCATTTCTTCTCCCCCATTAGCACCTGTTCTGCCAGTTTCCGAAAGTCTTCTTCCAGTGAGCTGCCTCCTCAAATCGAGGAACATCCACCAATCACCACAACATTGCCCTCTTGGACCTACTCCTAATGTTTTTGATGCCTCCTCTTCCACAGAACTGGTACTTTGAACATCCTCCAACAAATTTCTGCTGTGCCGCCTCCTGATGCTGTTTCCCCAACTTTGTCTTCAGTTTTTGCTAATTCTTATTTCCATTCTTCATCTGTTAAGTTCCATTCATATAGCATATTTAAGCTTCAGTGAGAGAGTTGATTCTTTTATATTTCCATTGTGAAAAAACTCTCATATATAATGGAAATCCCCAACTTATCTTACTCTTTTTAAGATTATCTTGATTATATTCAAAGAATGCCTAAACACTAGTCTGATGACAAAGAACTTGATAGACTTGCTTCTTTAAATTTTAATTGTCTGTCTCATCTCAACTTTTTCATAAGCTTCACTTTCTTATATTAATTAGAAAATTTGATCAGTTTATCTCTGGGGAACATTCTAGATCCACGCTTGGGACCTGCCCTATGCATTCTTTCTATATCTTCATCTTCCCATCTCTTGTCTGGAAGTTTTCTAAACCAATCCAACACATCAGTTTTAAGATATCTCTCTTCTGCATAAGCTCATTCTGAAATTCCACATATTCAAATATTAGATTGGCTGCTCTTAACCTCCAACAAAACCAGCCTTTTTTCCAGTTCTGTTATTTTTATTTTTTTGGATTGATGATGGATCTCTGCCATGTTGACTTTGGCCAGCATTTCTGCCTGATTATTTTTAACAGACAAATTTGTGAACTGGTCCTCCAAATTTTTTTTTTTTTCAGTTTTCATTTGTGTTACAATCTAAGACCTGCCATCTCCTGTGTTATCTTCTGTTTCTCATGTTGCATTCTCCAGTCTTCCATATCTGAGTTTCAAGACCTTTCAAATGTTGGTTGACCTTTTCAGTCTCAGTTCTTTAATGCCTGTGTCAAGCATTTTTCTGTGGCCTTTCATCTCTGATTCCATCTCTGCCTTCCCTTGGAATCCCAATGTTTGGCCCTCCAATTCTGAAGATACAATCCTAGTTAGAGACAAATCTGAAGGCTTTCTATCCTTCCTTCTTGAATTTCTGTATGACATGAGCTTCCAGATCTAGATTAAGATGTATCTCCAAGCTTCTAGACCAGGTCTGGCATGACATTCAATCATTAAAGCTCATTTGATATTTCAAGCTTGTCGTTTGCTCATTCATCCAGCAGAGGGAGCAGTTTACACCATAGTCTTCTCTTTGCCGTTTTTATTTATATTGGCTCCAGCTCTACTCTAGACACAACAAACACCTTCCTTTGTTACCATACTCCTTTTGATCTATACAAGATCTTCATAACACATAATTTGGTTTTTTTTTAGTAAATTTTATTATTTTCTGCAAACTAAAAAAAAGAAACTAAAAAAAATCAGTCATCAGAACCATCAGACCTGCTGCGTCAGCCCCCCATTTTTTTATATAGCAATCCGTAAATATATTCAAATCTATGCATAGTCCCATTTCTCTAGCCAATGATAAAAACACATAATTTGTTGAATATACCTCTTTACAGTCTTAACTTTAGCACTCAGTTCAACGTAACCAAAGCTGTTGCAGAATTTTAATTCTTTTTAGCCTTTAAAACAAACTTCCAGGGCCCTTTCTCAAACCTTTTCCACACTGCTCCAACAAAAGACTGAGTTTATTTACAATGTAATTAACACTTACCATTATCTCTACTTAAAGCTGGAATGTTCCCCTTTGATTTACCCAAGAGCAGTAGAACAATGGAATCAATGGCCTTGGGAAGTTGTGAGCTTACCCCCACTGGAGGCATAGAAGAGGACAGTCATCTGGAACAGGATTAGGAGGGAGGGGCTGGTTGAAGGTGCTTTGTTCCATGTAAAACTTGCGAGGAAGCAAGCTCACCCAGAGGTCCTTTTATTTGTGGTTTACAGCTTCTGTCAGGGCCACGCTGCCCGAAGCGCCAAAGCCCTCTCCTCACCTGGGCCTTTCTTCGCCCCTGGTTCCAAGGCAAAGAGCGATGTCGCCTCTGGGGAGGTGGGGAGCTGCGAGTCTTGGGCGCAGCGTCTGCTCTTGCTGCGCTCGTCTGGTTGTCTGTTCATTGCGGCAAAACCAGCTGCTTCCAGCTTTCTCTCAAAGGCTGCTTTTGCCCGCCTCCTTGTCCTCCCCTCCTCTGCTTTCTTGTTCACTCTCCTCTTCTGCCCACCCCTCCTGCCTTTATTCTCCCTTCCCCAACGTAGCTGTCCCTGCCCCAGCCACCGATCCCATCCAGCTGTATGAACGTTCGGGCATCCCCGCAATCCCCACAAATGGAGTCCCCCGCCCGGTTCCTCTGAAGCAGATTCCCGGCCATGCCCGTCATCTCTGGCCACTCTCTGGTGGCTGCCATAGGAAGATGAGTGAGCCCCTGCACCTCCTGACACCATCTGAAAGGAATGGTTTAGGTTGATGTCCATCACTGAGCGAGGGGTTGGACCTGGTGGCCCTCTGGCCCCTTCCAAATCTACTGTGCTGTGATTCTAGCTCCTGATGGCAAACAACATCCGGTCTGCATTCTGCCACCTTTAGAACGTTGTGCTTCTGCATGTTGGAGCTGAACGCATTTGTACTTTGCAACATCCAGTTTCCTTTTATATTGTACTTTGGGGGCTCCCTCCTTGCCTTGTCCCCGTTGGTGGTGCATTTGCTGTGATAGCACCGCATATCCAGTTTTTCCATTAATGCAGTTTGAACTTTAACAGTTTTGTTTAGTTAGCATAAGTAGCATTACAAACAAAACTTTTTCTTTTGTCAGGTGGGCAGTTAGCAAAAGATAGCTGCCTTGCCTAGGTTTCAGATGCCTGGCAGTTCTGTGGAGCTTCAAGAATGATTAGTATAGATACTCACATAATGTTATTTATTCCCCACCCCAGTACTAAACAATACCAGGCAAAGTACAAAAGACAGTGATCTTATCTTAAAATGCTTAGTTAGGTTTACACCTTGATCAATCATGTTAAAAGCAAACTATTTTCAAAGTGCTGAAACCTAAAATGGTAGGTAGCTATCAGGTCTGCAGTAATCCGTTGGTATATGTGACTGCCTTGTTTTCACAGATTCAGGGCATATTCACCTTGTTTGGTTTCTTTTTCTTCTTGTGTCCTGAGTTTCTCTGTTCCATCCAAAGTACGATCCACATTGTCTTGGGGTTGCTGGTCGCTTTCTTTCCAGCTCCTCTGTATCCTGCAGAGTGAGGCGGTCAAGGCCATCACAAGGCGCCCTGGCCTGGGCCTGGGCCCTTAGGACTCTGTGAGCATGCCCATGCCATCGCTAGTCCCTTCAGGCCTGTGCCCATTGCTTGTAGCCAAATGACCGTGTCACCAGTGCCTTCCTTTCCCACTAGGCTGCAGATGCAGATGGTTAACCTGTCTTACTTTTGCAAGGCCCTTGCTTTTCCCCTCAGGCCAACTTTCACAGCTTTCCGGGTTTTGAGTTTATGTGCTTGGAGTCCAAGGAGGGATTGCTCAGGACAAGTTAATCTGATGTTAGAGCTTGTCAATTTTTCATGCAAAAAGTATGAAACAAAACAGAAAAGCCACTCTTCATTAAGCTTAGCTTTGTATGGGGTTGGGGGCAATTTCTAATACAGCCACACTATTAACATAACTGACATGCTAGCATAAATTAGCACAATGCAGATTAACTTCTTGCAGAAAACCCATGGTGGCAGCAAGCTCTATTGGTGATATGCTGCATATTTAGCACCTGTGGCCGCTCCAGAACCCTCCCTCCCCACCCAACAGTGATCTGGATGGGCTCAGAGGCTCTTACGTGTTAAAGTCCTTCGTCTTCCTCTTGACCTGCCTGGCTTTTGCCAGCTGGGCACAGGGCAGGCAGAGGGCTTTGGACTGAAAGCACCATCCACCGCTACCCTGCTCCTTTTCTACACACACATCTGCTTCCACTACAAAGCACAATGAACAAATTGCTGCCAGCTGACCTTCCCATCCTGGGCATAGTTAAATATATTCATTTGAATGGCAACCGTATGCTTCTCCACAAGACATTCTTGTCCAACAAGATGGGATTTCTTTCCTCTTTTTAAAGTTACATTTTATGGAGCTAGACTGCAGTAAAAAAAAATCTATGCAGCCTTAAATAGAAGACACATCTGGGCTCTGTGGTGATGAATGCAACTCATTATTTGTCCTCCTGGAATTAAGACATTCTGTGCTGGAGCAGAAAGACAACAAGGCTCAGTGATGCAGTTGTTAGCAGGGGTTACTAACGAGGAAGTCGGCCCTCAGTGACACAAGGTGGCATACGCTGGTGTGGAGCCCTGGAGTTTGGAGTGGGAACCTTACCCGAGGCACCTTAATTTTGCTTTCTAGAAGAATGGCTTGCCTTGTACTTCTCATCTATTCTTTGCTGCTCATGTTGTTTACCTGCCATGTTGGTAAGTGGCTAAATACAAGATTATTTTCTTTGCTTGACTTCTGCCAGTTAAATTACTCATATGGTGTTTAAGCAAGATGATAGTACATAAGGTTCCTGTATTCACTAGGATTTTAGCTGGTGGAATTGCGTTTTATTTTAAAGAGAGCTTAGTTGTAGTACTGTCAAAATTCTATGGATATCTTTCTAGTTGCAAGTGGTGATACTGGACAAGTCAGTATCACCACTGACTTTATTAATGTCTTTATTAAAACATTAATAAAGTCTAGCAACACAACAACTCTCTGAGGGCAAGTAATGTTGGTAATCTATGAAAGGTGCTTGGAGCAACCAAATGCTGGAATTATGCAAATAATATGAACAATCCAGCTGCACATAGACTATTCATTTGCAGCATTGTTTTGGTTTCCACAGCTTAGTGGGCCTTTGACACCCTACTGTGCACTCCTCTTTCCACATGTTTGGAAAACTAGCAGGGCCTGAGCTTCAGAAGTAGGAGGAGTTTAACAAAGTAACCCTAACACACTGTAAAGAGTAGAACTGTTAGATTGGGCAAGAGTTCAACAGCAGGGTTGGGGCAATCATGATAAAGCTTTGTATGCATATAGTATTTTTAGAAGGTTCACGGTGCTTCTGGTATGTTACACTTTGAAGCCCTTGCAACAAGCTTATAGGGTAGGCCAGTACTTACTCTGCCTATAAGGCGTTGGGCTTGAGGTGAAGGGAGGCATGGTCTGCCTAAGGCCATCTAGTAAGTTCAGGACAGATGTAAGCCTCAAACCGATGGCTTCCTGAAAGACTGAAAACTGCATTGCTGACCCGGCATTTGTTGGCTGTTCCATTACACAGGTGCAATAGATGAATTCAAGGTACGGCCATTTGACAATATTTCTCTGCCCTGCCACTTCTCCTTTGTGGATAGCACAGATGGTTTGACCTTCACCTGGGAAAGGGAAGATATTAAGGAAGAACATGAAGTAGAAGATAAAGACTTTTATAAGTATTTTGTTGGACTTCAGGATTTTTACCAGTTTTACCCAAAGGTGATATACAGTTTCAGCGAAAACAAGGAGCATGTAGAGGAGCGAAATGCACTCTATGAGGGAAGAGTCTGGGTAGATGAGGAGGAGATTCCCGAGGGCAGTCTGACACTCATGCTGGAGCAAGTTCAGTTTTCCGATGAGGCCATGTACATATGCAAGGCCAGCAACTCAAGGGGCAGGGGACAAAGGAAGATGAAACTTCTGGTGGAAGGTAGGTATGTTTGTAAACCCTCCAAAGTCGCACATATGAAACAGGCCCATGGTTGGTACGTCTAGTCTCATAAGAGTCAACATGGGGTGAGTCTCCTTTCCACATGGCTGAAGGTGCTTTCCTTCCGGCAGTACTCTGCCTCCACTGCAAGTGTCTGTCCTTCCTCCACAGAATGCTGTAAGAGTATGTATTTGTACTTCCTGATTTCTTTTGGTAAAGACCGAATACAACATTTAGTACAGTGCTCGGTCTCACACTAGGTATTAGGTATTTACTACAGATTTATTTATTTATTTATTTAAACATTTCTATGCCGCCCCATTGATTTACTACAACTCAGAGTTGGCACTGTTGAGAAGTGAAGCAAGAGCAACACTAGCAGCATTTTTTTTTAAAAAAAATTATGTCTAAAAAAACCTTGAAAACCAAGTCAGGGTAAAGAACAAGTGAAGCAGTGGAGTCAGGTGCCGTCAGACCAAATTAAACAGTTGTGAAAAGAGACCTGGATGCATTTTGAAGAAATTTTCATGAGCTTTTGCTTGAAAAAACATTTTGCTGGGGAAAAGACTTCTTTTTCTGAAGAAATATTTGCAAATAACAGTAGAAGAAAAGAGACAGCAGAGGGGATGAGTAAGGATTAGGCACAATTAGGGTTAAAGACACAGTCACAAGATTGGCAACTTACAAAAAGCCCAGTGTTAATATAAACACAAGCCAGAAGGACTAAAGTATATAGAAACATAGAAACAGAGTGAGTCAGAAGGGACTTCCTGGGCCATCTAGTCTGACACCTCGCTCCAGCCTGCTCCGCTCATGACATGCCTACCATGTGCAGTTTTGAGTTTTGTAGAAATGACACACAGCCAATTATATAAATTGTTATCATTTCCCTCTCTCCTACCCAGTATGTTTTCTTATTTTTTTTTTCTCCTTCAGGAACTCAAGATACTTCTTGGAAATCAAGAATATATGGCTGGGTGTATTTGGCTGACAAAACCATTCTATCATCTTCTGTAAATTATTAATACTAAGTAAAATGTAGCATACCAATTTTTAGAACCTCTGCTGCATGCTTCAAAAACCCAAGAGCGGTTATTACCATGTTTTAATTAGGTTGCCACTAATTGCTTTGTTTTTCACCCATTACAATTAGATGCTGAAGAGCCACAGGTGCAGTTCAGCACAGTCAACGATACACTTGTTGCAAAGTGCATCTCAGCAGGCTGGTATCACATGCCAAAAGTAACCTGGCGTAACCGCAAGGAAGAAGATATCTCCAGCTACGCCACCACAGAGATCCTGGAAGAGAAGCGTGATGGGTCTCATAGGGTGGTGTCCATCTTGAACTACCCTGTCTTGCTCCATGAGATCTACAGATGTCACATTGAAGAAGATGATGTGCTCAACAGACCTGTTCGATCTATTCATAAAGTTCCAAGTTAGTGATCTATCATGTCAAATCCTCACTGAGCCAGGTGCAGCACATCCTCCTTTATTCAAGGAGGACATGCCTCTTTACTTTATACTCTCTTGAGAACAAATTACACCTTAAACCCTCTTGGCCAAATAGAATATGATGCAGGCCATCTGTAGTCCTAGTGGGTTCCATACTGAAGCAAGTTTAATCAGCTTGCTAGAAATTGCCTTCCTGAACTGCAGGGAATGGTTTCTTTCCAAATGCTACAAATACGTTCGATTCTATCTTTTAAACTCTATAGCAGCTTCAAATTTCTTACTTGTAGCACACTCTTCCTTTGAGATTCAGGAGACCTGAAGTGAATGATGCTTGTATATTTGGGTTTGGACTCAGTGAGTGTTTAAACTGTACACAAAATGCATTTAATGACAATTATTTATAAAAATGCCAGCTTCAGTTCTTGGCTTTCTAGAGTAGAACACCTTTGTCCTCAAGAGGGGTACCATGCATGCTTGAGATGCTGGACAGACAAGACAGTAAATCTCTGTCTGCTACAAGGTCAGGGTAGGGTTTACATGCATGCTGTGAATTTTGATACTGCTTCTCTAGCAGCAAGCTCGGCACAGACAGGCCAGACCAAGAGGCAGAGGCCTTCTTCAAATTACCTCAGCCTCCCCAGTGTGGGAAAAAGGCAAGTTGCGTGCCTGTAACTGCCCTTTCTTAAGCAGTTATCTGTGCAGTCACACATTTGGGCCTGCATGAAGCCTGGGCCCAATTCAGAGGGCTTACATTAACAGATAAAGCCCTAAAAAGCTTGGGGCCGGGATATCCAAAGGAGTGCCTGTCTCCATGTATCCTTACCAGACCACAAAGGTCTTCAATGGAGGCCCTTCTTCATGAGCCACCCCCTAATGAGGTAAAAGGGGAAATGGCAAGGAGAAGGGCTTTTCCCCCTATTGCACCCCACTTGTGGAACGTCCATCCCAAGGAGATGTATTTGGCACCCTCATTACTTGCATTCCATCACCAGGTTAAGACTTTTTATGTAATATTTGTTTTCAATAGTTGCTTATTTCATTATGCCATTATTGCTATTTTTTGCTTTTATGTTCTCCTCTCTGGTATATTAAGTTATGTCATTTGGATTTTATGTTGCGTATTGGTTTTACAGTTTTAACTCTATTTCTGATCTTATGATTTTATGATGATTGTTTTCTTTCTTTCTGTGAGCCACCCGGAAAGACTTCAGGCTATGGGGCGGCATACAAGTGTAACAAATAAGAAATGCATTAATTAATTAATTAATTAATTAATTAATTAAAAGACAGTTGGAGTCTGGATGCAGCACCACCTAGTCTCTGTGGAAGACTAGGTATGGAGGACCTACCCAAAGAGCATCTATCTCACTGGAATGGCAGGCTGAAGTGACTGCCACCAGCAAAGGCCAGTAAGGGAAGAATTTTCCGTGCCGTGAGATTCAGGGTGTGTATGTTTGGGTGCAATACTTTCCTGGAACTCAGAAGATTAGGTCCTGTTTTGACAGTTGCTGAAGGAAGACTTGGTTGGGCATCCATAGCAGTTCGGTGAATCTCAGCTGTCTAGGTTGCCATGGTGCTATGATGATCCAGTCTGTTCCATCCCAACAAACCTTTGCTAGCACTCTCATTATGAGAGGAAAGAGGGGAAATAGGTAGGACACTGTCCCTTACTACCTCAGGAGGAAAATGTCTCCTTGAGAGTCCCTGCCTACTCCCACCAGAGAGAAATGGGGGCATCATACCACATTGTCCCAAGTGGCAAAAAGATCAACCTGGGGTGGTGAAGAAAGCTCTTGTGGCTTTTCAAACTTTCCTCTCACCACCATACCCAGGTCATCACAGACAATACCACAGTGGTCTTCTTTCTCAACAGAGAAGCATCTGGTCTATACTTCTGGCCCATTTACCCATCCGTATATAGGACTCATATGTCAACAATGGCATCATCCTTGCCACCACTTTGAGTCTCATGAATAGCAACTCAACACAGATGCATTTCATGAAGACCCTTGGGGCTATGTACAGGCCACATGGCAAAACAAAAAACTGAGAAGCCACCCGCCCAATCCCAAGGAAATGTCTGTGCAAGTCCACTATGGAAATGAGGAAGGATGCATCCCTTAAATCAATCAAGGCAAACCATCTCCTTCATGCAGCAAGGGTAGAATGTTTTGCATTGTGACCACACGGAATTTCTTTGGTGAGATGGAGTTAATCACTCTGAGATCAAGGACTGGTTGGAGTCCTCCATCCCAGTAAATTATCTGGAGCAGAATCCAACTTGAAGATGAAAAGGGGAGATCTGCTCTAGAGCACCCTTCTGAAACATTGAATCTACCTCCATAATCAAGGCTGTAGATGTGATTGTATTCTTTACAATACTGAGAGGCAGGAGGGCGTGAAACTTGATCCTGTATCCCTGTTCCACAACAGATAGGACCCAGGTATCTGATGCTGTTGTTTCCCATGCAGGGAGGGAGGAAGAGGTGTTGGTCAAAGAGCAGTGTATGGGAAGCAGGGACAGCCCAAGGAGATAGTCACGGCTGCCATCTCTCAGTGTCTGAGCATCTGTGCCCTTGGTGGTACCTGCTAGAACCATCCCTGTGCTATTGAGAGGAGTGGTCAACTTGGCTCCGAGGTGTAATATAGAGCTGGCTAGATCAGAACCACTTACATGGTCTTGACGGCAGTTCTTGGTTGAGTCCCATCCTCCTCACTGTTGTCTTTCAAACTAAACCCATTCACTCACTGGTCTTCACATTAAAGAGCTCCTACCCATCAAATGGCACATCTTTGATTTGGGAGCAGGCTTTCTGTGACAGACTGGCTGAGCATAGCCAGGTGTGCCTCCATAATGCTGCTGCTTTGAGCATTGCCTTTGTGCTGCAGTCCACCTGGTGGTGTTGATTTGCTGATGGGAAAGATACATTGCTTTTGCTTGTATCTTGCTTTAGCCTGGTACTTTGCCGCCCAGTGTCCCACACCAGTGCCTCCTCATCAGTTCCTGGTGGTGGACTCCCCGGTCTACTGGCACCGAATGTTCACAGCATGAGTGCTTCTGGGCTAACTCCACAATGACAAATTTTGAATGGTGGTGCTGGAATAGGAAAGTAGCCCTTTCCCTGCATCCTGTACATGTTCTCCAAATGCTTTAAAGTTGGAGTCATGGATGCGTTCCAGAACTGTTGCACTGTCAACAGCAGAGTGGAAAGAAATAGAATCACGACTGGTATGGAGTTCTTTATATGGACTGCATTGAAGACTGGGTCCTTCACTCTCTGCTGTTGCATGTCCAATCTGGAAGACTAGGACATTTTGAGGATTTGGTTGGAGAAGTGGCCCAGGTCATCCAATGGTGAGGTCAGATCTTGGTTTCCCACAGCTGTATTTGGGCAGGAGATAGACAGGGCTACACTTGTAGGATCAGAAGTCTAAGTCAGAAGGGCAGTCTTAATGTAAGATGGAAGAGATGGTGATCACGGTCTGGAATGTATCAGTGGAGGTAAATTCATTGTTTTAGAAGGGTGCTATAGAGGATGATCAGTGCAGGGGCATGGTGGATATAGAAGCACAGTCCAGAGGTCCCTTGAAGATCCTTGAAGAAGAGGTCCAAGAAGCTGATTTCTGTGCTATTGGTGATAAAAGTAGAGGCATTCAGATGGAAGGAACTCCAGTGTTGTGCTCCCAATTCCTGAAGTGGGGCTCAGGATGGAAGGATAGTCCCAAGGATCGCAGGTGTCGTCTCAGTCTAGAGGATATCTCCATGGGTCATAGTATCCTCAGTACAGCGGTGAGATGGCTCATTTCAAACATCTGTCCCAGTCTCAGAGGGGAGAGCAGGAGTGGTCTCTATGAAACTTGGTTGCAAGATGGGCAGGATCCAATGAGCTTGAAGATATGGTGCCCAAGAGGTGTGAAAACAAGGCTTTGGAAGGCAGGTGAGCTAGTGATTGAAACGTATTTTGGATCTTGTCCTTCAACACTGAAGTTGCCAATACTGGGTCCAGCCTCGGTAGTGAAGGTTGGATACTGGGATGTTCTGTGCTTACAATTCCTGCCAAATTGAATCTGAAGGATGACCTTTGGAATGCCCATCAATTTTGCCAGCTCGGTCATTTTAACCAACTTAATGGCCTTGGATAGCTTCACAGACCGTCCAGGTGTTGGTGGTGTGGTCTGGCCCATGGTTAGATCTGTAACCAAGGCAGGCACATATGGAACCTTTGAGGTAGACAGGCATTCCTTCTCTACTGGTTTACAGGAATCTGCTGCTTGGAGTAACTTGCTTCATAACTCTGCTCTTAGGTAGCCTGCCCTGTACCTTTGGGCCTGTTTGGTGAAGGAATGCAGGAGTTGATCTGACCTCCAAACAGAACAGGCAAAGAGAGTGCCCTTTGGTTCAAAGGAGTTTGCTCCCACAGTGGATACATTTTCTAAAGGGGACCTTGAGTTACGAAGAAAGAGTAGGAAATACAAGTTGAAAGAAGAAGGATTGAGACTTAGAAGTTCTTAGGGAAAATGAAGATGTTTGTTAAGAGGAGAAGGATAAAGTGGCTTAGTGTGTTGAATTAGGAAACAAGAATTGGGTTGCAGAAAAGTCAGGAAAAAACCCACAAAGAATTGCAAAGGAAAGAACTTCCTGAGGCACCTTATTTATTTACTTAAAACTTTTATACACTGTTTGATTAGTGACAGCTCTTAGAATGGTGAACAATTTAAACAATCTAAAAACATAATATATATACAGCATATCACAAGGCAGTTAACTTCATGGTGGCACATCAAACAATGAATACAATAAATAGTAATCTCTCATAATACTAGAATAAATCCAAATCACAAAATACCAATGACAGATAGATAAAGCCAGTGTACAATCCAATAGTTTATCATTATAAAATTATTAAATAATAAAATGCTGGGAAAATAAAGTTTTTATTTTCACCAAAATATTTAAAAGTTGGTGTCAGGCATACCTCCCAGGGGAACTGGTTCCATAAATGTGGTGCCACAGCCGAGAAGGCCCTGCCTTTCCTGGCCACATTCCTTCTCTCTTTTAGATGTGACTCCTGCAAAAGGACCCCCATAGAGGTCCAGGTAGGTATATATGGGAAGAGACTCTTTTAGACATCCAGTCCCTAAGCCATTCAGGGCTTTATACATTAATGTAAAACACCTTGAAGTGGGCCTGGATTTCAGTTCATAACCAGTGTAGCTGATAATGCATAGGGCTCACATAGAAACATAGCGAGTCAGAAGGAGCCTCCCAGGCCATCTAGTCTGACCCCCGGCTCCAGCCGGCTCCGTTCATGACATGCCCATTCCATACCCTCGAGGTCCTGTCAGGAAGTGCCTCCTGGCATCTAAATGGAACCTTGGTTCTCTGCACTTTGCTTCATTGGAGCGTGTCCTGCCTTCCTCTGCAGGGGAGAACCTCCGTGTGACATCCCCTCACATACCTGTATGTCGCCAACATATCCCCTCTGAGTCTCCTCTTCTCCAGCCTGAAGAGACCCAGTTCCCTCAGTCTTGCCTCATATGGCATCCCCTGCAAATCGGCCACCAACCTTGTGGCCCTACGCTGCACTGACTCTAACCTGGCTATATCCTTCCTGTAATGAGGGACCCAAAACTGAGCACAATACTCCAGTTGCGCATGCACCAGAGTTATATAGGGTGGCAATAATACCTCTCTCGATCTAGAAGCCACACTTCTGGCTATGCAACCAAGGGTGGCATTCGCCCTCTTGACCAACGCATCACATTGCTGACTCATGCTTAGCCTGCAGTCAACCAGCACCCCAAGGTCCCTTTCACAAGTGCTGCTCTCCAGCCACTTGTCCCCTAACCTGTACTTATGACACCTATTCCTATGCCCCAAGTGCAAGACCTTACACTTATCCACATTGAACGCCATCCTGTTGTCTCCTGCCCACTTCCATGGTCTGGAGTACCTGCTCCTCAGTTTTAGTATCGTCTCGAATTTGATCAGCCGACTGTTGACCCCTTCTTCCATGTCATTTATTAAAAGATTAAACAGGATTGGCCCCAGGACAGGGCCCTGGGGGACCCTGCTTGTCACTGGCCGCCATCCCGATGATTCCCCACTAATGGTTACCCTCTGCTTTCGGTCAGTCAACCATGTCCTAATCCATCAGACAGTGCTTTGGTGTATCCCAAAACTCCTCAGTTTCTCAACCAGGATATCATGGGGCACTTCGTCAAAGGCCTTGCTGAAATCCAGGTAAACCACATCCGTGTTGTGTGGCTGCCAGCCTCCCTTCCCTATCTAGCATCACTAGCTCTCTATTATGAGCCTTTCCATTGTTTTTCCTGCAATGGACGTAAGGCTAACTGGTCTGTAATTCCCCATGTCCCTTCTACTACCCTTTTTGAAAATTGGGACCACTGATGCCACCCTCCAGTCCTCTGGAACTTCACCCATTCTCCATGAGGCCTCAAAAATGGAGGTCAGTGGGCGTGAGAGAACCCCTGCCAACTCTCTAAGTACTCTCGGGTGTAACCCATCAGGGACAGGCGCCTTTGTAATGTCCGATGCTCTGAGGAGCCCCTCGACTTCTTGGGGGGGGTGACTCTAATCTGTGCCCCTAAATCCCTGGCCTCATCTAATCTCCTATGCGGATCTTCCCCGTCCTGCTTTGGGGAGAACACAGAGGCAAAGTAGTCATTTAGCAGAATTTTTGTACATGTTTGTACCTGCCCCTCCCTGTCAACGGAGAACCAACTGAAGTTTTTTTCAAGGGCAAAAAAGGTGGTCAAAGAGCTGAGGGAATGGGTGGGAACTCCACCAATTATATCAGATGCCAAGGGTGAGGTAGAGGTTCCTGCCAAAACTTTCTCAGCTGTTAAAACTTCCCAACAAGTTTCATGCAGGCAGAGTCCATATGTGTGATACACAGAGATCATGAAGTACTTTTTGTTTACACTTTCTCAAGGAAGAAATGTACATGTTCAGAAACACACTCATATATATTGTCAAGTTAATGGGGACACCACACAGTTCTCCAGGGGTGAAGAACTAGAGGGCTATTTCTGGCAACATCCCCATGTACCAGTTATTAAGAAGTTGTAGATGATTTGTTTAAAACTTTTCTATACTTTCCCATACTTAGATGTCTTGGGACGGTTTACAATGAATTAATCCTAAAAATAGAAATAAAAATAACAGTTGTCCAGCATCCAATGTTAAAATATAAACCCACTAACTAAAAAAAGTTAACAATTAAAATACTGGGAGAATAAAAAGGTTTTCGCCTGACACCAAAGGGAAAGCATTGGCACCAGGTGGACCTCTCTGGCGATTGTGGTCCACAGTCGAGGCGTCACCGCAGAGAAGGCCCTCCTCTGGGTAGTCACCCTCTTGATCTTTTTCAAGGACAGCTCCTGAAGAAGGGCCTCTGACTCAGATCTCAAGGGGTGGTTCGGCACACAGGGGAGAAGGCACTCTTTCAGGTATCCAGGACCCAGATTAGCAGCAGTGGTTTCTTTTATTTTCTCTTGGATTCAGGAAATGTTCTCCAGGTGCACTTCTTCCGATTCCCACCATCGCTGACCACTAGCTTAGCTGACTGGGGCTATGAGTTTGGTAACATCTGGAGGGCCACAGGTTCCCTAGTCCACATATAATAAATCAAAGTTTTAATTATATCCATACATTGCTGTCATTTTGTTTGATGCAGACTCATCTCTCAGTCCAGAGAACAGACAGTAGGACACCCTATGCAGCTGTCTGTGGAGTAAGTAGCAGGCCGCAGTAGGCTTCAAAACTCCAAAAAATCCTATTTTTCAGACTGCAGTCAATGGCAGTTAAGTGAAACCATGGTAACTTGAAACAGCAGATGCAGGGGCTTTACTGTACACTTAAAATTTACTGAATTTAATACAGTATACCTTCTGGTAAAAATGGTTAGGATTTAACCTTTACATTGGTATCTCATGGTTTTAATGAATGTGCATACACATTATCTTGTGTTACAGCCTTCTTCTATAATTAACTGGTGTATGTTTCTCCAAATGCAGAATTTAAGAAAACGTAGATCTCCTTCTCCTATTATTATAATTATTAGCAACAATTTAAAAATTTTATTTCCCCCCCTCAAAAAAACCCCCCAATGTCTCAGTGGCCTCATAAGACAGACTAGAAGAGCGCACAATATTGCTGACTTCCTTTTATCCATTTTAGCTCAGGCCGAGAGGCACCTTCCCACAGCCCTGCGAACAAATATATTAGATTATGCTTGAAAATAGTCATGTGGCTGCTAAGCTGTAGTAAGAATCTTCTGTGTGGGCCCGACAGGGAAGCACTAGGACGTTCCATTAGCATCCAAGTTTGCTCTACTGGGTCAGGGTCTGGTAATATACATTTGTGCTATCTAATACCTTTACTGGGCTTGTATGAAAGATTGTACTCCATTTAATCTTTTCTTTTTTCAGAGAGGAAATACCATAATATGTATAATAACTATTAGGATTGCCAAGTCATCTGTGAAGAGAAACCCTTACTCCTTTCATCACATGAAGTCTTCAGTTTCGCATGGTACTGGGATGCAGCAGAAAGAAGAGACAATTAGTCTAGACAATAGGATAGTAGAAACCTCTGTGATGAGATATTGTTTCATGCTTCTCCTATTTGATGCTTGAATTAAATACTGCCAAAATCAACCGTGTTTGCATTGTGCTGTATTTCAAGGTACCAAAATAACTTGCAAACCCTTGAATAAAGTCAACTGAATTAAACCTGAGCAGTCTACTGTGGTCCATTTGATACACACTCTTAGCAGGTATCTTCACCCACATGTATAATCTTGCACATGCCGTTTGTGGAATCAGGCCAGTGTTTCATGTTCCACATTCATTTGCGAGCTCATATAACACTATTTATTAAGAGCCCTTCTGCCTCTTCAGTGAAGCACAGTGTGTATATCAACCTCCATTCTGTAAAGTCAATGGTTATGATTCATCCCATTTTCAGTACTTAGCTGAGTTTTGTCCTGGGGCTTGTTTACCTATAAGCTTATATATGCCTCTTCACGCAACTGACCTGGTGTGGCAGTAAGTGGAGTAGCATGCCCTGTACTGCTGTGAACAATAAATGCATCAATAAAATGGAGCAGGATGGTAGTACTTAAAAGGTCAAGATAGTTATATTTATGCATTTTTATATATAGACAGTCCCCAAAATAAGCCATACTTATGAACAAACTGCCAAAAAGTCATAAAATTACTGCAGCAAATTGTCATCACCATAGCGAAAGTAAAAGGGTAGAGAGGAAGGCCCCCAAAGTAGGTCTTCCAATTGCACCCATCTGGAAAAGGGAATCTCTTCAGGATTTCCTTGCTACAAAGAGAGTTGCAATTTTTCCACTTTCATAAGGGACCTGTGCCCTGACCCCCATAAATGCGCAAAGCAAACTACATGTGAATTTACATACAAATTCAACTTAAAGACAAATGTGCATTTCCTAAGGCATTGCACTTGTTTGTAACCAGGGGACTGCCTGTAGATCTATAAGTGATAACATGGTTTTGCACACAACTGGGGAATGATAGGTGAAGAATTAAATAGAAAAAACCTTATGACATGCTCTCGCTACAGTAATGAAACATAGGATTTATTAAATAAAATGAGGAATGAGAGTTTTCTGAATAAAACTTTTAGAGCAAGTATAGCAACAGCTGGTGATCACTGTGACTGGTGGGATGGAGAATGGATCACCAGAAGTGGAGCCATAGGTTTTAAAGAAAGGCAAAACAAGGCAAAATACAAAAAGGAGTTTATAAGAACATTAAAATAACTCTGCAAATCTCCCTCTCCCTCTCCCTCTCCCTCTCTCTCTCACACACACACACACACACGAAGCCCACCATTCCCTAGTGGTCTGGATACAATGTGGTTTGGATACAATGAGCTCACCTCCCTCTTCTCCTACCCCAGAGCCACGACATTCATACAGAAGCTGCACACAGGCAATTTTACAGATCCAAGAAGCTAAAGGAAGCATCATAAAAGAATTGACAGACCATAGAGGACATATTTTAACAGAGATCGGGGAAGACAATGAAAGCATCATAACATACCACAGAGTCCAGAGAGTAAATAAAAATGCAGGGATTTAGTTTGAATGCATAGGACAGGCAAATGATTAAAAAAATAATTTTTCCCCAAGAAGCAAGGAAGACATTGTATTGGACAAATTAATTTGGTTTCCAACAAATGTTTAAAATTAATTTGGTCTCAGATGGGAAATACTTTAAAAATAATTTGGTCTCCACTGAGAAAGAAATGCTTTCAAAATAGCCTTATATTTTCAAATAGATTAGTTAGATTAAAAGGCCTGTATGAGAAGAATACAGGCCTTTACTCTGGACTTGATCATTCATTTGCACTTATTCATAATTTCTTGCTTAATTCTACAAATAATAATTCTGGGTGGGGTCAGCCCTGGTTGAATTTTTAGAAAGCTATGCATGGTACCTACAATCACTCCCACTCACCAGTGAAAGTTATTTTTAAGGAAATCATGGAAAGAAGCACTCAACAACAAATAATAAGGTTAAAATCATCTTTAAATAACATGAAAAAATATAAAGCCAACAAGCATCATTTAAAAGTCCTCCTTAAACAGAAAAAGGGGATTTTATCCTCAAAAGCAACCTGGAAGTCCTTTCTAATAAAATCAAATTAAAAAACACAGTCAAAGCAATTCTCCTGTTTTAAGGCAGCTATACTAAAACCTTTATCTAGTAATGTATCTGTAACTAAGCCTGTTTTTCCTTACTGTGTAAGCACATCTAGTACTGATCCAGAGCAGAACCAGAACACTCAATGAGGAAAAGATCAAATCTCTTCTACACTTTTTTCTTCATCCCCTGCACCCCAAAATCACCTACATTCACACTTAAGGGGCTGGAAATTTTTAAAAAATCCCAAAGCCGTCTCTGGTTTCCAGTTAGACATTTTTTATTAAACTTCCTGTGGGAGGGTGTGGAATGGAATTTCAGAAGCAAAATGGGTGGTGATGAGGAAAGAGTTAATCCCCCCCCCCCAAATACCATGGTTCCAATTTGGATCAGGATCCTGTGTACTTGGGCAGCTACACCTACACCACAAGTAGGACATGTTTTAGCTCTAGGAGTGTACAGGCCTAGCTGGCTCCCCTAGGTAGATTAAGGAATTATATCACATAAATACAGACCTGTTCACTTTCCTCCTCAAACTCTTTGTTTATATTAGGTACATCCAAACGGATGTGCCTAATATAACTACCTCCATGCTGTCTGTTTTGCCGCCCTCCAAAAGCCACTTCCTGCAGTTCAACACTCCACTGGAGGTGACCTGCAGAGTACACTACTAGTTCCTCGGCAGCCACCATGCTATATGCTTTTTTCAATCATCATGGAAACAGGCCAGTAGGTTCATACCAACACCTCGTAAGCCAAATAATGGAATGGACCCTCCACAAAGACGTAGAAAGCAGGAACAGTCCGTCCATCTGTCTGTCTGTCCTTCCTTCCTATTTCAAGATTCAGATGGTTTGTTTGGATTGTTTCTACTGGAGCACCCAGGAATTCTCCTTTACACTGAGTTGAACAGTGTCCGAATGCACGTGTCATCAAATAAAGGTGCCAGGTTGCTGCTGAAGGAAGCTAGCATAGCAACTAGAATAATGGTGGTGCATTATATGAAAGAATACATTGTTTTTAAATGATACAGCTGGCAATGCATGCAGTTGTGTCCCCACTCCCATATAGATGCTTTCATATAGGTCAGTTTCTGAGAGCAATAGTGTCAACCTTTTGCCAGGATAAATTTTCCAGGCAAACGGAAGCTTGGCAAGGCTGTCACAAATGAGCATTTAACCTGATACAACAGGTACAATTTTAGTCCATGAATTTGCCTCATGCAACCAAATGTTCCTTCAATCAGCTAAGAACTGGTATTAGAGCAAAGAATCTGTTTTATTTCCAGCGTACTTCCTTGGTGGCATTAACTGGGTCAGACCTTGTTAGACTCTTCTTAATTGCATACAGCTTTTATCAATTGGATTTTCTCCATCTTGCAATGCTGAACTTCCAGAAATGATAATAAAAAAGAACTGAAGACTCCTCATGCAACGATTGTGATTTGAGAGGGATATCCAATGAATACCGAGGCCTGATTCAAATATGTAGTTTACAGCATGAACGATGCTTAAGAGCATGCAGGCAGCTGCACAAACCAAGGTGCCTGTACGAGCTGGTCTTCTTCCAACATGAGAGTGTAGTTAGTCATAAAGATTTGTTCATAAACTTGCTGCAAACAGCGGCCTTCATATTGCTGTGTTTCTAAGTGCCTGTGCTGCTGCAGACTTCACATATGAAAAGTGGCTGAAAATATAAAAGTGTTCTGCAACATGAACACGAATCCTACGGAGAAGTACCTAACTAGAGATCTAGGGGGACCGTAGCATCATTAGCAACATTGATATTCGCAAGTATTAGAACTCTGGATTTTTACAAAAATGCCAAAAAAACTATTTATACACGAGATTATATACCTATCAGTGGGTTTGGTGCTAGCCAACGTGTGCTGACAAGGCAAACCAGCCTCCTTCCTTTTGTGTTTCAGACTGCAAGAACAGAGAGAAAAGGGAGGGGTGAGTTGCACTGCCACTTCTTTAGCCTTTGATTGTCTGCATTTGTGCTGACCTCAGTCAACATAAAACAAGTGCTAGTTGTTTAGTAAATGGAGTGCCAAAGGGGAACAAGTAGACAAGAGTAGAACCTGGAGAAGTGGCTCCACTGAGGGGCTCAGGAGAGACAACTATCTTAGGCTCAGTTTCTTCCTACCTGTGTAAGGAGAACACGAGCGGCGTACCTCTGCCAGGACTGTTGAGCTCCATAGTGGAGTGTCATATATCCTGAGTCTTAGAGCCGCTTGTTGCAGTCAAATTCCTTCCATGCAAAAATTTGCATGCAGAAATTAATATGAAATCTGCAAGTCATTACATTACATACTGATTCATCACTACGCTGTGAATGCAATTTTTGCCAAATTTCAAAGCAGTTCTTTGTGTTTCTGAACAGTGGATTGCTCCTTATAAGAAAAAGCTTTCCATAAGTGTATGAGAGAACCAGTTTCTCTGGTTTCACGTTTACATTTCTCATCCTATGTGCAATCTAATGGGAACATGTCCACAGCAGAAAGGAAACAAGGCACTCCCAGGAACAAAGTGTTGCCATGTCTCCCCGGGGGCAACTGTTACTGAGCCTATGGCTGAAAAAAATGTTATTGTCAAAGATGTGAAACATTAAAGATTCACTTGTACTAATGTAGGTCTGACTTATAAAAAAGTTTTTGACTAATGTAGGTCTTATTTCATATGAAAATGTATACAATTTTATACATTTAAAAGTGCAACCAGCAAGTCAACTAGTATTCTTATTTATTTATAAATGTATGAGTTGCCTTTCCCCAGAGATAGGGGCACCAAGGCAACTTATAATCACATCTTAAAATATTCTTAAAATTTCTGAGGAGGTCTGTGGGGGAGTTTAAGTAGATTGATACTGGCTGCAACCTCAGAGGGATGGAGATTTCTTAACTGAGAAATCAAACCAGTTTCAACTGACTGCTAACCTCCAATAGACCACCGTTTCTCAGCATAGACCCCCTAATCTGTTCTTCCCCCAAAACTTTTTTGCACATATGCAAACGTTAAGGTTGCCCCAAGCTATCTAATACCCTCCATTTTAGGTGTAGATAGTGCCACCTGTTTTGACTTTATAAGGATAACACTCAACCCTGAACATCACAAAGAGAAGAAATGATAAATGAACATAGCTTTATCCAAGGAATACTTACTATTATTCTGTGACGGTCATTTCTCAGGGAAGTACTTAATGGTAAACACACATGATTTGAGACACAAGCAGATCTGTAGGAATAAATGACAAAAGAAGAAAAACAGTATTTGTCCTTCTGTTGTAAATCCTCATCCTGTTCAGAAAGTAGAAGACAGGAGTCAGGGCCAGGCTGAATATTTACTTATTTATTAGATTTATATCCCATACTTTTTTCTTACAAGAACTCAAAACAGCTTACATCATTCACCTCCTCCTGCTTTCAGTCTTATCCACACAACACAACAGCTTAGGTTATATGACCTAATTTAAGGGGTCAGCTGTAGATCCTCTATATGAAAACAAGACAGTAAAACTTTTAAATTAGTGACATAACTCAAAGAGCGAGGGAACCCCACAATGACACAGCAGATAATTAATTTTAATCTTGATGCATTGTTGCTGATATGCTTGATGGGTTTGTTCAGCTGTGTATTTTTATATTTCATTAATATAGTTTAAGGTCTCATCTTGCAAGCTGACTTGGGGACTGAGTAGTCAAAGGCAGGAGCGACATACTTCAGGGGGCACTCCTATGTCTGACAGGCCGTAGGATACTTTGGATTGCTAGCGCTGAGGCTGAAGATGAAGCTCTGACCTGAGTTGGTGTCACCAGACTTCCTGGCAGTGCTCCAACTTTCCCTTCACCCCTGGAAATGCCTCAGCTAGCTGATGCAGAGCAGAAATGGGGAGAAAGAAACTGCTTCTGCCACTCTTCCCACTCTGCATTGGATACTCATAAGCCTCCGAGTTTTGCACGCGGAAGCACCTAGTATTACCAGCAGCCATGTGCAAAAAAATCTCTGCCCAAACCTTGGAAAGCCTTTGCTGTTTTCCTCTACCAACCTTCACACAACCGCCATTCCTGCCCCTCAGACTCCTCCCTTTAGAACTCCATTATGTGCTCCTTTTTCCCATTAGCATTTCAGGAAATTCTAAATCCATTTTCTTGAAACCTGACTTATGGATTTGAATATGCTCTTTGTTATGTTAATTAAAAACATGAGTCATCACATGGTCACTATCTCCCAAAGTTCTCTGTGCTTTAAACCTTTTCCTAACACTTCCCTAATGGTGAAAATCAAATCAAAGATAGCCAATTCCCTTGTTCATTCCACCATTTTCTGAAAGACAAAGGCATGTCAGGAATTTGCTGGAGATTCCATGTTTAGCAGAGTTTGTCTTCCAAAAGTTATCTGGGTGGTTAAAGTCCACCATTACTACTTATACATATGAATATTTTTTGTGACTTTAGCAACAGTTCTTTAGAAAGCTTCAGCGGGGCCCATTAGCTGGTTAAAATTGGGGGGGGGGTGGAATCAGAAGAACTGCATTTGTGGATGCTGTCAACCCCTTCTCTACCAGCTAACAGTTCAAGTATGGAGTTCCTCATCAGAGTTTAGATAGTGTTGTTTTTAAAGAACAAGCTCCTTGCTCTTTAAAGGGATGGGATTGGCCAGTCTCTTACCTCCTTTTGTCTCTCACACTGGTTATGTGCATAAATGGAGCTAGCTAGCATTTACTTATCAGGGTCTCTCAACCAAATAAACCTGCCTGAAATCTTGAGCACTTACCTTATTTCTGTAACCTAAAACTGTGAGATGGCAATTAGGTCTAGAGACCACAAGTTAGCAGTGTCATGTTTCAACTACTGAGAAGTAAAACTAAAATTTAAATAAATAATAAAATTTAAACACATATGCTAACCACCTTGCTTAGAAAGACAAGATACCATTACCTCCTTACACTGGTCCCACTGGCAGGAGGAAAAGTATCTTCTTTCAAACCATCCAGAGTTTCCACCACTGGAACAGACACCTCAACTGTCTTCCTTCCATTTTCTAGAAAAGACATGAACACCATTCTTTGGTTACTGAACTATTAGATGATGTTCAGCTGTTCTAGTGATAAGGAAGGATATGGATCACACACCAAATGGAGAATCAACTAGTTTAAAAAATTAGAAAAGGACTGCTTAAGTGAAAATAGTAAAAAAATAATCTAATAGTTGCCAACAGCTTATATTGATAGCTTCTATCAGCAGTATCAGGTACATACCAGGCAAGTTTCTAGGTGGTGAAAAAACTGGGGAAACTGGGGGAGACACAGAGATGAATGTAGCTACTGCCTGTTGATTGGTCAGCAACAAGAGTTTGCCACGAGCTTCTGCACTCTGACGGTTCAACTCAGCTATTCGTTCATCCAAGCTCTTTGATTCTTTTAAGCTGCTTGCGGTTTGACCATTTCCCTAAATGGGTATTTCAAGAATATGGTTAAAGGCATCTTCTAAAAAACAGAAACAAAAAGGTTTACTAGAGATATACCAACTTCAAGCAAAGTAAACAACATATTATTTCATTTATTTATTTGGCTTGTATGCTGCCCATTAGCCTTAAGTTCTCTGGACAGCTCACAACGTAATATTTGTGCGTAAAGATATTAATCTGTACTTTTGTTTGATGCAATTGTCCAATAAAAGGCAATTTCCAAAGCCTTTAACAGCATCGATTACCATCGATTTTGTGTGTGTGTGTGTCTAACATTTGTTGATTCTTCTAACTTGAAGGTATTTTAATCCTTATGTTCAAAATAGCAAAGCTTACAAAGTTTCTGTAAAACAGATGTGTGCAACTTACGTCCCGCCAGATCAGCCACAACTCTCATTAGCCCTTACCAGAATAGACATGTTGTCTGCCCCTGTTGTAGAGAAAACAATCAACGGGTATCCTCAAAAATGCTAAAGAAAGCCAATTTTGGAGTAAATAAAACCATTCTATTTAGATGGTTTAGCTATTAGAAAACTAGCTCCCATTAGTTTTCAACTAGGATTCAGATTTGACCAAAACCTGAACTAAACTGGGCCTGTTTGGACTGTTTCTTGTGCCTCCTGTGGAAAAGTGAGCTTTTCTCTAAAAAGACCAGAAACAAAGGAGGACCTATGCAAGACTTCATAGCATAATTTAGACTTACAGTATTCTCCAAAATATCTCCTTTCCAAATACCATCTTTAGGTTTTGTTTCTCTAAGCTGAGTAACTTGTGGTCCTCTAGATGTTTTGACCTACAACCCCTATAATTTTTCACTACTGGCCAAGCTGATGAGAATTCCAGGCGAAAACCTCTGGAAAAATTTAAGTTGCCAACCCCTGCTCTAAAGACTATGATGAACAGGCACATGGATCTGAATAACTGATAGATTCACCTTCTAATTGTAAGGCTTATTTTACCAGGTCTTCCAAAGGATTATGACAACTTGTGTTTCACAAGAGTGTGCCTCTCAGTTTCCTTCACTCATTGCCAGTTGTTTTTAATGTGTGAGAACTTAAATGTGGTGTAAGTAGGAGGCTGATTTTTTTAGTGGTTTCTTTTATTTTCATACCCGAGTCTTCCTTCTCCCAGCATTTTGTTGATCAGTTTTAGCCAAAAGTTTATAGACTGGAAGTTTAGCTAGATTATAGGTGTTAGCATGTTAGTTCAGGAAGCCAAAAATTTGCAGAGCGTTCAACAGAAGTTCTGAGGAACCACTGAAAAGATAGCACTTTAGGTTGTAAAAGTGAACAGAAAATTCCATCCTTTCAGACTGGTCAGAGCTAGGAATGGAAAAAAAACTAATTTAAAGATATAAAAGCTTAGACAGAGAAAAGTAGAAGCACACTGGGGTTGGGGGAAGAAAGAGAGAGAGAGAAAGGGAGTGAGGAAGAGAAGGAAAGAAACCCAGAGTTCTAAAGGAAACAAACAGTCAGAGCTGCTAGACAAGAACTAGTTGAGCATGTACTGAACCTATGACAATACGATTTTAATTAGATAAAGGACCTAGTTAAAACTGTTTCCTGCCTCTAAACAGTATCAGTGCTTAGCCCTTTGTTTAGGTCTGGTAGGAGAATCCCTAGTGGCTCTTTGCTCCCAACAATAAACTGAACATTCATTTAGAACCACCACAGAAAAGTCTTTCAACTAGAAGTACATGGAACCTTGCCTAGAGGAAAGAATACTGTTAAAGGTATCTGGAGATAATCCAGTTTTCCTATCAAGAGTCTTCCAGCTTTCATACTACCAACTAGAAAAGACAGAAATATGAGCTTAGAACTGATCCCTGATGCAGCCAATCCCTTATAGTGGAAAGCTGCCAAACTCCTGAATGGCTATGTTTAGGAGGTTAAGGAACCTTGGTAGTCTGGGAAAGTGAGAAGCTATCAGAATCACTTCTTTTGAAACTTCGTTGAGTCTCCCATTGACTTTAGGTAACAATGGGATTGGGAAATGAGGTAGTTCTGTGAGTAAACTCATTTGCACAGCATTTGTCTAGAGAGGAACCTTGGCAGCAGTACATTCTTTGACATGATGGACAGATTTATGGCTGAGAGACTAACCTGTTTTACTACTAGTTGCTGGAAGACCTGTGCACTGAGTGCTCACTCTGACTCCCTTACTGAAGTGTGGCTTATGGTTCAACATTGCAAGGTATTCCACCCAGATGGAGAAGCCTGGTTAGCAGTGAGATGAAAAGACTGCTGTTCTTCCTCAATGGTTCCAACCACCACCTTTGTTCTTTTCTGACAATCTTTGGCAAGTCAGGTGTTTCTGTCTGGCAATTTGATCTTGAAAGAAGCAAAAGGTGCTGGAGGGGCCAAGTGCAAAAAGATGCCCATGGTAGTAAAATCCTAGCATGAAACCATCATCCTTAGAAGCTGGGGCTTGGTGCATGCCATCTCTGCTGCTTGAGTAAGATACTGTGATTCATAAGACTGTGGATTTTCATGTACTTCTCCAAGATCCAAATGTTAAAGTTTAAGCCTACAATCACCCCGGGATTAAGCACTAAGGAGAGAGAAGATGGCTCTTCCAAGTTCACTACAAACCTGTGGTTCTGAAGATGAACCAGTAGTGTATTAATGTTTTGTGTGTTTATCTCTCCCAAAGGTGACCATATCAGTGTGCAATGTAAGTAGAGAAGGTGTGAGTTAGGGTACCAATACCTTGGCTCCTTAAGTCAATCCAAAGGGGAGTGCGCAATATTGACAATGGCTGTTGTAACAGAACCTTAGAAACATACAATGAGTGTTATGAATTGAAACGTGAAGATAAGCTTCCAACAAATCAATGGATGTAAGGAGTTCTGCCTGTGAAATGGCCTTCATTATTGTCTTCAGTGTATTCATCCTGAAGAGATCTATGGTGATCCCTCTGGTGTCCCTATTTCTTTTGGGAACCATAAAGAACAAAGTAAATCCTAGAATGGATGTCTACTGTTGAAGATAGGTTCTATTGCCTCAATTGTTAACAGGTAGTTTATAGCACTGAGAAAATTTTGATGCTTTGCTGGGTTCCAGACCCAAGGAGAACCTATTAATTTACCCCTTGGCTTTGAGATGAACTCCACAGCGTGCTCCTTGGAGTGTCTTTTGCACTCAGAGGCTGGAGGTGGTATGACTCTATATCTGGTAAAAAATACATAGGTCATCCCCCCCAGTCAGAATCTGATCCATGGCTAGGATGGCATCAAATGGATTGGTACCATATAGTATCTTTGGAAAATTGCAGGTGTTATTCCTCCCTTTCCTTCCACCTGAATTTGAATCTGCCTGAAGAATGAAGGGAGGTGCTGTGCATTAGAGAAATGAAAGGAAAACTGCTGTCTAGTCATCTTGTTCTCCCTCAGACCATGTACCCAGGAGGTAATCTAGGCCAAGATCCCTTCCTTCAGTTCCCTGATTTATGGTGGTACACTGAGATCAGTTATTGATGTTAAGGTCCTGGCAGATCACCCTACACACCTTTAAGGGAAGGGGTTGAAGAACTATTCCCCCCCTCCCATCAAACAGAAATACCCTGTCCCTGGCAAGAGCCTAGTGATTTCTGAGATCATTTCTAGGAAGTGTTAAGAAAGAGTGAGGATAAAAACAAGAAATACAAGGGCAAATAATAAGAGAAAAAATCACTATGAAGGCAACAAGAGTGGAGCTCAGCATTACCAAACAGCTTTTTAGGCAAAGCCAGTCTGAGAGGGCATGAAGGCTCATCACACTGCAAAAAACAACCAGCAACTCTGTTGGAGAGAGGCCCCATGCCTCCACTTCATAGAAAAGGCATTGCCTGGGAAGAAGACAAACTGTTTAGGCTACTTACATGAACAGCTGGTGTAAAAAAATCAGCCATGCTAAAAATCAGTTTTAAAATCAGAACAGTCTCCATGAAATCTATGACATTCAAGACAAGTTACATTAAATTCTCAAAGGCTACCATGATATTTCTTTTGCACCTTCAGGTTATGGGGCAGCACAGAAATGGAAATAAATATTGTTTCTGATACCACACTTTCACCATATACATCTGTGCCTGCTACAACATGTATACGTGAACACAACGTGTACATCTACATAAAGGGTGTTCAACCTTTTCTAGTTGGGGTTGCACTCTGCTGAAAGAGCAGGCTTGTAGCTTGGGGGCTCTCCTTTATCCATCTTTGTCAGCTGAGGCACAGATGGCCTCAGTGGCTTGGAGTGCCTACTACCAACTTCAGCTGGTGGCCCAACTATGCCCCTATCTGGACAGGGATGGTCTGGTTTCAATAGTCTATGCTGTGATAATCTCCAAATTAGATTACTGCAATGCATGCTACATGGAACTGCCCTTGAAGACTGTTCAGAAGCTGCTGCATATGCAGATTGCAGCAGCCAGATTAATAACTGGGGACTGCAGATTTTAACATACAAGTCTACTTCTGGCCTGCTTGCATTAGTTTGCTGTATGTTTCGATGTCCAATTCAAGGTGGTGGCTTTAACCTATAAAGCTTATATGACTTGGATCCACACCACCTGTTGGAATGCCTCTCTCAGCCACACTCTACTTGGATATTACACTCAATCTCTAGGGGCTTTCTCCAAGGGCCAAACCCACGGGAGGGTTGAAGGATGGTAACAAGGAGGGCTTTCTCTGCAATGGCTATGGAACAGTCTCCCCACTGTGGCCTGCCTGGTGCCAGCCTTGTAAAATCTTTCCAGTACCAGGTTAACACAGCTCTTCATGCTGAAGCTTTAAATGTTATTCATAGCTACCCAGGGACTTGAGAGAATTATCCATCCCAGCTATTTTACACGGTTATTCTTCACTGTATGCTTTACCTGTTTTAAATGTACTAATGTTTCTTAGATTTTATGGTATGTTACTGTATTTTATTGTCTTGCTTTTTGTGGATTGTTGTAAACTGCCCAGAGAACTTTGGCTATAGGGTGGTACTGAAAGGACAGGACAGGATCCTATACATACCACTGTGATTATGAAGATGCACGCAGTATAGGTTGACTGGACAACTATCCCACAGCACACAGAAGAGAAGTGAAACAACAGGATAGTAAGAGTACTCCTGTCTGGGTAACTGAAGATTACTTTCTGTACAAAGCATACAGTTGATATACATGTATGCAAGGATGCACACACAGACTCTCATAAGTACTTTGCTTTTCACAAGTGTTAATAGCTCCAAAGAACCCCCAAAGTTAAATAATTGAGAGGCTGCAGGAGTGTGGCTCTTGTGTCCTTACCTGTCTCTCTACATCTGATACATCCTGCATAGTTTCTGCTTGCTGCAAACTATCCCAGGCCTGCTCATGGCAATGCCCAAATGCTCTCAGCTGAGTTTTAATAACAGAGTTCTGGTGTGTTAGCTCATTTATTTGCTCCTGAAGATCTTCATTCTGTGTACACATCATAGATACACCAGGATCAATCCCCTCTGTAGCATCATCAAAACCTGGTCTTGGTGCTGCAGAGATGTTTTCTAATATTTGACCATGTGACCTGAACGAATTATGCATGGTTTGGATTGCAACAGGAACGCAGACTTTCTGTGTTAAGAGACTGCCATCTTCCTGTACCATCAGTGGTTTGTGTGAAGGAGTAGAGATCTGCTCTCCATCTGTCTCTCTCCTAGTGGAATCTGTGGGAAGACAACATGCTGTACCAATGCATATGCTTCACTATCTTTAATCCTAAACCTTCAGTAAGGGATGGTCTGGAAAAGTTTTAAATAAATAAATCAAGACAGCTTAACCAGGCTGACCAAGTGTGCTGGAAACATCTGAGTGGTGAAGGCCTGTTACAATGTTCTCATTTTTTTTTTCATAGTCAGGCAAAGTATGAAAAAACTTATGCCCAAGTAATATGCTTGCCATCACATCTAAATGATGCACTTAACAGAAGCAAACTCATGTGCAGGGTTTGTACATTTGAGAAGTGCCATGTAATTTTATGCTCAGTATCAAGGATTATTTTCTGGAAATCTAAAATCAGTCGGTCTTTAAATAAAACTTAACGATTTGTACTTTGCATTTTAAATGCAATTTCATCCAAATACACAGTATTGCTTCATCTAGCACAATCATATGTTCAAACAACATTCTTTCTTCAGTAATTTTGACAGGCTTCAGTTTCCATGGAGAACATCTTACATTACAAAAGCTGGCCTGTCACAAGCACTATCCTGTCTTTAAAAAACATAATGCCTCAAAGCAGCTGGGAGAGTTGACAGAAACTGTGATACTACAAAACATGGCAGTGCCACAAGTGGTTGCAAATATAAAGGAGGCAGTATCCTGCTATTAATTCAGATTGGATTGCCTAGAACTAACTTTCTAGAATTGAACAATAGCCACTGTCACTACTGTGTTTAAGATTAGATGGAAAGTGACCGTGGCTATACTACAAGTAGATATAGAAGGACTTATATACAACATGGTAGATGGTGGATTAATTATTGAAAAACAAAGCCAAACACTATAGTGCAATTCAAGTGGCCCTCTTACCATCCTGAAGAAGAGGCAAGGCCTCACTGCTCTTCTGTTGTGGTGGTGATAACAAGACAGCTGGTTGGAATATATGAGTTGATAATGTAGGGGTAGGATGAATTTTCTTGGGAGGATTTAGGACTGCAGCTTTATTGGGAAGATCTACTGGCAAAGCATCAAGCCAGTTTGTCTTTGGCCCATTATAATCTAAAATGGGTTCATCTGACAAGAGAAAGTAAATGAGACAATGTGCTAGGTTAGAACCAAGGAAGCTACCAAAAGAGATTGCCTCATAATGAATTCTATATAAGGTCACATAAATTTTGGATGTTCTTGACACCCAAATGCTTGCTTTTTAAAATAAATTTGTATTAATTTAAAAATGTAGAATAAAATTGAGAGAAAAACATACAATAAAACAAAAACATTAAACATTATACAATTATAATAAAACATAAAAAAGACTGTGCATCCCACCACAGGCACTGATGGATACATGTTAAAAGTGCTTTCAACAATTATTTCAGAAAGCTCCATCCCCCTTCCAAATTGCATGGACTCCTGTGAAAGTGCAAATCCTTTCTCTTTTTTTAACACACAATAAATGAACCCCAAATATTATCAAAATTACTTTTTATATACCCGTATTTAATATCACAAGTTAATTGATCATTAATAGCTATATTCCAAGCTTCTCTATACTGCTCAATTGATAATCATGTTTACATTGGTTATTAATTCTTTAATATTCCAACTCCATTGTTTTCTATCGAATATTGACATTAATGCAATCTCAGGAGCTACTTTAATATTTAAATTTAATATTTTACTAATCTCATTAAAGATCTCTTTCCAAAACTTCATTATATATTAACATTCCTATTGCATATGATAATATGTATCCACTCCACAACCATATCTCCAACATAAATTGGAATATTTGATATCTATATGATTCAACTTTACCAGGGTTGGGTACCATTTCCAAAGTTATTTATAAAACTTCTAATCCTAACCCTTTATTCTTACTGACAAACACTTTAATATTCTTTTAGCTGAGATATTCTCAGTCTTCATTGCTGATATTCTTTCTCAAATCTGTTTCCTATGTTGCTTTAAGTGGATCGTATTGATCCACATCTTCTAATAATATTTTATAAAGTTTACTTACTATCCCTTTCATCTGCATATTGTCTTGTTTTTCCTTCTCCATTATCATATCTTCAATTTTAGCATAATCTCTAAATCCACCTTTTTTTCTTCAACCAATCTTTGGTCCAACATTCTCGTTGGATCACATTAAGTCAAGTTATTTTCCCCCCTTCTAATGCTGCTCTTTTCCTTCCGTTTTTATTCATTTTCTCTAACCAATCTTTAAATGTAATAAGCTGTTTATTCCGTAATATTTTCCCCAAACTTTCTCTCAAATTTAATGGAAATCCTTCTAATTCAGTAACGGGATATAATGGTGAGACTGATGGCATAAGCTTTTCCTTATACTTATTCCAAATTTGTAACATATTTTTAAGGAATTTGCAAGAGCCTCAGGACGGCTTACACAAATACAATTCCAAGGTACATAAACAATAAATTTTAACCATATTACCTTATCAGGCTGCAATATAATAGCTGGTATATGCCTCACTTGATTTGCTACATAATACAACTTTACATTAGGAACACCTAATCTCCCTATCTTTTGTGATCTATGCCATCTTTTTTTAATTTATCCTCCCTTTTTTGTCCCCATTACAAAACTTATTATATCTTGCCATTTTTTCAATTCTTAGCCATTATTTTAATTGATATCATAAACAAAAAAAAAAGTTCAGGAAGGATTTTCATTTTAAACACTGCTATTCTACCAAACCATGATAGTCCAATCTTCCTAAATTCATTCATTTTCTCTTCTATATCATGTTTCAATCTGTCAAAATTATTTTTAAGCATTGTAAATTTTTAGTAATATTCATACCTAAATACTTAATAACTCTGCATATCTTAACTTTGAATTTATTCCTAATCTTTCCTTATCACAATTAAACATCATCTCTGATTCATCCCAGTTTATCAGTAAACTTCTTCAAATTCTTCCAAATATATTTTAACCTGGTTAAAATTTTAGATGGATCCTTTATTGTTAACAAAGTATCATCAGCAAATAAATAATCTTAATTTCATTCTCAGAATCTATACCTTTTATTATATTATCATTCTTAACAGTATTTAGTAATAGTAATAATTCTATAACTAAAGCAAACAATATTGGGGAAAAGGGCCATCCATGTCTAGTATACTAACCGAGGGATAATTGCTCCATTATGCCATCCTTTACTATCCCATTTTCCAAATATTAATGTTTCTATTAATTGCTTTAATGTTGGCCAATCTACACAATCAAAGGCTTAAAAGTAACCAATGCCATTATGCTGCTGCTAGGTGCGAAGTCGCATATGACCCTTCGTGACCCCATGGACAACACTCCTTGAATCACCACTTGGATGGAACTGCTGGCCTCAGTATCAAGCATTAATCCCTCCCTAGTCAAGAAGCCCACAACCAGTCCTCCATTTCAGGGATCATATACATGATTCCCAAACAGATACTGGTTGTTTCATCCATGAACCTTGCAATGTAATTATGAGCCCTGAATACAGGCTTGGAGGGCTCTTACTTCCTAAACACACCAGCAGTTCCTCCTAAGACTGACAGTTTTGGGGAAAAAAAACATAACTATTGTAAGATGTCCAGCTAGTCAAATCTTGAGTACCCTTTGATGTACATATTTTGACATGGGCTGCTGGATGATTACAGGAAAGTGACAATGTCATCTTGAAATTTGTGATAGAGAAGGCTTGTGAAACCTGAGCTTAATTGGATGCATAGCTGGACTTTAAGAAAGTTCACTGCAAAAGGCTCAGAGAAAAGTTAGGCAGAGTCCCATTGCAGGAACCCAGGAGGGAAAAAGAGCTCAAGAGGGATGTGAAATCCTAAAAACTGAAAGGCTGAAGGATATAATCACAAGCTATCGTTACGAGAAGGAAAATGGAGGGTATTTAAAGAAGCCTGTGTAGAGGGAGCTCTCTGATGAGGTGAAACTCAAAAAAGTAAGATAAAGAAAATGGAATGAGAGACAGTCTACCAGGTACAGCACAGTTTCCCCAACTTGTCAGAAAGACACGGGTGCGGATGAATGAGGAATGCTAGAAATAACAAAAGCTTCTTTGGCTATCTTTGGAGCAAGAAGGTGAATCAATTAAAAATGATAGGGAATATGTGCAAATACTCTGTTCCTATTTTGCCTCAGTCTTCTCCCAGAAGGGGTGTTGTGTTCAACTTGGAACAAGGCCAAGTAAGTAACTGCATCCCAGAGTACATAAGCATGCATTTACTACTTCAAATGAGTTCAAGTCTCAAGGGCTAGATAAATCACATCCCTGGCTTGGCTTTGAAGAGGTTGGAAACATTATTTCAGAGCCACTGTCTGTAACTTAGAGAACAGATGGAGATGAGCAAATATTGTCCCAAAAGGGGAGAAAAGTTGATCCAGGAATCTCACATACCAGTCAACCTGACATCAATACTAGGAAAAATTATTTAACAGGTGATTAAAGTCATGCCATGTCACAGAGTTGAGAAGAGGTGGTAAATCATGGGAATGCTGTAGACACAATATATTACGATTTTAAGCAAACCATTCGAAAAGTTTTCTCACAGTTATGTTGGCACAATGTAGGTTGGACAATGCTATAGTTGAGTACTAGTGGGTACATACACAGTGAATTAGTATTAAGGGATGGAAGTCTCCAGTACAATATCCCAGGGTTTTGTTCTAGGACTGCGCTAGTCAACAATTTCATAAATTACATAGCTGAGGGTGCAGAGGGTTCGCTTATCAAATCTATAGATGACATAAAGCTAGGAGGGATTGCTAATACCACATTCTATGAACTGGATCATCCAGTGAAAGGCCCATACCTTTGGCTAACTCTGGACTCTGTACTAGAAGTTTCCCACTCTCTCCAGAATGACTTCTTCTGCTAATATCTGTGACAGAAAGGCCTTGAAGTGCATGAGAGAGTGAGACCAGTTTTTCATCTCTTACAACCAAGCACTGCTGCAGCTTACTCTAGAAGAGAAAGGTAGAAAGAAATACACTGAGATCTCCATTCTAATTGGCTTATTACTTGCACATACAACCTGAAGAGTATTTCCAATCATTTGTTTCTACATTCTCTGGATGCAATGGCTGGTCTGTTAAATATATTATTTGTTCTTTAGCATACTACTGTGCAAGGAACTCAACATTTTCATAGAGCATTTAAACTATATTTTCTGGAAATATAATACATTACTGTACAAAGATAATTTAACAAACGAGGGCATCATTTTATTAATTAATGGTTTCATAGACCATCACAATAGCCACATGGCTCCCTGGATGGTTTAAAACAATTAAAAACCATCAAGTGTATACAAACAAAATTATAAGCATGAATCAAACATAGGTTACACAGTGTAACAGAAATTGTGGGCGGTACCTGCATAGCATGGTTTTCTTCCCTCAGCAGTAAGACTTCAGCAGTTAAAGCATCAATGAGGGCCCTGTGTTCCCCTAGCTCCTTTTCAAGCTGCTGCCTGTCCACCATTTCTTGGTGCATCCTTCTCTCATTCTTTTGGGGACAGAGAAAGAGGGAGGAACAGGTAACAGTATCATATTCATGAGCACATGAGTGATCAACATTACACAGCATGGATAAGCACTTATATAAAAGTCAGGCCTATAAACCAGTTCCCAGGAAAGTTTAGAAGCAGAATGTAGGTGAGATTCAAAGTTTAGGCACCCCAATACTCAGAAGAGGTAAGGATGTTATAGACCACATGCCTAATTGGTTTATTCAAGCTTTACATTGAGGGAAGGAAGTGAAGGAACGAATCATTCTTGTATTTCATTGTTTTCTTCATTCCTATTTGAGTCCTTTCCTTAAAGTGCTCAGAGCAACTTAGAATTTTTAAAGGTTTAATTATTTTAAATATACTTTTTCCTGTTACATGGCCCAAGCCAAACACTATGGGAGGCTTTCACTGTTAAAAAAACACAACACTAAAACCTCTTCACAAAATTAATTTAAGAGCTAAGTTACTATGGAAACAAAACCAGATCACTTTTCAAATAAAGAGGAATTTGCCCACTGTTCCAAAATGCTGGCTGAAACTGTCAGCCTGCTATGCTCTTCTCCACGTGTAAGAAGCTGAAGCAGGTATTAGATCCCCATTCAGATTTTCCATTATTATCTTCCAGCTAATATTTGGCTACTGAATATGCTCAATCCTCATTGGGCTGCTTTGTGCCCTAGCAGGCTTATGCTTTTATTGATCTTCAGTCTGCTGCAAACCTCAGGATTCTCTAACGCACGCTTGCTTCTCAGTGACCATGTTTTGGTTCCAACAACATTATTAGAGGGAATGGCATGTACCTGAAAAATTCACAGTATCTAGAAACATGTGCACATTTGTTAATTTTCTGAACAGATTCTTAAAACAGCTGCCTTCAGGAAAATCTCTCAAGGAGAGATTTCAATTCTGAAACAAAACAATCCATTCTAATTGCTTCCCCCTCAATAGCAATAGGAAACAACCTAAAACAAATATAGTACTGAACTAGCACTGAGATGGTAAAAAAGAAAGCCAAAAGCAGATTAAATGTGTGCTTATTGTACTTGGAAACAATTCAAAGTTTTTTCTCACCTCTTTCAAATAATGCATCACCCGACACAGAGCATTCACCAGTGAGTGAGTAAATCCAGAGACGCCTTGATTATCATGCACTTGCTGTATTTCATGTCCCATCCACTTCTCATATTCCTCCATTTCATGCATCATTTGATTCAAGACCTCTAGGCTGGTTCTGTTGCCATTTGGAAGGTCAAAGGAAGTTGCAGCAGTGCTCAAGTTCTTCTTCTTTTGTCCAGCAGGCATCTGCGGACTTTGTTTCTTCTTCACTGAGAAAAGGACAGGAAAACATTTTCATTCTCATTTGTCAATAATGTTTGTGACAAACCAAATACTACATTAAAAGAACAAAAAAACCTAAGTTTTAAATGTGTAAAAATCACTCATATTAATATTCTATACCACCTTGGACTGAAACTCTTTGGGCATTCACAACATTTTAAGTCACCCATTCAAATTTCAACCAGACCCGATCCTGCATAGCTTGCAAGATTAGGCAGTATCAAGCACTTCAAGCTAAGTGGAAACTAGATACACCACACGATCCAGAAATCATAGGTTAACGCACTTAGCTTAGGGTAGCATCTGACATTACTTTTCTTAAATGAAGAGGAAACACTCTTTCAGGGCAAGAGAAAAAAGTGACAAACTGCTATATGTTATCCTTATTTATAAGTAGGACAGAGAAACAAGCACCCAACAAGCACAGGAACTCTGGAAGTACTTCCTCAGTAAAGCTAATAAACCTATTTACTGCACAGTTCAAACTTGGACTAAGACTTAAACAAAAATGAGACAAACAAAAATCAAGTTTTTAAGATAAGCAGCTCTTTTGCTCTAGTTTGGACAATATTTATGTATTAAAATTAAGCAACCTTCTCAAGAAAACTGTTTTTTCCTTTCAAATCACTGATACTAGAATAAGATTTTTGTTTTTCCAAGAAAAGGAGAAAGAAAAAAAAATGGTAACATTTGAGTGTTCAATGCTTTCCAGAATTACAGAAGTCCGATTAAAGTCAGTCATGCCTATTATTTGCCCATAATCAGGTAACATCTAGAACAGGTGTCCCCACTACCTCAACCTATTTTAGGTTACCTCAAGAATTTCTGAACAATTCAAGGTCCAGAAGTTTTATTCATTTATGAAATTTCTACCCTGCACATTAGCCAAGATGACTCTTTTTGTTCTCTGTACATACAGAAGGAACAGAACAGGAGATAATGAGAGGGGAAGCAGGGCCTTTCCAGCAAACAGGGAAGCATATGTGAACTTGGAAGAGCCTTGCCTTGTTTTCTATAGTGCTGAAATTACACCATGGCTTGGTGTTATGTCCATGGCCTGGTATTATGTTCATCCAGGCCAGCATAGCTGCTCACCTTAAAAAGAGGGAAAGAAATGCATCCTTTCCCCTCAGGTTTCAGTGATGAGGGGTGGAACACTTTTCCCCTTTTGTGCACAATGATGCACAAGATGTTTTGTGCTCTAAAGTTAATTAGTAACGGAATGAGTACAATCCGTAATACATATAACACCAACCACATTTTAATTAGCTTCTTTTAGGAATGATTCTATAGCCTCCTGAGTTCAGAGATGTACATGCATTGAGTTTGTAGGTAAGTATCTCTAGAAAGCACATACATTTATGCTCACATGTCTTCAGGTATGTTAAACAAGTATGTTAATTAGTAAGGTTTTTCATCAAAGTCTAACTAACGTAAGATATAAGCAATACTATAGACTTTCCTTAAAGTACCTACAAGTAGCCTTTATAATAAGTATTTCAGGGTTGATCTTTGTATTTGCTTGAATATTACATTTAAACCATCTAACAGCACAAACCTCTGCATCTCTACTCTAAAGTTCAGAGCGTTGACAGCAGCCTATATCTTGACTACTCCCATCTTAAACTGAACTGATACCTCTGTGCTTGACCATTTCCTTGCCTAACTCATTTTCCATAGGTTTTCCTAAATTTGTCCCAGGGTTGAGTCTAGTCCAGCCACAGCAGGACAATCCTGAGCACTTCCAACCACCATCACCTTGGTTTCATTTGAAGGAAAAGGGAAATGAAGCAGGCGGATAAAGGGAACTGAAGAAAAATGAAAGAAAAAGAGGGTACCCCCACCCACAGCTGGCCTTGGCTTCGCTCAGAGCAAGGTGTGCAGGCCTTGACAGAGAAAAGTTCTCCAGTCTGCATTTATTCCAAAAGAACTGATACAATGAGGGATCTAGTGGCTCTGCACAAAAGAGTCAAGCAATACTCAACACAAAAAGGCAGAAACATCATTGAAGAATGCCTGCTACCTGAGAAGATGCAGTATTTTTGCAGTGGGTACAACTTTACTTCTAAAGCAATTCTTTGTAACAATTCAATAGGACCAAATTGCAAACCCAACTTTAAAGTATGTTTTTTGAGCTAACCTCTATTACATATACACTCCTTAACAGGAACTCAAGTCTCAGGCTTCATTCACTGGGTGTTGATGTATCAATGTCTGGGCTATATCATCTGAGAACACATGTGGGGGCTCCTGCGTCTGAACACTTCTGAACAGAAACATTCCCTCCATTCAGAAAACTAGCATGTCAGGAAAAGGCCAGGTTACAACCTGTACCCTGACATACTAGATTTCTATAGGCATGGAGTCTGTGCACATTCAGTCATCTTAGCCCCTTTCTGCAGCAGCACAGGCATCATACAACAGTGAAAACTAGGACTCAGCCAAAGCTTTATACAACAAGTGGAAGAAAGCAGACCAATCTTTCTGACATTTGAATGAATGAGCCATATTAAAATCATACCTTTTGTAACTGTTTGTTTCTCCTTCCTTACATTAGCATTCAGTACTTGCTGCACAACGAATGTGGTATATGGAATCTGTTCTTCATTCTGAACTCTTGAATGAACTTTCCTGACTACATTCGTAGCATTAAGGGCTAAACGAATGCAAAAAACCATGGGTGCAATACATTATTATATAGTTTAATCAGTATTCTCAAATATATCATTTTAAAAAGCAGAGAGCTCTGCTCAGTGTGGCAGACAGGCTCCGAAGTGTTCTCTGCAGGAGAAGCGGTCAGAAGGTAGATCTGGACTTAGTAGCAAATCTCTGAGTGATCTGCAGTAGAACAATAATTTCTTTCCAATTATTTAACAATAGCAGGGATAAAATGACTCCCCATACACCCTAAATTATATTGCTGCAATGAGCAATGTTTGTGGTAACCAGGAGATGGTTTGTGGATGATTTGTGGACTGTGAGCTCAGCTCAAAGTAACTCCTTACATTCAGCGTTCTTTATTTTTTACTTCATACCTTTTGCATCTTGCACCAGCTGATAAAGCCTAGGGTTCTAGTAAAAGCAGCAGAATCAATCCAACAAGACTGAAGTTGGCCCACTCTTGCCCTACAGGAATTCCAACCAGCTACTTTCTGTTTCTGGTGTTTTGTTTTGCTATAAAAAGATAGTAAAGTGAACCTGTATGTTCCAGTAACTGATAAGCTGTTGTTGGTGTTGAAACTCCATCTACTTCTTGTGGTGAGATGGTGGATGCTTGTTGCTCAAAAGCCTCTTCTTGGTCAATGGCCACAGAGTTTTCTTCTTTCAAAAGGAGAGGCATCCTAGGTAGAGAACAAAGATGCAAACCAAATTTAGGTACAGTGGAAGTCTTTTTTGGCTGAAGAGCAAGGGAAAACTGGTGTAAATACGTAACCTTAACAGTCAATTCAGCTATGTCAGAAAAAGAAAGGAAGCAGTACCATTCTATCATCTTTGTTGAGGCCCCAACATCTGGCTCCTTCTCTTGCTGAACTGGTCATTTCAGTTTGTTACTATCAGAATTGTGGGACTAGGAAAATGTATAAAATGTTCTAGTAGCTTTTTTGGCTGGTAAGTGGGAGTAAAAATGTTTCAAATATCATCATCCAACCGAGGAACATATTTGCCAGTATAATCAATACATACACTATTTCTAGAAAGCATCTTCAACCCCCAATTGCAGTATTTTATCACATATTTATGTATAGGCAGATAATTTTTAATTTATAAAATTTATTTTTCTTATTTACAGTATTTTTGCCCAGAGTGCATTATCTCAGGAGGCATACAATAGCTGTACCTAAGGGGGCTTGGTTGATGTGTTTTCAAAGCCCTTTGAAACTGAGAAATTGTTCTTTGTTTGCCTTTCAGAGGAGAACCATGTTCCACAGGTATCCAGAAATATACAGAATAAGGAGGAAGATTATGCTTTGATTTTAGTCTTGGTTGTTGTGGAGAAAGCTGCAAAAGTTTCGGCACTAATTTTTCATCCAGATGTCCACAATGGCCTCTGTAAACACACACATGGGAGCAAAACCTACAGAACTCTGTCAGCTGGATGAGTAATACAAGAGAAGATATTCTAATACCAACATATTTTACTGCAAAATTCAAAGCCAGTTATTTTATTTAAGTGCTGTAGTGGTTCACAAAGAGCAACTACCACCTGTGAGAGGAGAGCAGTTAGATTTGCAAATGATGTATAAACTAAGAAACCATTTGCAGTTATGTAAAGTGCATGAATCAGTGAAAGCAAACAGAGATAAACACCAACCTGTCTGTATTAACACTGGATCTGAAGTTCAGAGACACATCATTCTCGTTGCTTGTCTTGCACTTGGAAGCATGCTCTACTTCATTGACAGCCTTCCAGAAAACAGAGATAACACTGTTTGAGAGCTGCTTTTGATTGTATTTTACAGGCTGACAAAAGCCCTGGACCAATCATCCCTAAGCTGGTGCTATCCAGATGTTTTAGAGTTCAGTACTCATTGGCCTTAGTTGACATGGCCAATGCCTAGATATGGGAGTTGTAGTACCAAATACCTGACACCACAATGGAGAAGCCAGCCAAATTACTGCTACCAATGCAGTTAAAGGGAACACACTGTTTTGTGTCTGTGCAAGTTTTAATTTTACCATAGTAGCAGCAGAAAAATGAATTGGAATTGACCAGGTGGGTAGAAGGAAAACTCAACACAGCTCTAGAACATTTAAAAACATCAAACATGCTAGCACAAAATTGTTTTCAGGCCATACAGTTTCAATAAAATTGAAACAACTGAGACATTCAGCCTTAAACATATGTGCCCTCTACTGGCAGAATGATATGGTGTACCAAAAAGAAAGCTGTAAGAACACAGGTAATCTCTGGGTTAAGAATGAGTTCTGTGCCCGAGAACATCCCTAAGTTGAATTTCTATGCAAGCCAGATCACATGAGTAAGCCAAATGTTTGCCTTAGTAGATGCATACTTTCTATGCATATAAAACACTTAAACACTTGCATATTCACTAAAACATCTTAAACACAATATAACATTGTGATAAAAAGTAACTACAGGTACAGAAGAGAGAATCTGTATGTATGTGTGTTGGTATACAGTATTATAAATAGCGATCAGTTCTTGAAACCGTTTAGAATATTCTTGAGAAAACATTAAGCCTAATATTGATGATAGAAATTGACCTGGTGCTGGAGAGGCAGGGTTTGATTATGCTGCTGTGGGGAGGAGGGTTACCACTTGAATCTCTTTCTTAAAGTAGGCCTCAAGGGTTGTTTGTACAGCCATTTTCTTTTTCTGATCTTAAATGGCCTTGTAGCAGCTGAGGGTCTGGTTACAAGAGCAAATGCTAAACAAAAGCCAAAGGGAAACTATGTGTCCTACATGTGCCCCAAAACACACTGGCTCTGGGCATGCTTGAACTGTAAATACTGTATCTCTAGGAAACCACATGACCCCTGATGACACTTCGCCAAATGCGTCATAAGGTTTATGGGAGTCCATGCATTCGTACAGGTTGTAGCCCTCTGGGCTACTAAGGTGGTATATAAATGCAATAAATAAATAAATAAAAACACCTGGATGTTTGTAACCCAGGGACTTCCTCTTTCCAAACATATTTCTGCAATTAGTTTTTTATATACAACACAATCCTATGTTGGTTTATTCAAAATTAATAATCTCAGGTAAGTGAGCATAGGACTGCAGTCTTAATTACTAATTGATTGAAGTAAACTAGGTAGACATAGGTTTACATTCTTAGAAATTATTTTATACCAAAATTACTGTTGAAATCGTAAATTAAATTTGTTAAGGTGACATGCACTTTCAAAACATGTCTTGGGTTCTTTGTGAAAAGAAGAAAGCATCTATAAATGTAATGCAATGATGATAAATCCCTAATTTTATAGGTTCTTAGAATTACATAGTTAAAAAGAAAAACAAAAGATTCAAATTGACACACTATCAGAGGAACTCCAAGTAAAAGTCAAATGCACTCAAGTGTTTTGCTTATATCTATAGATTGATGAAAGTTCATGTCAGAATAAAATATATTCATCTTGGATACTCTGCATGCATCTTCTCCAAACTGGCATTGCTATTTCTCAGCCACACTTCCACAGACTGACTGACAATAGCCTAATTCTGAGATCCATGTCTTGACCTCAGAAATATACCCCTCAGCCTACTTCCTTCATAACATGATACAGTTCATATGAAAAATAATTACCTGACGATCCATGACAGACTCACTAAGAATGGAGAGCTGTGTGGGGGGATCAGACTTTTGTACGATAGGGCCTAGGGAGGACTGCATGTCATAATCAGGAGCTACTGTCACATTTGGGAAACCTAAGAGGTGGTAAAGGAAGCTCAGAATGTTGCATAATAATAGAAAATAGACAATTATTATTATTGCTATTATTACATTTGTATGCCACTCCAGAGCCCATAGGGCACTCTGGGCAGCTTACAATAAAACAAAAATAATACAAATTCAACTACAAAATACAAAAATATAATCAAAACAAAATACAATATTAATTACAAAAGGCAAAAATAAAAAAGTAATACTTAATACAATAATATAATGCATAATAAAAAGCAACAACAACATACAACTATAACCTCTCCCCCAGTCAAAAAACCCCCAGTGCCCAAACCAGCACAGCTGGCTGAAAAAGTGCAGCCTGTGCAGCCCCACCTGACATTGCCTCTACAATGCAGCTGCAAGAGGGGCAGACCCCCTTCCCTCCTCTCCCTGGTGGTGGCATTCTCCCTACCAGTGTCGGGGGGGGGGGGGCAGCAAGCAATGGAGGCAGCAGAGTCCATGCTGCTCTGTGGAGGGTGAAGATATAGGCCCAAATGGGCCCCAAATGGATGTTGAACAAGCAGCAAATAGTCAGTGCCCTTTGGCATCTGTTGTTTGGCTGCTGCCTATTAATAACTGAACTCTCCTAGGACCAATATTAGAAATTAATTATATTCCATTGTCACAGAAGAGTAAAAGAATACACCATTCCTAAACAACCTTTAATGTTTCCTTGAAAGACAACTATCTTGTATTCCAGAGAGATAATCTGTTATAACAAAGCAGTAATCTTGTCGTACCTTCAAGACTAATTTCTTTACAGGCCAGAACCCACTTCTTGAGATACATGAAGTTAGTAGTTAAATATATCCTGAAATCAGAGTTATACTATCCTGTGCTTGCGACTGAGAAGGTTCACATGAACAGCATTTGCATCAAGTTGGAACTGGGGTTTAGTAGAAGAGGAAGAGATACACCATATGAGGGGGAAGGGATGGTGGTGCGTGTACACACAAAAGAAAGCTAAAACAAAAAATTAAAACTATAAAAAGAGTTCTGCTAGGTAAGACCAATGATCCATCTTGTTCAGCATCCTGTTTCTGGGAAGCCTAGGATGAAGATACAAAGATAGCACCAGGTCTTCAGTACCACATTTAAACCCAGAGGTTACATATAATGATCATGACTACTAAGTACTGACAGCTACATCTATGAATCTGTTCACTTCTTCCTTCTTGTTGTTAGTCGCGAAGTTGTGTCCAACCCATCACGACCCCATGGACGACATTCCTCCAGGCCTTCCCGTCCTCCACCATCCCCCGGAGTCCACTAAAGCTCACACCAACCGCTTCAGTGACTCCATCTAGCCACCTCATCCTCTGCTGTCCCCTTCTTCTTTTCCATCTATTGTTCCCAGCATCAGGCTCTTCTCCAGTGAGTCCTTCCTTCTCATTAGGTGGCCAAAGTATTTGAGTTTCATCTGCAGTATCTGGCCTTCTAAAGAGCAGTCAGGGTTGATCTCCTCTAGGACTGACCGGTTTGATCGCCTTGCGGTCCAAAGGACTCGCAGGAGTCTTCTCCAGCACCACAATTCAAAAGCCGCAATCCTTTGGCGCTCAACCTTCCTTATGGCCCAGCTTTCACCACTATACATTGCAACTGGGAAAACCATAGCCTTGACTATACGCACTTTTGTTGGCAGGGTGATGTCTCTGCTTTTTAGTATGTTGTCTAGATTTGCCATAGCTTTCCTCCCCAGGAGCAAGCGTCTTTTAATTTCTTGGCTGCAGTCCCCATCTGCAGTGATCTTGGAGCCCAGGAAAATAAAATCTGTCACTACCTCCATTTCTTCCCCATCTATTTGCCAGGAAGTGAGAGGGCCAGATGCCATGATCTTAGTTTTCTTAATGCTGAGTTTCAAGCCTACTTTTGCGCTCTCCTCCTTCACCGGCATCAAGAGGCTCTTTCGTTCCTCTTCACTTTCTGCCATTAGAGCGGTATCATCTGCATATCTGAGGTTGTTGATATTTCTGGTAGTTCTCGGTCCACATACTGCTGGAGCCTAGCTCGTAGGATTTTGAGCATAACTTTGCTAGCATGTGAAATGAGTGCACTTCTTCCTTAAAGTCACTTAAACTGGATGCTATCACACCTTATGGCAGCAAATTCACAAATTTCACAGGTTAATTATATGATGCCTTTTCCATCTGTTATAAGCCCCCTGTCAGTTTTAGTTGGTAACTCCAAATTGTAGAATTATATGAGAGGAAGAAAAAAACAGTTCACTTTCCCCACCATTAACCTCTATAATTTCCCCATTAAGTCACCTTTCTTCTAACCTAACCCTACCACCCAGCCTTAGGGAATGTGATCCAGTCCATAATTTGCTGACTGAACACTAGGAACAAGAAAAAGAGTTATGCACATTAGAATTAACCAACCAATATGCTGGCTCTAAGTTTCCAGCACTCATACCCAAGTTATACTATTAGATGCAGGGAAAGCACTGAAACTACTCATGAAAAAGTTTGACTTCCACAAGCGCCAAGATCCATTGAAAGAAATAGTGTGCAGTTCTGAGTCTCTAGCTGAATCCCATCTATCACTCTCTAAGAAAATTCCAAAGATTTTAAGTGGATTTCTTGCATAGCTACTATAAACAAAGTCTGTAATACAGTTACGGCAGCTTCAAAAGCAGTTTTATGTGAATTATCTCTTCCAGCATACAACATCAATTTTATACCTGCTAAGCAATGAAACTGTATTAATTTATGAATTATATCAATGCATAACTATACAATAATTTATGTAATCAATGTAGTGAAACCTCACCTAAATGTCTGTGAGGGGTATCACCAAATAGGTCTTTCACCATAGCCATAGCCTGATCAGATCTCTCCAGGACATCCTGTAGCTGGTACTGCTCAGAGAGAATCTAAAAGGAACAAATCACAGGAAATACATTCTATTTGTATTTCTTTCCTTTCCTTATCCTACATCTTCTCTCCAAAATAAAACAATTTTGCAGAATTAAGAATAGACACACATAAGCATTTAGCAATGAAGTTCATGAAATGCTACTTTTTATTAAGACCAATTGGAGTTCAAGTGCAACAAACGGGCAGTGACAGCATGATTAACTCAATAAATATCTTAGGGTAACATCCATTGCGGCTGCCCATAACCCACTGAACCTGGATGTTTATGACCAATCAAGAGCAAAAACACAGAGGCACAGGCAGTTTCTGCATTTCCCTCACGATGAAAAGCCCCCCAGATGACTGATTTCAGCTATGTCTTCTGCCCCTGCTCATGAGGGGCAGAAGCCTCCCATCCCCATCAGAGCACCCCATCACATTTACAACTTCAAAGCCAGAGCCAATGAAGAAAAAAGCAGAGGATGACCCCCAGTCCAACCTGGGAACACATTTCCGATGTCAGAGTTGGGACGCCAACCTTTCCAACAGCCAACTCGGACTTATCCTATGGCTGTCAACTCCTACACATACAAAAATGCACTTTCCATATAATCACCTCCTGTATTTTACGCAAGTGCTTATGCAGCCAAAGCAGCACTGTCGATGCATAACCAGACAATTCTCAACCCATATTTATGTCGAGCTCTCTTTAGCAACTATCTGAAAAAATAAAACTACATGGATTAAATATACTATTTATTTGTATACTGCCTTTGTCCTGTAAAGAGCCAAGGCAGTTTACACAATCCACTTCATTTTATTGTCTCAACAAATTGGTCAGTAGGTTAGGCTGAGTGGCAGTGACCGGCCCAAAGTCACCTAGTTAACTAGAAATGCCAACTAGAACCTGAGTATCCTGAGTCCTAGTCAAATACTCTTAAGCACTACAGCATACTGGCTCTCTTACCTAAATTACCTGCTTCTTTAGAAAATTATGTTTATAACCTCTTACATCAGTGATGAAGACCTTGTGGCCCTCCAATTGTTGTTGGATTTCAACTCCAGCCATGATCTCTAGCCATTGTGACTAATGATTATGGATGCAGGTTGTCCAATAATAGCTAGAAGGACAAAGCTTTTCCAGCCCTACCCTAAATTAAGGAAGTTGCTTGTTCGGGCAAGCTTTTAGCTAGCACATTCTTTCACAATCAAGGAAGAGATTATAAATGTTTGCTTCCAACTTTCAAAAGACCACAGTCTCTTAAGACATCCAAACCTGGAGTTGTGATTTGTTTAGTGAGAATAATCCAAGATCTGAAACCATGATCTGACCATGACATTTTTATTTTTTATTTATTTATTAAAACATTTTTATGCCGCCCCATTCACTGAAGCCTCGGGGCAGCTCACAACAATAAATTAAGACAATAACAATTAAAATATATACATTAGAATAAAATAAGCCGCCCTGGCCAAATAAAATTCAATAGTATTAGCATTTAAAATGCTGCTTAAATAAAAAGGTCTTCGCCTGGCGCCGAAAAACAAATAACGATGGCGCCAGGCGGACCTCTCTGGGGAGCGCATTCCATAACTTAGGCGCCACCGCTGAGAAAGCCCTCCTCCGAGTAACCACCCTCCTAATTTCCTTCACTGAGGGCTCCCGGAGGAGGGCCTCTCCCACTGATCTCAGGGGGCGGCTGGGCATATATGGATGTAAGCGCTCCTTCAGGTAACCAGGACCCAAGGACATGTTCTCACTAACCATAGTTAATCAGCCTTTCCCAACCTTGGCTCCTCAAATGTAGTTAAATTACAGTTCTGATTATCCTTGACCATGGTCATGCTGGCTAGGGATGATGGAGGTTACCATCCAACAACATCTGGGGACCCAAGATGGTTTAACAAGTTAAACAAGTCTGGTTTAACAAGCCACAATGTTTGAGTCTGGCCATCATGAGAAATTGCAGCTAGTGTAAAATTGGAAATGAGTATGTCTTGACTGCCTTCATTGGTGTGTGTAGAGAGATGAGCCTGAGATGCATGTAATGATCTGAATATATTATTCTCTGAATGTAGAGAGTCCAGAACAATAGAAATGTTAAAAGAAGAAGATAGGAATTGGATAGTGTTAGAAAGCAAGGCTGTAGAGGAAACAGAAAGGGTGATAGGGAAATGTAGCAATATAGAAAATACAGAAAGAAAGAAGTATGTGTGCATATGCTTATGTGAGAGGATACTGCCTAGGAGCTGCTCACAGTGAGAAAAACAGCACCACCCACATTTGGCTCACCTCCAACAGGCATGCAGCCCTTCAGTCAAAAAAGGTTCCCATTCCTGAAAAACTGAAAAAGATGTGCAATTGCAAATACTTGCCAAGTATGATAGTCACAGGGACTCTGTATAGTTATTTCTTACTTCTCTCATCAAGGCCAATTTCTTTTTTTCTAGTGATTCTGGAACTCTTGGCCTCTGCTTCTTCCTTTTGCTCTTTAATGCTTTTTCCTGCAGTTCCAAATGTACAAGTGCTTTGTTTTTTGACTTGTGCATCTCATGCCTTCGTACCTGGATAGTGGGAAGAGATTTCAAACTCAAACTTGAGCCAAGGAATAAATGAAGGTAATGAAGACAGAGCAATACATCTGAATGAAACTTATTGTTATGCCTTCGTACATCAAGTATGCTGAATTTGCAGACTACCACAAAAGCAAAAGTGCAATATTCAACTATGCAAAGTACAGACAAAATAGTAATCCTTGTTATTCCTACATTATCAAAACCCAAGTTGCATCTGTTAACAAAAGTAAAATACATCTCACCAGTAAGTGTGATAACCAGCTGCATGCTTACAACATACACTAGCTTTGAATGAAAAAATAGTGAGTTTTGATATCAGATTATCTTCCCTAGATACATCAAGTAGAAAGTGATGGCAGAAACCAAGGCTATAGAATATAAGGTAGCTCCCTGGGCTTTAAAAAGTAATATACTCTGATATAGAGTACTCTATAAACCACACTAAATTATGCTCTGAATCACATATCCATTTAAACTAATGTGCATACACTTGCTTCAAAATCCTACTTCCCAAATAAAAGGCTCCTGAATGGAATGTATTTGTGTGAGTGCATTAAAAAAGAGAAATATAGAGGGGGATCAGATAGCCAATGGAGCAGGTAAGAGGTAGCTGTCTTGGGATGTAGTAAAAGAGCCTATACTTGAATAAAAGGTCCAGCCAAGCACTCTGTAGCTTGAGCATTCATTGAATAAGTTCCACCAATCTAGTTTTTTAGGATTACGGATTTTTAACAAGCCTTGGATAAGTCAACATCTCAGATGCTTAGAATACATGCAGTCTGGGTAGAGCCCTGATATGTACTTTAAAAAAATAGCTAGGCTGCTACTTGGGACTATCAGAACAGGAATCCCATCATCATCACCATCTACTTCACTTGGTTAGTCACCAAATTCGAGTTGAGCAGAAAGAGAAGGTTCAAATTTTAACAACAGGGCACATATAGAGACTGCTAGCTTCACACATATCAGCAGCTTACCATGCACTGCTGTGTGTATACACTGTGCCAGGGTGCCTGAATGTGAATGAGCAAATGCCCATTTTGATGGAAACTCAAGCTCAAGCAGTGGAGGATGAGATTGTTGTGGAATCTCAACATGTCCAAGCAGCAGACCAAGGTCAGGAAATGTCTGGAAAGATATGGTGTGTGTGTGTGGGGGGGGGGGGGAATGACAAGTGGGCAGATGAGAGCCCTGGCTGATCTGCCTGTGGGAAGGGGGAGTTGAGGGGAAGGGTTGACAGCCTGGGCTGATGAGAGCCCAGGTCTACCAGTCCATGGAGAGGAGGTAGAACTGAAGGCTGGACACATCACACAGCAGGTAAGTCACAATAGAGAGCTCAGTACTTTGTTGGATGTCAAAGTTGGACAAGTTCTTCCTCCTGAAGCGGCACAATAAAGTTTTCTGGAAAAGGCATTAGTTGTTTACTCAGGAGAACCACAGCTCATGACACCCACCTTATTTCTCCTCAAACTCCAACATGAGATAAATAATCTTACAAACAGGTGAATGCTGGGCATGAGGAGGGAACAAGACCCTTCACAAACATGGCCATTTGTCTAAAACTTGAAACGCATCCATCACATTATATGTGACCGTGTCAGATCTAGTTTTAAAAGAATAAGTTCATCTGTTTTAAGGTCTAGTATGGCCTATAGAAATTGCCTCAGTATGTCAACAAAGACACATATCCAACTTACAAGCTCCTCAGGCGTTGCCCGATGTACTGTGAGATCATGAACAGTGCTCTGTAACAAAACATATTAAGTGTAAGAAAAGTGAAACCAAATCCATCAAAAGCAACATGATCTTCTGCCTATAGAAGTCAGTTTCCAATAACCAAACAAAATTAAGATCTAAGGGGCGGAGTACACATCATAGAAGACGTGACCTCAGAGTTGAGGGGGCCTGTGGCAAAGTCTAGTACTGTGATCAACCCCCAAAAATGAACTCTTCCATTAGTAGCACTGCCACTGATGCTTGGTTTTTAAATACAAAAATACAAGTCACCAAGCAACTTCTGTTTCTAAGCAGCCGCTGGCTACTATATGCTGCATGGTAGGCATGTCGTGAGCAGAGCCGGTTACAGCCGGGGATCAGACTAGATGGCCCGTGAGACCCCTTCTCACTCACTGTTTCTAGTTTCACTACCTTCAATATACCTCCACTGCTCTAAAAGTTGAGTCGTTCCTGGATAAGATAACCAACCTAGCGGACAGCCATTGAAACCTATTAAGAAACTCTGTCAGGGTATTTGGGTTCTGTCCTGAGCTTCGTTTCTTTCTAAATAATATAAACTGAGTGGTATGGAGAGAAAATAAAAAGGCACCAGTCTGTGGCAAGCCTGGGGAGAAGAATTGCTTCTCATTCCAAACAGTGTAATTGCAATGGCTTTTGCCTCCACTGCAGCTTAAGGTACATGCCCAGAATTCCACAAAAATCACTCACTAAGGATGCTGTGATGACTGGCAATCCCGCTCTAGCAAGTGTCCCTTACTACCACTCTGACAGTTGATTGAGCCATTAATTCTGGAAATTCAGGCAGACTTTTAAGGATTGGTTTGGATTATGGACATAAATTGTAATGGTGGGAAGATTTGGAAAGCAGGGAAATCACTCTGAAATACTGTTTGGAAGGGGCGTGAAACAAAATTAGGAATAAACAATCATTCCAGATTATAAACAAATAAGAGAAGGAGAATGTAACGGCTTCTGCTTTTCTCTGAAAAGACAACGCATACTAGAGCAAACATACTCTATGCATACTTTAAAATTCTAACATTTCAAACGCTTAGTCCAAACTATGAGAAACTAAATACCCAAAATAAATAAAAAATAGTGTGTAGAATACTGTAATGTAGGGCAGGGCTGGCAGCTTCTCTTTCTTTGATGGAGCAATTAGCGCAAAATAGAAATTTAAAACTTCAGAAGAATATAGCAAACTTTTCAAAATGGTGATGGTTGTTTGCTATATCTAATTCAGGTGAGGAAGCCCCAGTTTGTGATGCCCCACCTGCTCCTGAAAGAAGCACTACATGCCCTTTGCATATTCGTGCCAGGTAGAGCCAGCTCCTTCAGAAGATGCAGCCTCAGGGTAGCTGGAGCACCATGAAGGGGTGTTTCCTGAATCATTTGAGTCATTCTCGTTAGAAAAGGTAAGCAAGGGGCAGGGCATCATCACCTGAAAGTCCTTTGAACATGGTGGAGCAACAGTCATTCTTATAATAGTGTTCTTCTCTTATCCTAGACTGGAAAATATTTGCCAATGACCTACTCTCTCTTTTATTAAACTCCAAATCCTAAAGGAAACTCACCCACCAGCTCCATTGGAATTTCTAATTCGCACTGAGGCTTTGGCGACTTCAGGACTATGGAAATACTAAATTGTAATTCAGAGCAAGATGGGGCTGCAGCCTCCTTCACTCGCTCGTACTTACATCCCACTCCCGCTTGCTCGGGGGCTTTTTACTTCGGGCCTTGGTCGGCCTCTTCACAGCTCCAGTCGGAAAACGGCTTACTCTCAGCAAGGACATAATAACGACTCCAGAATAACAACTGCGGCTCCACTCCACTCTGTCAAGCAGCCTTGAGAGAAGCACAACGGAGCAGGATAACCCGGCCTCGGGCCACCGCCACCAACAGGCCTCAAACCTGCCGCGAGCCGGGCCCCGCCCTTCTCGCGCTCGTTACCACGGAAACCCCGCCTCGCCCGCGGAGGCCTGGCCGCGCGGGCAAACGCGAGAAGAAATTTTCCGGGGGAAGCCACGCCCTCTGCCCAGTGCCCCCCGCGACCCGACCCGACCCGAAGAAGGCTCGCTGTTGGTAGGAGTTACGTAATAACATCCACCCCTTTGTTGTTATTATTTTAGGATGGGTCTCTCGTAAGTCTTGTATACTGTGAGACCCATTCTACACTTTATGAGAACGGAGGTGGAAGAACGGCAGGGGGCTGGAGCCATATTTTTCAGTGGCCCCTTATATACAGTTTCTCCTGCCCTGTGAACAAATATAGCAAGGAATTGAATGCTAATCTCGCTGTGCCCAAGTGGTGCCCATGGACACCAGTGTACTTACAGACTCCACCTCACATGATATTAAAATGATTGTTATTGTTGGGTAAGGTTCACCCATTTATAATTACAATATAAAATAATAAAGCATAGAATTTCATTAGAAATCTAAAACGGAATGTTAACAATTTAAACTGCTAGGCCAGGTTCATTTCACACAGCTACTAAAAACAGGTGACAATACCACCTCTCAAATGCTATTTAGAACTGCTCCATGCCTCAGCATAAAGGGTAGTCTTTGCCTGGTCCCAAAAGGCTAGTAAAATTGGTGACAGGGTGCCTCAGTGATCATTCCATAATTTGGGGTCTACTACTGAGAAGGTCATCTTTTTGCTGCCAACTGAGCCTTGGAGATAGTAATTGGAGGAAGGACTCAAATGTTGAACAATGTGTGGGACAGCAGCCGGGAGAGGTGGTTCATCAAGTATTGCAACCCCAAGCCACTCTATGGGGAAAACCAGCACCTTGAATCCAGCTGGGAAGTGTGTAGGGAGTCAGTACAAATAGGACAGAACTGGTGTTTTATTTTGGGACATTCTGATTCCAATTGTCAGTCTGGCTGCCACATTTTATATAAGCTACAGATTCTGAACAGTCATACAAACATAGAAACAGAACCAGTAAGAAGGAGCCTCCTGGGCCATCTAGTCTGACCCTTGCTCCAGCTGGCTCTGCTCAAGAACATGCCTACCATGTGCATGCCCAGCCTATCCTTGAACACCCTCATGGATGGGGCTTCAGCCACCTCTCATGAAAGCCCATTCCATACCCTAGGGGTCCTAACGGTCTGGAAGTACTTCCTGACATCCAATCTGAACCTTGGTTCCTAAGTTCCATTGGAATGCGTTCTGCCCTCCTCCACAGGGGAAAACAGGTCTCTACCCACCTCAACGTTGCATGCCATCAAGTACCTATATGTTGGTAACAGATCCCCTCAGAGTCTACTCCAGTCTGAAAAGACCCAACTCCCTCAGTTTTGCCTCATACAGCTTTCCCTGCAATCCGGCCACCATCCTTGTGGCCCTGTGCTGCACCAATTCCAACCTGGCTATATCCTTCCTGTAATGTGGAGACCAGAACTAAATACAATACTCCAGTTGCAGGCAAAGGAGAGCAGTATAGAGTGGTAGTAATACCTCTCTCAATCGAGAAGCCACGCTTCTGGCTATGCAACCAAGGGTGGCGTTCGCCCTCTTGACCACCACATCACACTGCTGACTCATGTTTAGCCTGCAGTCAGCCAGTACCCCAAGATCCCTTTCACAAGTTCTGCTCTCCAGCCACTTGTCCCCTAATGTCATTCAGGCATAGGAATGACACCCATTCCTATGCCTGAAGTCCAAAACTTATTTGCATTGAATGCCATCCTGTAGTCTCCTGCCCATTTCCATAATCTCTCCAGATCCTTCTGGATCCAGAATACCTGCTCCTTAGTTGTGGCTACTGCCTCCATTTTAGTATTGTCTGTGAATTTGATCAGAAGACTGATCACCGCCTTTTCCAGGTCATTGATGAAGAGATTGAACAGGATCAGTCCCAGGACAGAGCCCTGGGAAACCCTGCTTGTCATCGGCCACCATCCCGATGATTCCCCACTAATGGTTACCTTCTGCTTTCAGTCTGTCACCCATGCCCTAATCCATTGGACAGTGCATTAGTCTATTCCAAAACTCCTCAATGTCGCAGTATTCTAGCCTAGAAATTGTCAAAGAGTAGATTGCTGAAACCAGGTTACTTTTGTCCAGATAAGATTGTAGCTGGGCCACCAGCTAAAGCTGAAAGAAAACATGCCATGCCACTGAGACCACCTGCATCTCCAGTAACAAACCTGGACCAAGGAGCAACCCCAAGCCATGGACCTGCTCCTTCAAGGGAAGTGCAACTCCAGTACAGGTTGCACACCCTCCAAGAAGAGCCACCACCAACAACATGTCAGTCTTGTCCAGTTCAGCTGTGTTCAGCTGCATCCATTGTTGCAATCAGGCACCAGATTCATAATCCACAGCCTTATCTGTGTTTTGTCAGCTTACTGATGGCAATTCACTGCAAAATTCCAGATGAACCCACTCAGCAGCTTCATGTAGATATTGAGTGGCATCGATCGCCTTCATAGCCCAGTCAATAGTTCCCCTTCTATTACCTATTATGAACCAAAAGAGGCAAGAATCCAGTACAGATGTGGTCATACAAACCTGTCCAAGCAACTTCTCAACCATCTTTGAACGGCACCATCTGAAACTCACCCAATAAAAATTGAGCAGACTGTATTGTAGGTACCTCACCTCATGCAGCTGCTACTAAATTGGAATCTAAGTAATGGTGGATGCAAGTCCTAGAAGTGCCCAACAAATATATTGCAGTGGGCCTCAAGATGCCCTTGGGATCAGCATAACATAGGTTTCAGATGAACCTAACAAGTTCTACTGATAGCAAAGTAAAGATTGAAAAGAGGCAGTGAGTTGCTGTTTCTTTGCCACCTTTGTTACCCCTATATGTGAGAGCAAGTGTGATTAAGAGCACAGGACTAGGATTCAGGCGACCTGGGTTCTAGTCTCCACTAGCCATGGAGCTGAGTGACAGATTCCCAGCCCAACCTACTTCACAGGGTTGTTATTGTGGGGGATAAGGCTGAGAGCAGGAAGAAAATGGTGCAAACTGCTTTGAGTTCATAAAAAGTGGGATATAAATATTATAAATAAATCTGATTGTAGACATATACCAGCACCTGCCTACACAAGAAGTTTTTGTCTGCAGTCATGTTGCCTGCTAATTTGTTTCTCTCTTCTGTGCCATATGAGCTCTACTCCAGAGAGGGTTCTCAGAAGCAATTGTATCAACTGTCCAGGTCATCTCTGTATTCCAGAGTTTAAGCAGGAATTTGACAGAACTGCCAATGAAGAGAGGAACACCCAGATGTAATAATGTGCTTTCTAAACAGCTATTTTTATTTAAGTTTTACTTAAATTATTTTTAGCCCATCTTTGAATAAAACTCTTAAGGAGAAAAAGAACAACAACTACAGGCAGCAGATATAGTAAAGAAATGTTATACAAGGACAAAAACACCCAAGTTTTCTAGGATATGACAGCTAAGTTGTTATAAAAACAAAATTATGCTGATATCTAACAGAGGCACTCGACAATGCTGGAATTCCATACCAATAAGGATACCTGCAAATCGTATCCCATGAAAGAGCAATCTACATGATTACCTCTCATCATGTAGTTATTATGTTGCTGCCCTCTCTCTACTTAACGCGGAGCCTGATGGTCAAGCTAGAGAAGAGTGAAGCAAAGAAAGATCCCAATAACAATGGAAAGGTATAGGTGAAGGTCCAATGGAAACAGCAGCAGGGGAATTGTGGAAGGGAAAACATAGTGTCCACCTATCCAAACTCTGATAGGTTGCTGGCCCATCAGATGAGCATCGACTTAACGACACTGTTTTAATAAGATATTATGGTTAGCAATTATTGCAATACAAAGTCATTTAAGGAATTAGCTATGAAAAGCTATGCCTTCTTCCAAACATTCCCAATAATGTGCTGTTTGTAACATTGCAAAAGGAATATATGAGTTTGCATGACATACTTGGTCACAATGGCTATGAAGCTACTGCATCTGTGTGGGCTGTTGTAGGGTTAGCTTAACCCTTTGTGCCTAGGTATGTTGTACAAACCCAGATTCACTGAGGCAATCTGTTAGCGAGCAGTAAGCAAAGAGCAGTGAAAAACAGATGCTTTTCCTGCTTTTGTGGGTAAACTTTCTTCCCAAGGTCTGCCTAGCAGCACTTTCTGCTAATTCCGCTGAAGTTTGCTTTCCATCCCAAACCCTGCATAGCTACTGATTGCAATGTGCTGGTCTGTGCCTGCTGTCACGCTCCTTCTCCACCTCAATGAAGTATTTTTCTGCCACTGCTTTTTTTTCCAAGCAGTAGAAAAACACAGGAAGGCAATATCATCTAGCTCTCCTGTAAATTCCATGGAAGAGGCAGGGTAATTGCATGAGTACTTCATCTAGCATGGGAGCAAATAATCTGTGTGAAGTGCTTAAATAACTGGACTCCTTAAGGAGACCAAGAACATTGAGGTCTGTCTCCTTTACAGGCTTGTGACAAGGGTCCTATACCCACAGTATGGGGGAAAACAGAGCAGGGTGGGAAGAGTCAGCATACAAACTACAACTACATTTAACAGGGAATTGAGCTCCTTTGAGGTTAGTCAGCACTTCCTGAGATTCTCAGGATCCAGTGATTTCTTAATTTTCATTGATAGAAGTTCATCTCTGAAATATCTTTATCCTCTGAGCTTGGCAGAGGATATTCCCAGAAGTTCTAGCTCAACCATTACAGTGGTACTTTGGTTCACAAACACTTTGGTTCATGGCCAACTCAGGTCACTAACAAAAATTTCATAAAAATTTTAACTCAAGTCGCGAACTCCGCATTGGGTGGCGACCATGATTGTGGCCATCTCCTCACCCCCCCCCCCCGAGTGGGGAGATGGCCGCATTGTGCTGGGGGTTGTGGGGGGGAGATGACCAAGATCGCATCCATCTTTTCTGCAGGAGCGGAACTGTGATCTCGGCCATCCCTCCCCCCAGCACGATCGTGCCCATCTCCCCCCGTGTGTGCCTGTGTTCATGCCCATCTCTCCCCCCCCAGCACGCCCCGTTTGTACCCGTCTCTCCCCCCCAGCACGCCCGTTCACACGCTGTCTCTCCCCGCACCCCACTCCAGCATGCCGGGATGACGGGCGCATGTAGCGATGACGGGTGCAATTGTGGTTGTGCTGGGGGGGGGGGCAGGGAGATGGCCGCGCTTGTGCTTGGGGTGGGGGGTGGGGAGATGGCTGCGATCTTTGTTGTTCTTTGTCACTTTGCTTCACATTTTTCTGATTCAAAAAAAAAAAAAGTTACAGAACGGATTAACCTTATTTACATCGAACCTTACGGGGAAATTTAACTTGGCTCATGACCATTTTGGGTCACGACCAGAGTCCTGGAATAGATTAAATTCGTGAGCCAAGGTACCACTGTATATTCCCAGTTCTCCTTTGGTTTCTGTAGTCTCGGTGCCAGACAATATTGTTAAGGAACTAAACCATGCCCAAAATGCAACTGCCCTGTTGCAGAATAAATATACTTCCGTAACAAGCAGCCAAAGCAGTTACAGGCTTGGTCTGTTTGCTCTGCAAACTTTGCCCTTCCTCCTTTAATATTGGTGCAGTCTTGTGGCCTGTCTGCTTTCATTCTCAACGAGGAACAGATGGTTCCTGACTCCTAGCTGGTCTGGGGCCTCTGGGATATAAGCAGCCACGCTTGCAGAGAACAGGCCATCAGAGTGAATGACCAGGGAGGGCTCAGAGACATTAGTTAGGTCCCTAACTTCTTTATTTTTTTTTCCTTTCCCCCCTTAGTTCCCCCTTCTTCCTTGTAACATATTTCAATTTACTGTGTTGTTAACCTTCAGGGAAGACAGGAGAAAGTGCTGGTAGCTACAACAGGCCCAACAAGGTAGACTCCAAAGGGCAGCAAAAAGCATGGACTAAGAAGACTCCCCTGTGGAGGTGACCTGCAACATCTGTGCAATGTCTGTTTTCTTGCCTGAGGGCAACATGGCCTACACACGCAACAAGTGCAATTTGGAAGCCCTGTTAGAAGAAAAGGTAAGAACACTGAAAGAGCAGGTGTCCACCCTTAAGGGAATAAAAGAAGACAAACAGTGTTTGGGCAGAGCAGTGGAACTGTGACGTCTAAATGTACTAACGTAACAGTAAGCTGAAGCATAAGAGGAGAATCCTGAGGGAAGGGATAATGAGGAGGAAACTCCCTGGAAAATGGTGACAGGTGCAGAAGAACTGGAAGACACTCTGCACCAGTGGAACTATGGAATTGCTTGCATTTACTTGAGGATGAGACTGGAGGACAGCCTGCAGTGAAAGAACTACAAGTCATCCCATGTGACACTGAACAAAAGATTAAAGATCAACCAAGTAATGGCCTTGATATGAAGGCTTGCAAGAACAAGAAAATAAGAGTGTTAGTTGTGGGAAACTCCCTGTTATGTGGAGGGGAACCTGTATGTCAGGAAGACCTGTGGACTGGGTCAGGTATGCTGTCTCCCTGGAGGACAGATTAATGACATAACTGAAAGACTTCCAAGGCTCAGAAATCCTATTGGCATGCATACACGTATTCCTTCTTATACACGTAGGAAGACATGACACTGTCAAGCAGAACTTTGAAGAAATCATATCAGACTTTGAAGATTTAGGGAAGAAAGTCAAGAACACTGGGGTCCAGATAGTATCCCCACTGCAACATGGCCTGACCTTATGCAGCAACATTCTCCTGCAGGACTGAATGACTAGTTCTAGAAAATTTCTTCCTCTGCAGGTAGATATTGAATGGCTGAGGCATCATGTAGATCTTAGATACAGTGATTTGGGACTGGGCATAATAGTCTGGAGTGCAGAACAAACAGCTGGATTCTCTATGACCCACAAGGGTGTGGTGGCAATCTGACAATGTAGAGCAAGGTACAGCACATTGGAGTGCAAGACAGGCATCTGGACTGGCTGTGAACCAAGAGGCCTTTTAGCATGTACATCCAATCGCAGACATCAAGGCAGTGCTCATTTGCACACCACAACCCATCTGTGCCTTTGATGCACCCATCCCTCCAGCTGAGCTTCATTGCCAAGTGCCGACCAAACTTGATCAAGTCCTTTGCAGAACAGCATAGGGTGTGTTGCTGGCAGTCCAGTGTGCCACTTTGCTGCCCAGTATCCTATCATCTCTTGCTGCCATACTGCATGCTTTCTTGTGCTTGCAGGTTAAGCACATGCTTCTAGAAATCCTGAACGGACGTGAGCACCGCTGGCTGTGGATGAGAGCACCCTAGCTGCCCAGTGAAACACAGGCATTTCTTCCACTTCAGAAATGGTTCAGAAATGTGAGGAAGCCAGTACTACCTTGACAGGCATCTCATTTTCTGATGGGTAGCAATGAACTGCTTTGATCTGAGGGAGTGACATGACATCTTTATGTTACACATGTATATCCATCCAAAAGTGAGTAAGAGGGATGTGGATAGCGCAAGTCTTAATGTAATAGCTCCTTATTTTAATGTTGCAATATTGACAATGAAAGTTACGCTCCATAATGTTTTACACACGTCTTTTGTTATATGAGGCAATAAATGTCACCCCGAATTCCAGAATTCTGCCTTCACAGGACACAAAAGGCACATGTGCCACAGTGGACCTCTAGAGACACATTCTCTCTAGCAAAGCTGGGACAGAGCATGTTTATTTTTGAAAGTTTATCAGGGGAAATGTAACACCAGTATTATACTTTTATGGAGGCCTCTAATCTTAGATGAAACAGTTAAATTGGAAAGGTTAACCATAACTGAATCCATAAGAGTCTAAAAACTTCTCATCCAAATCTGTTTTCCATTGCATCCTGAGGCCAGCAAGTTCCAGTAAGTCTCATGTACTAACGAATTATATGGTCAGGGAAGCAGGCCTTTTTAGATTATATAGTTTTCTACCTAAGTTTTCAAAAAATGTGATTGTGGAATTTCTGTCTTAGTGCTTGATGGTGTCATGAAGGAACCAATTTGGTGATTTTACAACCGGGAAAACTCTTCAAAGGAAAGGGCTAGCTGGAACTTGTCTACCTATCACAAACAAGTCTTTGAAGCAATTCACCCCATCCCCTTTCTACTCACAATGCTGAAAATAATTGCATCCCAAAAGAGAGAGAGAGTGGTTAGTGAGGAATTGCTAACATTGTGGCCCAAGGCCACAATGCATGGAGCACATAGAATGGATTTTCATAGAATCCTTAGAATGGATTTTTCACACCAGTATATTCAAGGGAGTATTTATGAGCTTCAGGAATAGGAATGTCTCATAATTCGGAATGTTTTGAGGGGCTTTCAGAGATATCCATTGAGTTGAAGTCTCTGCTTGCAAAATGAGAATAAATTGGTAAATCCAAAAAAAGTTTGAGATTAGATCATATCCCTTTTGAATTATGTCCATGCCTTGCCCCCTCCCAGTAATTCTTCCCCTTCCATTATTAATAAGTATCAATAATTTCTGCCATTTTTTTCAATTTGTTATTAGAAGAACATACTGTTGTAGAGGAATAATGTGGGCAGCAGCAACATTTACCAAAGACAATTTCATTTTCTTCCAAGAGAGGAGCTCTGTTTAATATAGTTAATGACAAAGCTTTAATTCCTGTTAAGCAACTGATGGGTGTCTTTGAGAGTTAAGACAAATATTTATTTATTTATTTATTAAAACATTTTTATGCCGCCCCATTCGCCGAAGCCTCGGGGCGGCTTACAACATAGATAAAACAAGTTAAAATCCATATAAAATAATCTTAATTAAAACTCACATTATAAAATAAGCCGCCCTGGCCAGATAAAATTCAATTGTATTTAGCATTTAAAATGTTGCTTAAATAAAAAGGTCTTAGCCTGGCGCCGAAAAACAAATAACGACGGCGCCAGGCGGACCTCTCTGGGGAGCGCATTCCATAACTTAGGCGCCACCGCTGAGAAAGCCCTTCTCCGAGTAGCCACCCTCCTAATTTCTCTCACGGAGGGCTCCCGGAGAAGGGCCTCTCCCGCCGATCTCAGGGGGCGACTGGGCAAATATGGGCAAATAATCTGGGCAAATAATCATCTCAGTCATGAATGCTGTAATCATATCTGAGACTTTCTCTGAAGGGGACATGGAATGTTCAGTTCATATTCATAAAGAGCATCATTGACTTATAGGCAGAGCTGAGCAACTCTGGAATTTATCCACAATTTCCTTTATTGCTGGCAAGATCTCTGCTGGATTTGATCTAAATAACAATGTCAACAGCAAATACAATGAGTCCTTGTCCTTGGATTTGAGCCCCTTTGATCCTAGCATCTGTTTGGATGATGTGGATTAGTGGTTCTACAGCTACAGCAAACAGGGCAGGGAATAGGATAGCCCTCTCTAGTTCCTCCATGTATTGTTTGTGGTGGAGAGGCTAGACCATTTGTGTAGCTTAGTGCTTCTGAAGACTGGTATAGTTGTTCCATTCTGGTCAGAAAGTGTTTCCCTTAACTGCTTCTAAGGAGCTCCCGAAGCATTCCAAACAATCAGATACCTTGAAGGTACTGAGTTGAAGCAATGTCCATCTGTGGGCACATCTAGCCGAAAATACTTTTTAGGGAAGATTGTGATGTTGTAACAGCCTTTGCTCTTCTTCTCATTCCGCACAGCTCTTGCACACAGAGTTCTGATTTCAAAGCACTCCATCTAAAGAAGGGCAATGCTTTCGGATTGTATCTCTATAAAATGTGTTATCTCGAAGACCCATAATGAAAACAGTCAGGTAACCAATGGACAACAGGAGGGGGTGGGACCTGATGGCCTTCATGGCCCCTTCCATCTCTACCAGGATAGGTGGACATGCTCATTGTAGGCATTCCATTGATGGAGTCAGCTGGAGCCGGGGGTCAGACTAGATGGACTTTATGGCCCTTTCTGACTCACTCTGTTTCTATTTTTCTACTATTCTATGATCCTATGACAGCATTTACATTTTTGTCTGAGCTCCCTTGCAGATCATAGTCTACATCTGCAGGTAGCAACTCCATCCAGTGCCACTTGAAATTTCCTCTCCCTCTTCAGCCTTTCAAATTGTTCTAGGCTGGCTGGAACCCTGAACAGGATGGTGCTGCAGATAACATACATATTTTGTAACTTCACATATTTGAGCAATGCTTTCCTTGGTGAATGTTTCCCTTCATAATATAAATTGCTCAAATGTGATGCATTCCATTCTCACTCAGTTCTGCTTGGTATCAAAATGCCTTGAATGGAAAATACAGATTAAAAACATGATGGTATATTTTGGATCTTTCTCCTTATCAGAGTTTTAGGTATTACACCTTTCCTATATTGACTCAGACTACAATTCTATGCGCATGTACTGAGAACAAGTCTCATGGAACCCAACCACTGAGTAAACACACGATTGTGCTATAAATGAAGATTATTGCAGTAAAATATAGTCTCACATTTCTAAAATAACATACTGCCAACCATCTCCAGGGGGATGGTGGGAGAGCTAGCGAACTTGAGTATGTGTGCAAAAGGACACGTGGCAGAGACTGGGGTAAACCACCGAGGTATTTCAACGTGTGGTTTGCTTTAAAGCACAGAGAGCATTTTTATAGAAACCATTTAACGAGACGATTCCTCCCAAGCAAAGCAGGTAGGGAGAAGAACCAGGATTTGTTGTTTTGCGGAGGGGCGGCCAGGGAGTGATGCTCGCGACTGGACTCCCCCCTCCGCGCGCGCGCCTCCGCGCACTGCAGACGTTCTGTCGCTGAGTCCTGCCTGCCTGCCGCCTGCCTGCCTGCCTGCAATGAAACCGACCTATGCAATAAAAGAGCCCTGCTTCTTTGGGAGCCCCTGTACAAGATTCGGTTAAGTTCGAGTGACACCTTCTGACTGCAAAGGGCAGCTAGGTTCTCCTTCCCGAGGTTCATCATCCAGGCCGTTTCGATAGCAGGATCTCTGCTTTTTACGAAGCGCTACCTGCGAACTGAATGCGCAGCTGCAGACGCCTGGGAGTTTGGTCGGAAAACCTGCGGTTTGGAGCAGGTGTTTTTTCCTCTGTCTCGCTAAAGCGCCGCAAAGGCGATCGGCATTACGTGCATAACTAGCACCGAAAGGGGAGATCCGGCAGTTCTGCCCGGGTCCACATGATTTCCCCCCAGCACGGGTGCCTTTGAAATGCACCGGGTGGCAGGAGACGGCGTGGGGCTTGCTGGGCGTGGGTAATAACTGGCCGCGGCTTGAACATGACGCCAGGCCCCGGACTAATAGCTGCTTTGGCTGGTGTCTCTCTTTCCTCCACCTGGGGGACCATGAGCGGCTGGGCCGGGCTTGCCGGGTTGCTCCTGGCTGTTGCCGGGGCTCAAGAGCAGCAACAGCTGCTGCTGCTGCAGTCTCCGAGGGCGCCGAGGAACAGCGTCAGCGCTGCCGCCAAAGAGGCGGCTGAGTTCGATCGCACCTACGCGGGCACGGTCAGTCGAGTCGCGGAGCAGCTCTACTCTTTTAACTACACCACCAAGCCCGGCCAGGTAAGGCTTGCAGAGGGTTCGTGCTGGCCGACTGGCAGCGGCTTCAGGTGTTCTGGATTTGCCCCGTGGCTAACCCAAGTGGCTAATCCATCTGTAAAGCACCGCATGAATTTGTAGCCCGCCGTTCAAAGGACCGAGGGCTATGTATTTATGGTTAATGACCACGACAGGTAGATGAGACGCTTAGAGTCAGTATTCGTATGCCTTTGAAGGGCCGATGTGAGGATCAGTGCAGGGAAGATTTACGGCGGTCCTCTAATTATTGAGGTGGTGGGAAGAGGCCTCTGAATAAAATTTGCGCAAGGTAAGGGAGCCCCCTCCCCATGTAATGTGAGCCCTGCCGACTGCCGGCATCTGGCTGGTGATGGACACGTGATGCTGAGCTAAAAGGACCGCGTCGTATTTTGGAGGGGAAAATCTTCTGTTGCTATCCTTGACTGGATGAGTTTGATGGATCGGCTTGGAGCTTGAGAGCGACCCCTATCTTCCATGTGTTAGTGTCACAGCAGCTCTAAAATAGACTCCAGTTGCCTGATGCAGCCACCTTTCCCACAGGGGCCAGTGTTTTTTGCCAGCTGCCCAGGAAATGTATATATTATTTTTCTTAACTTCTTGCCCTTCTTCTTAATAAACTATTTTCTGTGGTTGCTTCTTGATAAAAGAGACAAGTATGGGAAAGATCTGAAGCTCAGACCTATAAGACAAAAAGTTGCATTCATTTATATATGCTAATTTACATGTGCATATATGTATGTGTGTGTTTAATTAAAAATACTTACTATAATTTAGCTCTTATAGAAGGCAAGCAAATTGAACTCCTGCTTGCTTTCAGGACAGAACTGTGCAATGTCCTAAACTGCTTCTTTAACATTTACTGTTGTTTTGTAAGTCTTTCCTAAGTATTTCAGGCCTATGTCTTTCCCAGAATCTTTCAGACCTAAGTCCAAATAGAGAGGATGGCATGCCTATGAACAGCAAAGAGCTGTTTGGTACCTTAAATATTTGTGTACTGATTGCAAACTGAATATGGCACACTGACAAGGGAGAGTGTGGGAATGCCTTGTAGAGTATAACAACTCATGCTTTTTGGCTGCAGACTTACGCAGTAACTGGGGAGTAGCTTCTATTCCACCAACAAACAGCACTTGCATGCTTCTATTCCCTTTATAGTGGTCCTTATCACACTAAAGTAAAAACATGCTTTTGGAATACAGTGGCTCTAGCTTATACCAGTTGTGAAGAAGAAAAAGATTGTGTTTCTATCTCTCCGTTCTGAAGTTGGAGCACTGTCTTCTGCCTTGGAAAGGGGAGATCTCATAATCCTATGGCTCCTTAAACAATATCCAGGGTCATGGATTACTTCCTAACTCTTATCATCCAGGGGTCCAATCATCTCCCAAACAAGGTTCTTGATTCTGTTGTAAAGTTGTTTTTAAAAGAAATGTTGATCTTAATATTGTCAGTAATATGCTCCTCGGAATATCCTTTTGCAACTCCTATTGTTTGTGTGCATGTATTTTTGTTCTCCTTGTTTGGGCAACACATCAGTTATCTGAAGAGAGTAACTGTTTTCTTCCTTGATATTTCTTACTAACTGTGTTGGTGACCTCTTAGAATTTATGGTACCTTTCCTGACCATTGATATGCATTCTAGTTGTTTTGAGTGATCTGTAAATTTTCTAGGGAAAATTTACTTTCCCTTTCAATTTCATTTTTACCAGTCTTCTTTGTGGGTTCCTCTTGTTAAGTCTGACCATGATGGACTTCCTTGGCAATATTCCAATGATATATAAATGGAATTTTATAGCATTCTTCCTTGGATACTTCATTTCATTTTTCATTTCAAGATCACCTTGAGAATTTTGGTCAGAAGAGCAATGCTATGCACTTTTAGACAGAAGGGAGTTCCACAACTTACATAATTACCTAGACAGCTATGCTAGCTGGTGAATGCTAAAAAATTGTAGGACCTCTTTCTCTCTAAACATGCACAGGATAATTACTTTTGCCACTGAGAGTGATGTAGAGAAGGAATCAGCTCTTGCTGAGGTTTCTGATTTAATGCTATGCTCTTGCCAAATAACTGTAACAATCTTCTCAAGTGTAATATACTTAAAGTTTATTCTTGAGGGGTTTAAAATGTATGCTTTGGAAAAATACATGCCTGTACCCTGAGTAATAATAAGGTTGAAAACATACACAGTGGTATCTTGGCTCACGAACTTAATCCGTTCCAGGACTCTAGTCGTGACCCAAATTGGTCATAAGCCAAGTTAAATTTCCCCATAAGGTTCAATGTAAATAAGGTTAATCCGTTCTGTAACTATTTTTTTTAATCAGAAAAATGTGAAGCAAAGTGGCAAAGAACAACAAAGATCGTGGCCATCTCCCTCCTCCCCAACACGACCATGATTGCGCTCGTCATCCCTGGATGTGCCCATCATTCTGGCGTAATGGGGGGGAGACGGGCACAAACGCGGGCGTGCTGGCAGGGGAAGAGACAGGTGCGAACGTGAGCATGCTGGGATGGGGGAGAGATGGGTGCAAATGTGGGTGTCCTGTGGGGGAGATGGCCAAGATCATAGTTGCGCTCGTGCAGGAAAGCCGGGCACAATCATGGGTACGCTCCTGCAGGGAAGACGGACATGATCGCGGCCATCTTCCACTCAGGGGGGTGGGGAGATGACCGTGTTTGCGGTCGCCACCCAATGCGGAGTTCATGACTTGAGTCAAAATTTTATGAAATTTTTGTTCGCGACCCAATTTCGTCGAGAACTGAGGCGTTCATGAGCTGAGGTACCGCTGTATCAGTATACAGTATGGAGAACTTCCAGTTCAGCTGCAGCATGTCTTGTTCATGTTCATATGTAATAAGATTGTAAATCCTTGAGAAAATGCTTGTTGTTGTTGAACTCGGAATGCATCATTACCAAAGTCTTCTTGCTCTTCCAGTAACAATGACAACAATAATAATTCTAATCATTTCACACCATGGACATGCTTCTAGGGTGAAGGGCTCATCATACTAGTGGGCGATTCAGTATTTAGCAATATAGCAGTGTCTGTGAGATGCATGTTCTGCATGTTGAATTGAATCCTGGTGCAAAGGTTGTGAATATCAAATACGAACTTGATTCAGATGACACAACACTATGAGTTGTGTTGTGTTGTCTGGTCCCAGTGCAATGTGGGCAGAGTGAATTATTATCCATCAACAAGCCTCCTTAAGAATCCATGGCTTGTTTTAGGGTACTTCATATCCCTGGAGGCTTGTTTGGTCATCTGAAGCCAGTGGAACAGTTTTGTTGTGGATTGCTGCAAAGTTTCACTGAGTCACCCAACATGACCAAAAACGTGCTGCTCTTTACAAACCATTTCACTTCCTGAACTTTACTTTGAAGACTGCACTGCTGTAGTCGTCCCTGTCTTCCAAGGTTGAACGTGACCCATGGCATTGATCTCTGGATAAGTCCAGAAGCACAGGAATATCTATAGACCATTAATCATGGGAATCTTTTCCCCAGGTATTCAGAGCAAATAAATACTAGTGCAAGGTTTCACGCACATTCCCTTGCAATGCAAGAAAAAACTTGGTGGCCTGAGGAAAAAGTTTAACGAAAACACAGCATACTAGAAGAACTCCTGGATCATGCCACACACCATGCCACTTTGTGACAAGTGAGTGAGTGTCCTGCTTGCATGGAGGGATGATACCCAGTTAAACTGCTGGCACAGGGATTGCTTAACCCCAACTTCAGAGAGAGAGGCATTTCTCGGAGAAATCATGCCAGTCTTCAGCCCAGAATTTCATGTCCCCAACTCCAAAAGGGATTGAATGAGAGATGGGATCAGTGACCCTTGCATTTTCCTTGATGGTTTAGACAAGTGATGACGAACCTTTTAGAGACCGAGTGCCCAAACTGCAACCCAAAATCCACTTATTCATCACAAAGTTCCAACACTTCAATAAAACGGAATACTGAGGTTTTAATTTAGAAAAAAAACCTCATACATTAACATCTTTTTTCTTAAAAGAAAAACATAATAACAGAGAGAAGCAGCCATGTTCATGTTCAGCGCACCAAAGTTGGGGGATGCTGGGCTTGCTTGCGCCTGGGTGCGTGCACTCCCTCCCTCCTCACCCCCAAACCAGCCACCGGGAATGCCGCTGGAGCTTCAGTGGCACTTGAAAGTTTACCAGAGGAGGGGAAATGGGGGGAGAGAGACCTAAACTAAAGGTGAGGAGAGGCTATCGCTGATCCCTTCCACGCTTCCGTTGGGATCTTCCTCGAGGCGCCCCCACGGTGCTGCCAAGCCTTGGTGAGTGGGGTTGGGTGGGGAGGGGGGTCCCCGCCACGCGCCCACTCCTCTCACTTCCCAGCAGCTCCAGCCTCCACTTTTCCTCGTTTTGGCCTCCCTGCCCAGGAAGCGCCATATCGATCCCGAGCACCCTCTCTCTCCTCCTCCTCCTCGCTCCAGCTGCTGCTGCTGCTCTGCCACCTCGACCCCATCGCTCGCTCCCTTTGCCAGCTTTCCCCCTCCACAGTGGGCGGAGGAAGTGGGTGCACGGGCAGGCGGGTGCACAGCTTCCTGGTTGTGCCTGCAGCTACTGAGTCTGCAGGGTCGGCAGGGTCCCGCCAGGGGCAGGGAGGGCGGCTTGTGCGGCTGCTCACATGCTGTGGGCCGGGAGGAGGAGGAGGCAGGAGGAGGCCGCCGCTGCCAGCGCTCAGCAGGCCTGCTTGCTGCTTGCCCACCCCCTTCCTGGTGCAACCACCACAACTGTTGCGCCTGCCTCTGGCCACCCGTTCAATACCGCCTCTTGCGGCGAGTCACGGTTAACGAGTGATGTCGTCACCTGGCACCATGACTCTTTCCGAATATGTGCATGGCTGCTGGGGCGACTCGGCTCGCGTGCCCGCGGTGGCACACGTGCCATAGGTTCACCATCACTGGTTTACAGCATCTACTCCCACTTAAGCAGCTAAAAAATGGAATATAACCACCGCTAATCAGCAAAGAAAAACCGTGCACAGCCTACTTTGCTGTGAAAAGCTGGCATTAGTTACTGGCTGGGATTTCCCATTCCAGCAGATAGTAATTAGGGATGGGACTGCACTAATTTTACCACCCACAAAGAAACGAAGAAAATGCTCACCACCCTCAATCTGGTCTAGGAAGGAAGGAAGGAAGATAACAGTGATCTGAGTGATCCAAAGCAAATGGCATAGGAAATAATAAAAAAGAAACCAACATAGAGAAGTGGCAAAGACTTATTTTTCTCTGATTTCCTTTGCCAGTTATAGAGATAATTATTTTCCATATAGGAGGAAGGACAGCTTCAGCAGCTCTGAATAAGAAGTGCTCTTCCATAAATCTTATACTATGTAAAGCTACATAAATGAAAATAAAATGCTTCGACCCCACAGATTGCTATACAGAGCCAGTGGGGTTAGTAATTAAGAGTGTGGGACTCGGACTCAGGCGATCTGGGTCCCAGCCCCCACTCAGCCATGGAGCTCAGTGGGTGCCTTCAGGTCAGTCACACACTCCTGGCCCAGCCTACCTCACAGGGTGGTTGTTGTCATGAGGATAAATTTGAAAGGAGGAAAATTGTGTAAGACGGCTTGATTTTCTTTAAAGGAAAAGAGGTGGGATGTAAATATAATTAATAAATAAATAAAGCCCCATTGGTGGTTAGAAGCAGTTTTCATAAATGATTACCAGCTTGCACAGTTTTCATAGGGCATGGTACCCATAGCACCCTAGTTATGGAATACCCTACCACCAGGAATTCGCCAGGTGCCTAACTTATTGAGTTTCAGAAACCTGGCAAAAACTTTGCTTTTCTGGTGCACCTTTGGCACCTTTTAGCCTATATACAGCAGTGCACAGTTTTAATTATGTTAATGTATGTTTTATTTGTATTTAATTATTTTATTGTGACTTTATTTTGTTTGTTTGTTATAAGATTTTAATTGTATTATTTTATTAATGCTATTTATTGATTTTATACTGTAATGGCTACCCAGAGAGCATGTTGTTAATGAGTGGCTTTTAAACGAAATAACTAAATACATAAAATTATAGGTGATATTTCAGAATGTGGGATATGGAATGATGGATTCAGACTACAGGAAGCCAGATTCCAGCTGGACTTCAGGAAGAGCTTCCTACCTGTTAGAGCAGTCTTGCAATGGAACCCATGACCTAGAGAGGTTGAGGGCTCTCTCACATTGGAGGCATTCAGGAGGCAGGTGAACAGCCATCTGTCAAGGTTGTTTTAACCTGGAGTCCTACAGTGAGCAGGGAGTTGGTCACAGTGGCTTAATAGCCCCTTCCAAGTCTCTCCAGTCACAAATTATGTTATTCTATAATTTATCGTGCTTAGAACTTTTCCAAAACTCATTTTCCTCTAGCACAAGAAATACTATTTTTGTGAGTAAAATATTTATTCTTGACCTTTTATTAATGAAAGATGGATGAACTAAAGTGATCTAAATTTCATCTAAGTTTGGAATGTATTAGTTTCTCTCCATAGTCCAAGTGGACCTGTCATGAAACAGCTCATTTGAAGGTTTAACCAACCATTCTGTCTAGTGTCAAAACAGTTCTGTGCCTTAGAGACATTTTCTACAGACAGATTCTCTGACGCACCCATCCAAGGTTTATTTAATCTGGTGGATCAGTTATGGCAGGAGTCAAACCATGTCCTTCTGCATGCTGCTTCCTCTTGACTAATTATTATTTTTTAAATTTCTATACCACTTCATAGCCAAAGGTTTCTGAGTAGTTTATAATATTTCATAATACATCCACATACACACGTTACATAAACATATAATTACAAAAACAATCTAGATTCTTCCAGCCTCTCTGTCCACGTATCCTAACAAAAATAGTTTCATGGGACATGAGTATTTGACCTTTCAGCCTAGAGCTCTTCAGATTGGAGAAGGGATTTTATTGATGAACTATAGCATGTGTTGCTTTTTAGAAACCAACTCTGCATCAGTATGACTTCCAAAAGAGTAATTATTAGTCTGTTACAGAAAAAGTAAGTGTCTTATGATATCTTAGAGAACAATAATGCTTTTACAGTCAGTTTTCATGGCCTACACTCTATTTCAAGTTATGTATTATTCTCAGTTGACTGACATATGGACTTGGAGAGAAAAATGTAAGCAGTGGAGTTAAATGCAAAGTCTGTGACAGTTATATTCAAAATATAAGTATGCAAAAGAAGCTGTGACCATCCACAGCGGCAATTATGAATGAAAACAGAAAAATTCTTCCTAAGTTAACAGTTTATTTGCATGTTGGAAACATTATCTCTATTTATTCGAGAGATAATAGAATTAAACCTCTTAATAAATTCTCATCCAACAGATTGAAGTCTCTTTTCAAAATTCCTTTGTTCAAGAGTGGCAGCTTTCAGGTCAGCAAGACAGTTTAACTGTAAGGAGACTGAAATGTTTTCCATCTAGTTTCTGAATATTGTACTTCCTACTGTTGCTTTTTATTTGTGTATATTTATTTTTCCCCTGTACTCACTGATCTGTTTGCCCTATGTAGCAAGCCAGTAAGACATCTATCTATCTATCTAAAAGTTTTATATGCCACCCCCCATGCAAGGCCTCTCAGGACAGCTCACAATCAGACATAGTGGGCTGATGATGATGTGGGTTGTTACTCATTTACAAAAGTACTTTGGGAACTATGAATGCTATACAGATGCCAAAGTGACCCAATTCTAAAAGAATGAGGAAGGAAAGAGGGAAGCAAGCACTGTAGCGAACTGCCTCATCCAGTACCAGAGGCTCTATATTCTTGAGGGTTCAGGTTCCTCTTATCACTTCTTCACTGTCCATCTGTCATATCCGTACACACTGATTTTGTGAATGCCCCTACACATGGTGATCTTTTCTTGTTCCTTCATTGCTGTTCTTCAAAGTCTCCGTCTTCTGATTTCTTGGCTGCAGTCTCCCTTTGAATTGATGACTGAGCCAAGGTAAAATTTTTCACAGTTCCATTTTTTTCATTGCTGACATTGAACTTGTATAATTCTTCTGCACTCATGTTTCTGTTTTCATAAAGTTCAGCTGCATGTCCTGCTTTTGTAATTTCTTCTTCCACTTTCATCAGGAGACATGTCAATTTGCTGCTGGTTTTGCCAGTAATATGGTGTCTTCTGCATATTATTGATGTATCTTCCATCCAATTTCATTCCTCTTTCCTCTGATACTAATCCAGCTTTCTGTGTGGTGCATTCTTGGGAGAATCACATATAAAGAAAGTAGTATGTCAGAGAGGACAATTCTGCTGTTTTCTTGACATGCTATTTTTCTGTGTGCAAGGCAGTTCTACACCAGTTCCTCTTTCCTGGCCTCATGGGGGAAGCATTTAAAGTAGTGACTATGTTTGTTTTCCTCTCTCTTCTTTATCCCTCTTTCTGTTTTGTTTCACCTCTATAAGTCTGCAGGCCAGGAGCTGATTTTTATTGATTATATGGCAGCTGCTCCAGAAGCCTTTTCAGTTGAAAAGTGGGGTAAAAATCCTTTAAATAATCCAGTATATTAATGGAAAAAGTGAATGTTGAGAAGCTACTGACTGTGACACACAAAAATCTGAATGCTTTCATGCCTAACTTTAAGGAGAAGGGGAAATATTTGGTCTTTTATTAACAACAATAATAATATTCTACTTCACCACAGAAGGAACAAATGTTGAGTACAGCTGCACCGTAAGACACATTAAGCTCAGACCACAGTGGTCTTTGGTGGAAACAAGTATACACTGAACAACAGGAGTCAACATGCTTTTCTTTCTCTTTTGGGTGCTCTGCAATCTTCCACTTCTGATATGTAAGAGATGGGCATACATTTTTGCGGTCTGAATACCGGTTCTGTAGTGCTTTGTACCCGTGGTTTCCTGCTGGTCTTTGGGGTGGGGGGACTGCATCCCGCTTGCCGCAGACCAGCACAGGGGCTGGCTGTGCTTCACCACCTCTTCTTGGTTGGCACTGTGTTTGTGGGGGGTGCACCGGTGCTGCCAGTGGTGCCAGAGAGGGGAATGATGGCTCACTGGGAGCCAGCTGCACCAATTTCAGTATTTTGTTGTTCGTTTTTTGTTTTTTGGGTTTTGTTTTGGTTTTTTGGGGGGGGTTGGCATTTTTTGTTACTCAGTTTCTGGTTGTTTTGGAGAATTTTCTTTTTTCTTTTTTTCATATTGTCTTTGGATACCAATACACAGAATATTGTATTATGTGTATGGTGTTTTTTGTTTCTGCCTCAGTGGTCCCTGAGGTGTTTTCCCTGTCATCTCCAGCTGTGGAAATGTTGAAAACCACTGCTTTATAAAACATTTACATTTTTGTGCAAGACCCAAGGCAGTTATATAGATCTCTTCCACTCCATTTTCAAAACAACCACCACCAACCTGTGAGATTGCCTAGGCTGAGAATGAGCAACCAGCCCAAAGTGGTTTAGTGAGATTCACAGCTGACTGGGGACTAGAACCCACATTTCCTGGGTCCTCAGTCCAACACTCCTTACCCCAGTCTTCCACCTCCTCCTGCTTTAAGTGGAGTATCTCTTCTTTATTTTTTTTTAATGTAGTAACATATTCTATGTGCAGGCAATTCATTCCCATCTCTACCTGCTTAAAAAGGAAGATCTGTAGAACCAGGTAGAGATAGGAATAGGTGAGAGTCCGACAGTGCATTTGGAAGTCGTCTCATGCACTGGCAGAACAGGTTTTCCCTTGCTCTACTCTGGAGAAACAAATATTTGCTAAAATAGGACATGGGAAGTGTCCCCCTCTCAGTCACGTAAATTCGCCTTTGTGTACAGCCTTAGAGTTCCATGAAAACAGATTATTTTCATAGTTTGTGATTAGATATCGTACTGATCTGCAAAGATGCATCCTTTACTTTAAAAACTGTTCCTTGGATTTCTTTGTATTGCATACTGTTGAGGCTTATAGTGCAGTTAGGATTTTTATTTTTACTTAAATAAGGTCACTATTGAACAACATTGCATGTGATACATCCTAAATAGCATTGAAGAGCTATATCATTAATTGTGTATTTATTTGAAGTATTTTTTAGCGTTCCTTTAGTTGAACAACTTTCAGGACTTACATTAAAAACACTTAAAATATGAAGCACCAACACAATAAGATAAACAATGACAATCCCAAAATAAGAATGAGTAAAAAAAGAGAATATACACCTTAATAACAATAAAAACTGCATATAAAACCATCCGCATAGACCAAAAATAATATTAAAATTAATTTAAAATCAATCAGTCCAACCACAGTGTTAAATACAATAAGATAAGGTAAATAAAATATAGATTTTCAACAATTAAAATATTGAGAGAATAAAAAGGTTTAGCCTGGTGCCGAAAAGTACAGTGTGTCGATGCGAGGCATATGGGCTGGTTCCATAGCTGGGGCACCAGTGCTGAGAAGGCCCTTCTCTGAGTAGCCACCAACCTTATATCTTTTACAGATCGCTCCCAGAGAAGGACCTCTGATGATGACCTTAAAAGTCCAGACCGGCATGTATGGGAAGAGATGTCTGAGACTGCGTAGTTGTTTCTGAGACTGCACTATTAGCCTCAACAGTATGCAATACAAAGAAATCATAGGAACAGATTTTTTTACAGCAAGTCACTGAATCATGGCCACTGAAATCAGTCTGACCTCCGTTTTTGTTACTGACCCTACTCCTGCCACTTAATTTTGCTACTCAGTGGAAAAGTTCTGAGCATTTCACTAAGGTTGACACTGCATGATTTGATAAAGTCTGGACACTCTGCTAAGCTATATATTCTTGCTTATGCACCCCCCCCCCGTTTTCCTTTTTTCTTTTTTTACTTTATATGTTGAATATTTAATATTGGTTCTATGTTGCCAGTGTTTTGTGTGTGTGTACGTATTCCCAATAAGCAGGTTAGAGTACTTTTGCTTAACACATTATTTTTCCTTGGTAGCTTTTTGTGTTTGCCTTTTTGATTTGTGTATGCAGCTAAGTAGGAGACTGTGAGACAGATTGCACTGACATCTTTATTGGAAGGCAAAATATTTTTATTCTGATTTAAGTTTGTTTATTTTCTTTTTAGTAAAGGATGTGGGCACTATGAAGTACCTTTGAATGTTATGTTTTCCTTCTGTTTTAATTTCTAACTTTTTCATTTTTATTTTAAAGTTTATGCTAGGTTGAATATAAGATTTGAATTCATTTAAAATGCGTGTATGGAAATGTATTGTGCTCTTGTAGCATTTTCTATATCACAGCTATTAAATGGGTAGAATTTGTGGATGGGTTAAAATATTTGTCCAACCTGATGAGATGAGATTTATTACAAAGAGACATGAGGCTGATAAACCCGTGGTTGAGCTGATAGTTTTAAATACTGGTAGAATGAACACCATTGCCATGGTGTCTCTGAATGCTGAAAAGGCTTTTGATAAAATGTGTTAGAAATTTATTGTCACACTGCTGAGAAACTCTGATTTACCAGCAGAATCTGTGAAATGGGCTCAAACTGTTTATTCAGGACCAAGAACCAGAGTTATGGCTGATTTTTTTCCTTACTGGGGAGGGGTACCTGACAAGGATGTCCACCTTCTCCTTTGATATTTGACTTGTATTTGGAATGCCTGGAGTATGTTATTAAGTCAGATTAGTAGTGGTCACAGATTCAGATGTAATGGTCTAGTTTTCAGAATAACTGAATGGTTGAACAGGTAGACAGGAGTCTGTGCCTGCTCTGATTATTTGACACAGGATATTTTGGTCCACTATTGAATACATAATAAAGTGTTATAAAAATTTCATCTTAGAACCTGTTTTCATTACAAAATAGGAATACTCACAGACTGAAGTCAAGATCCCTTTATTGCAATAAAGGGGAAAGACCAAAGTGACGCTCAGTGTCCTTCCCAAAAAAGTTCCCTCTCAATTCATGTCTCTTATTCCTTCCCACAGCTGCATAACCCTTCCCCTTTTCTCCTCATTGGCTGGCATACTCAGGAGATACAGCGGTACCTCGGCTCATGAATTCACAACCAAATCGGGTCACGAACAGACATTTCTGAAAAAATTTGCCTTAGGTCGCGAACTCTGCCGATCATGATCGCGCCCGTTTCCCCTCCATTGTGCCTGCAATTGCGCCCGTCCTCCCTGCACAAGTGCAATCGCAATCGTGGCCATAGACGGGTGCGATTGCGGTTGTGTTAGTGGGGGAGGGCCGCGGTTGTGCTCGGGGTGGTGTGGGGAGATGGCAATCTTTGTTGTTCTTTGTCACTTTGCTTCAAATTTTTGTGATTAAAAAAAATAGTTACAGAACGGATTAACCTTATTTACATTGAAATTTGACTTGGCTCATGACCAATTTGGGTCACGACCAGAGTCCTGGAACGGATTACGTTCATGAGCCAAGTTACCACTGTGTCTGCCTTATACATATTTCCCATCCCCTCCCACTTCATATATCGCATGACCATGTAAATGAAGGTATTAGCTATATAGAGTGTGGCAGAAACTATTCATTACGTTACCTTTTGAACTCTTTGCTTAGCTTAGAGTAGCGCCACCTGTGGTTTTACGCATCTCATTTGCTTCCCCTGTTTCTTAGCCACTCCCCACCTCCTTCACGGAGCAAAAAAGTGCAAGTGAATTATTTTGGGTGGAATTTGTTTAAAGTTAGGCTTTTGTCTGTACTGTTCATGTACTGTCTATACTGTTCATGTACTGGACTATCACACTTCATTGGAAGAAGCTGTCCACTCGTATCTCTTTGGGGTGCTGTAATTACTGTGCTATCTTGCCCCATGTGTATTACATCACAGGGTGTTAGTGGTTCCTTGGTAGTTACTGAAACGTCTGGCTCTAAGGTAGTGTTTTTTTAAGAAGTGGTTGCATCCTTCCTTCTTGAAAGTAGTTTCTTCTTTCTCAAGGAAACATTTTTCATTTCCTTGACCCTTCCTGCTCCATGTATGGAAATAAGTAGAGGAAGGTTTGTATGTAATATGGTAGGGTGTACTTGTCCATGCCTCTTGTTAATATCCCTGGACTTAATTATTTGGCTGTTCTATGGTACAAGAGGGTGACCCATGATCCAGACAAATTACTGCCATGTTGTAAATGTGGTGTAAATATTGGGCCCCACAGAAGGCTATAAATGTCCCCAAAGCTGCTTATACAACTGACCATTTTGGAGGAGTTTAAAATGACAAACAGTATGTTCCTTATGAGTTAATTATCTCAAAAGGAGTGGTATCCCACACAAAATTGTGTGATATCACTAGGCAACAGCTTGTGGATCTCAGATGAAAGCCACATGGCCCTGGTACAATGTTACTTAGATATTTTTATAGAAACACTGTATATTCATTTACTGGGTTATGGCAAAGCTGCTCAGTATTTGCCCGCCCAGCCTGCCCTCTTATCATCTGCCCATGCTTCTAGCAGTACATCTGTTGTGGGATGGAAGAAGAGATACTGTGTTCTTCTGTGAGACCCACCGTGGTCCCCTACTCCAGCTGGACTGCCCTTGCCCCCACCCCCCATCAGTCACCACCAACTGCTCTGTAGAAAGGATCCCAGCAGAAAGAGAGGCAGGCAAAGAACTCCTTGGCCCCTGTACCAGCTGGATTCTCTCTTGTTTGTGGCAGATGAGGGGGAAAATGTTCATTAGAACTTTGGGGTGATGTCATGCTCCACCAGAGGAACCCTCTTCAGCGTTCCTAGAGACAAACATCATCATGGAGCATCCCACACCAGAAGACAGAGAGGTGGACCTGAAGGAGTCTGGGCCCTGGGGGAGATGGCCATATGTTAGGGGATTTTCACCTCTGAGAGAGGGTGGTTAAGCACCTTGCCCCTGAGAGTAGCAGTGGCTTAAGAGGCAGCCAAGAACCATCTCCAGTTACAGAAGAAGACTCTTCAGAAGAAAGGACCTTGCTCTTGAGGAGCCCTCTGCTGTAACTGGTGAGGAAGATCTCTTTCAGAAGTCTCTGTGCTACAGCTGAGCCATGTGTGGGGCTCTGGAAGGCCCAGCTTATAAGTCTCAGTCCTAGGCAGTAAAAGCCACTGAAACGTTGGCTTGACACCATCTCTGGTCCTTGAGCACCTTAGACACCAGATCCCCTGTGAGCAGACCTAGATCACCCTGTGACTTTATGTTTGGACTTCCTCTTGCTTGTTGCTCTACTCTTGTTTGAGCCACACTGGTCTTGACATCAGATTACCTATTGTTTTGGCATTTGTACACATTCTAGCCTGGTGTTTGTACTTCTTGTGTGAGTTCTGCTACCTTTGACCCTAGTTTGCCTTTGGGTTAAAAACCAACATAAGCCCTATTTGAGCAGACCAAATAAATGAAAGGTACTTAAGTTGGTTGTGACAAACAGGTCTACTTGCAGTAGATTTATGTTGAATTATATAATCTAGAGTTAGTAGATGGCTTTGTCCAGCCTAGGCATAATCAAAGCACATCACTTCTTTCCTCCTCTGCCATGGTCCCAGAGGAAATAATCTGTCACACACACCTGCAGTTGCCGTTTGGCCTGGGAGGGAAGCTCCCATTTGTGGCAATGGGACCTTTCTTATTACAGAGGGAAATTTTGGCTGAGATGACTGTGGGGTCTGTGTTATTGATCATTTAAACATTAAGTGATATTTGGCCTGTAGTCTTTTGTGGAGGGGATTTTATATCGGGCAGCAACGGATCTGGTGGGATTAATCCCTGCCTTGTCTCATCAGTGCTAGTGGCATCATGAGGTAAAGCCACAAATAAATGTGAGAAATGGAACTGCTGTAACAGACTATTTTGAACAGGAAGACAAGATGTGTCTTTCAGTTACTGAGTGCCTGTACTATTTCTCTCCTTGTAGGTGGATGCAGTCCGAGTTAATGTAAGGAGTGACTCCGAAAATCTTCAGTATCCTGTTTTATTTGTAGTCCGGCAGCAGAAGGGAGTGCTGTCCTGGCAGGTCCCCCTTGTTTTTCGAGGCCTGTAAGTAGGCATAATATTTTCATTGTGCACCGTGATACTCGTCCGATCATGTATCCATGTTTAATGTCATTGACTGGAGAGGGGAGGATGGCATATAATTGTATCATAGCCCCTCCCTTCCTCCCATTCCAAGTAACCCTAATGTTCAGAGCTCTTCTACTCTACCTGCTGCAGAGATGTATTTCTGCTGTCCTACTTATTTGCATATGCATTTATAAGAGGTATACCCTTGCTCTCTGCTGCAAGCAATTTTCAATAATCCATCTTTAAAAAAATGTTTTAGGTCACGATCCAATGGAGAAGCCTGTCAGGCTCCAAACTCAGAAGATTCCTGGTATCCTGCTCATGGCAAGAGGAGCATGGAATCCATCTTCACCTCCATGCTCCTCCCACCCCACCACTCAGCTGATTTGCCACCACAGACAGTTTAGGCTGCCCAGCTGCAGCAGTTTGGGAGGGGAAGGAAGGAAGCTGGAGCCAATTTCCTCTGCAGCCAGAATGCCCAATTTACCCCTTCTCTGAGGTGACTGTGAGTTTGGGCGTGGGGGTGGGGAAATTTTTGTACAGATTTTATTTTTTTCTGCTGGTTTTATTTTATTACCTGTGGTGGTGTTTCATCACTTGCTGGTGGTTTGGTCATGGTTTTATTATGTGCTGCTTTATTGTTGGATCGTGATGTTGCAATGTTGAATCCACTGAACCACATCTGGGCTGAAGTGGATTTTGCAATTGCCCAAGTACCTTATGGCTTCATCCTTACTTAGAGGATTGTATATGGATATAGCACAAACCACAGAAAACTGTGTAAATACATGATGTTCTCAGTGGTTTGCTGTACTTTTAAGATGCATAGTGAAAAGACGTAAAATTGCATCTTAAATGAGAAATCCAAGTTTAAACATTTATTTCCCTCTGTAAGTGAAAAACATATGTCATTATTTGAACATAGTCTCTAATTTAGTGTTACTAAAATAACACTGCTTTACTTTTATTCTAAGCTTATCCCAAAGAAATTAAGGTAGTACACATATCCCTTCCCTCTTGTTATTCTCACAATGCTTCCTCCTCCTGTCTATGGTGTCTCAGCTGGGCAGCCATTTGTCAGGAATGCTTTAACCTGGAGTCCTGCATTGAGCAGGCAGTTAGACTCAGTGGTCTTCTGGCAGCAGTGTCCCTGGTAAAATAAATGTGTGTAGGCCATGCCCTCGGAGACATGTTTTTTTGAGAGTGGGCTGGCCAACACATGTTTCATGCAGAATGTGAAGGTAGGAGCCGGGTTGTGTTCCCCCTCCAGTTCTTCCCCTGCCAGTTCCATTGAGGTAAGATGTGTTATGGTTGGCCTGGAGTGACCTACTCAGCCAGACAATACTGATATCATCCTACTTGGGTCAAGGGCACAGAAACTTCCCTTTTGCAATCCGCTGCAGGTCCCTGCTTAAGAGGATGGTCAGGTTGCCTGGCACTGACATTACACTGCAGTGAACATAGCTGAAAGCACCTGTAGGCCAAGCAACCACCACTAAGCCAGTCTATTCAGTTAGCAACTGTCCAGGTGCCTTTTATTGACTCTGTTCTGCCATGCTTCAGCGCTGAATTAGTCTGGCTCCTATGCTCCATTTTGGTAATGTGGGTGGAATGACAGGTGAGGGGGCACTGGTGTTTTGCCCTCTGTTGAGTCCAGCAGGTGATTTAATGCAAAATCCTTACTCTGCTGTCAGCACAAAGTTGCACCATCCTCAGGAAGGGGCTAGTGCAAATGTATTTTGAAGTGGTGTAGGACTTTCTCCATTTGGCTGAAACCTCCCCTCTCTTGACCACTGTGCTAGTGGAATCATGCTAGTGGTTCTTGGGGGTGGGGAGTAATTTGATGTTCATTTTAATGCAGAGTTACCTAATTTGCACTTTTAATCAACAAAATGCAGCTATCCCTTTGAAATGGACACTACACTGAATTTGCAATGGAGTTCTTCTATCAAAAATATAGCTACTGGAGAAAAATACACACAAAAATGAATATATCAGTGAAATAACATTCACAATATGTTGGTAAATTACTTCCAAAATATGCCTTAGACAAAATGCATGCATTGGGAGAAATGTGCACAAAATTGCATGTGAAGTTTCTTGCAGATTAAAGAAACAATCCTCAAACCTTGGAACAAACTGAATTTAAGAATCAAGGCAACTGGAAGAAGCTGAAATTGGCAGACTTGCCTCTCCCTAAAGTAATGGCAGGATAATTAAACTCTGCCTGCCTGATGGGGCTCCTGCCACATTGTTCAGCACTGTGCAGGTTGCTCTTCTTCTGGAATTCAAGGATACGGCCATTTTCCTTGAGTATGAAAATCAATAGGTTTTGTTCTCATGCTTGTTTTTGCAGTTACCAGAGCAGTTATAAGTATACAGAGGTGAGCCGTACCCTCTGCCCCTCAGAGGAGAGTGGACCTTCCGAGCAGATTTTATTCATAGATGTGGCTTCTATGGCACCCTATAACGCCCACTATGTACTGCAGGTTACCAGGATCAAGAACTTCCAACTGAAGTGAGTAGTTGGCATTCCATATCTGAGAAAGTGTGTGGTTCCTTGTTTTTCGTTACAGTTAGAAATTGCTGTCCACAAAATGAGCATTTGTTACCTTATGTTATGGCAAAATCCATTCAAACTGATCCAGGAGATATTTCTTTTTAGAAATGGCAGATATAAATCAGCTACAAACCAGTGCACTTATCCAGCTATGGGCAGCATCAAGGAATCGAGGTCACTTTGACCCTTCCACCCCACCCCTCTGGAGGCCACAGTCCTGCCGCCGCCGCCACACTGCTGAATATGACATTGGCAGCAAAGCCCTCCCCCCCAATTTGATGGCAAACTCCTATGGAGGGGTAGAAAGGTCAAATACAGCTTGTTTTTCAGCTAAATTTGAACCTGCTATTCCTCCATAGTAGTCTCTCAAACGAGCAATATTTGTGCTGTGGTGAGTGCCGGCAGGGAATGGCAGCTGCCATACTTCGGGGGCAGGCAAAGGAACATGTGTCCGACAGATCACATGCTGCCCATCCCAGATCTAAATGTACAGCCCTGCTGTTGACGCTTCTGAGAGAAGACAGGTTAGTTTGTGTATCCAGTCACTGCTAAATTTATTTTCTGGCTGAAAATAAATGAGATAAAATCAAACAGAAGGCATGCATCAGATATTTGCCTGTACCAGCAGACAATGTGTTATGTTTTTGTAATAGCACATCTGAAACCTGTTTGAATTAATGTAGCATCTTTATGTACTTATACTATTTTTAGCCAGCTGTTCAGCCAAAAAGGCTCCTGGAGTGGCTTAAATGCAATCAGTGAAGCATTACATTTCCTGTTCACAGGACTACAAGCTCAAATGACAAGATACACGAGGAGAAAAGGGTGAGGAGGAATAAAGAAAATGAAATCTTTCAGCAGCACTGCTGGTCAAATAGTTTTCCTTCTCATCTCCTCCCCATAAAGACTAGAATCATAGAATCATAACATATTTAAGACCCTAAGAACATAAGAAGCACTGTGCTGGACCACAAGAACAAGGGACCATCTACTCCTTTTAAAGCCTTCTAAATGGCTTGTGATCATATCATCTTGTAGAAGTAAATTCCATAGCTTAAATATCCACTGTATGAAGAAGTACTTCCTCTTGTCTGTCCTGGATTTCCCACCAATCAACTTCATGGGGAGACTCTTGGATCTAGTATTACGGGAGAAAACAAAGCATGTTTCCCTATCCACTCTCTCTACACCATTCTAGAAAGCTCTGTCATGTCTCCTCTTATTAGGCTTTTTCCTAAATGAAACAATCCCAGATGAAAAATTTCTTCATAAGAGTGCTGCTCCCGTAGTTACCCTTCTCTGCAATTTTTCCAACTCTACAGTATCTTTTTTTAGGTGTGGTGACCAGAAGAGCATTCTAAGTGTGCTTGCTTCATAGATTTGTATAAGGGCAGGTGGGTCTTGGCTATCTTATTTTCACTTCCTTTCCTAATTATGCCCTACTTGGAATTTGCATGTTTTGCAGCTGCTGCACACTTGGTTGACATTTTCATTGAGCTATCATCACAACCCCAAGATTCTTGGTCAGATACCATCAGGTTTGGGTTGGGTTTTTTTTTTTTTTTGAAGTTGGGTTTTTTTTACACTTGCTCACACAGAACCATATTTGCCATTTTAATGTCCATTTCCCCGGCTATTTGGAGCACCCCACAGTCCCTTTTTTGTTCAACCACCATAAATAATTTGGTATCAACAGCAGACTTGGGTGCTTTAGTGCCTACTCCTAATTGCAGATCATTTATTCTAGATCACGCCTTTAAAAGATTTGTAATAGTTCTTTGTTTAAAAAGCTGCCATCACCCAGTGTTCATTCTATTGCCTGGTCTCCAATATGCTGGAAAAATTGATGAATGTAGTATGTGATTACATCCAAGTTCCTGGCTGTTCTGGATGATTGCTAGTTCAGTGTCTATGCTTTAAGAGGATCTGGCCAGGGCGACTTCTTTTATATTGTTTATTTATTTTATGTTGTTAATTTTAATTTTATATTGTTATTTTTGTATTTTATTGTCTTTTATTGTGTTGTAAGCTGCCCTGAGGCTTCGGCAAGGGGCGGCATAGAAATGTTTTAATAAATAAATAAATAAATAATAAATAGTGCAGAATGAGAAAGCCTGCTTTCTCTCTGGAACAATGGGTAAGATCTGCATCTTACCCATTTACACCCTTTTATTGGGCATGAAAGGTGAAGCTAAATGCACATTTCGAAGTGGCTCATAGTGCAGTAACCAGACTTTGAAACAGGCTTGTAGCATACCAGCAGCAGCAAATCAGTGAATCGGATACTGGTATCTGTGGTAGCACTGACCGGCCATTCTGGTCTCATTCGAAAACAAAGTACTCTGTAAGCTGATTGCTTTGGAGAGGCTGCATTTGTGTTGTAAGCCGCCCAGAGGTTTCAGCAAGGGGCGGCATAGAAATGTTATAATAATAACAACAACAACAACAACAATAATCTGTGTCAGGTGGTCAGTGGAAGGATGCTTTCTTTCCCAGCAATATTAGAAGAGTGAGGTGGTGGTAGCAGCAGGATCAAGGTGCAGGCAGGCAAGCGGGGAAGGGTGACCAGTCGCCAAATGCTTCCCAGAGTGACTTTCCACTCCTGCTCATGGTGGATAATGGAGGGGTTGCTGGATTTATTCCTAGGAGCGTGAGATGCTTTTTATACTCACAAGAAGCCTTCCAAGGAGGGAGGCTGTTGGCTTGCAGCTTCTGGTCACACAGGTCAAACATGTTTTCTGTGAACAAGAAGAAAATGCTTGATCCCAGATAATGCGGTCCTTAGGTTCTGAGAATGCTTTCTTCTGCCAAGGATAAGTATTATTGTTGCTCAAGGCATCCAGTTGAAAGTACATTTCATCATACAGTTTCTCCACAATTTTGTTTTGGCACCTACTGAATTTTACCTATTGTGTTCATTTGTCATAGTGAGTGAAGTTAATTTGAAAAGATGAAGTGAGCTATAGATGATTAAAGGTTAGGGGTTTTTTTAAAGCTGTTCGCTGCCAGCATCCTGCATGCTGCTGTTTTCCTGCTGATAGTCATACTATTTGCCTCCTTTTCTTTCAGGATGGGTGCCGCTTTTAACTTTACTGCCAGTCCTTCCCAACCTCAGGCAAGTAAGAGTACTGTTGCGTGTATACACTTTGGGACACATACATCTTTGCAGGGGCAAAACCGTTCCAGCCACCGTGTGGGAGGTGAAAACTCAGCCACCTTGTGGGAGGTGAGAAGTTGCAGTCAGAGTGATCTGGGAGCCTCTGGTATGCTTATTGTGCTACTTTGATCTACAGTCTCCTAGTCCGCGTGCCTTGTGCTAGGTGAGCAAGACGACTTTGGAATGCTGTTGGTGTCCAGCCAACTTCCATCCCCAGCCATCTCTCTGCCATAACTGGTTGGTCTCAGATTTATAAAATGATGGTAAAGTGACATAGATTACTCCTGTAACTTTAAGTAAAATAAAAACTACAATCTATAATATTGAAAGTGCTGTAGGAATAGAGAGGAAAATACTGAAATAGGGTAAAGTGTACGGTGGAAGTCGTACTGGGTTATCCTATTAGGCTCGATTGTTTACTTTCTCTTTTAAGTAAGAATTCATACATTAAGGACAAAGTGAAATTGCTGCTACAAAGGTTGAAAGTAATGGAAATTAACTAGCATGCCGGGCAGTACAGAATGGATATCAAAATGCACATCTTTGCTACAATGGCTGACATCCTATGGCCGCTAAACAACATCTAGACAACCCTAAGCCTTTCTGGAGGCCCAGCTCCTACCTTGGAAACATGGTGACATGCCAAGCTTGGACTGTTCTCTCTCCCTGGTTTGTAGCTGCCACAGAAAGAACTGTGCTGGCTGCTTCTCCAAGGCCGGACCTCAGAAATAGGGTTTAGAAGGCATTGGTTATCTTGCTATTTAGTAGGGTGGGACAAGCACAGAAGCAACTTCCACCTTTATATACATCCTACTCTGCATAGGATGCCTGTAATCCTCCACACTGGGAGGGCTGCAGACATCCGGATTACATTGAGCCCTTCAAAAGAGCAAGGGAAAGACATCTAAGTGCATAATGTTATGAATAATTAGGCTCAATTTACTAGATTTCCCAGGTTGAATTGATTTGTGCTTTACCATGAATTAATATTTTATTTATTTATTATTATTTATTAAAACATTTTTATGCCACCCCATTCGCCGAAGCCTCGGGGCGGCTTACAACAATAAATTAGATCCACATAAATAAAAATTAAAATATGTACATTAGAATAAAAAATATATATACAATATAAAATAAGCCACCCTGGCCAGATAAAATTCAATAATATTAACATTTAAAATGCTGCTTAAATAAAAAGGTCTTTACCTGGCGCCGAAAAACAAATAACGACGGCGCCAGGAATACAATATTTTAAGGAACACAGCCATCATTTAAATAATTAAATATTTGTTTCTTTATTTGGAAATTATTTGTATTTTACTATATCTACAATATTTTGACTTTAACAGCTTTTCCCCTTTTTGTATGTACCCCATGTCCATTTAATTTGCATACATAAAGAACCATCCACATACACTGAGGAGCAAGCATGGGCTTATCCCATCATCACTGCTTGCATGAGGATCTCCCCCTTAGGCTGCATCTGGTTGAGAAGGCTCCTTGTGCCTTAACCACTTCCTGCCCTCTTGGCTTCTTCAGAAACAACCTGGTGTCCCATTTGCTGTGCAGTATCTCTCCAACGGCTTCTGTGCTCTTGGGGCACACTGTCCCCCAAGTCAGCCTTTCAAAGACAGGAGAGAGCAAGGAGTGGACCCAGATGCAAATGACATAGTGTAAGGCACAGAAAGGTTGGATTCCAAAAATAGCAGCTATTATAAGGGAAAGTGGAGAGCAGGAGCTCAGTCTAGCAAGATTTTCCAGGTCTAGGAGAGAGTAGTGGGTGTGTGGCTGAGACATTAACCTCAGCAGGCAGGGCAGTGTTGGTTCCATGAGTCACCTGGCCAAGTGCTGGATCAGCTGCTGGGACTTTCAGTGCTGCTTATGGGGTACCTCAGTGGACCATTGCAGAGTCTGCAAATCTCCAGTGAATGCATTGTGCTGGTTTCACAGGACGCCGGGTGCTGGCACCTGGCTCATCAGAATGAGACCCTTGGTTAGACCACACCCCGCCTCACCTTTGTTTAGGGTGAATCATGCTCTTTTCTTGTCTGACACATTCCACATGCTTCCCGAGTTTTGGATTAAAACCAATAGTAAGATAATACTTACATGCTGTGAGCAGAAGCAGTTTGCTCCTGAGGCAGGACAAAATCCTTTTAAAGGTTGTTGCTAAGGTTTATAATTGGTTATGGAGTCCAGTTCTTGTTCCTTTTGTCAAGACGTAAGCTATTTGTTTAGTTGATATCCATCAGGTATATTTAAAGCAAATGTTTCAGGAAGTGGTGTCTCCTGTGATAAGAATATCACAAAAGAAAGTGATCATTCTGGCCCATATCAGAATGCAAGTACCTCTTTGAGTGTTCCAGATTGCTGGCTTTATTTCTTAAATTAGCAGTAGTTTTGAATAAGGGATACCTACCAGTTCCTAGTCCTGTTTTGGTTTTATTTTCTGTAGAAGCTTTGTATGTTCTGTTCCCCGCCACCCTGCCCAATAGCTGATTACTGGAGTGTGGAGGTGGACATCTGGATATTCTTTTAAAAGCATATCACCTTGAGATGCAAATGTGTAGCTTGTCTGCCTTTCACCTCTTCTGACAATTACCCTCTGTAGTCTCAACCCAAGCAAAGTGTTCCCTTCAGAATGTCTGCTTTCAACAGAATGCATGTTGGCCCAAGTTAATTAATGATAAACATGGGCAGTGATGGTGTGAATATATAAATAGAAGAGCTTTAAATAAATAAAAAACTAATCAGCCGTATTGCTTCCATTTGTTTTATTGAAGCAGTACCTCGTGTGCTTTTAACGGTTTTAAATATTAGAGATAAATAAAAAGGCAATATTCTTCCAGCATTGGTTAAGGGAGGGGCACTTGTGAAATGACAATATTGTAATCTTCTTTGTCCACAGTAACATGAATTAATAAGAAACAGGTTTGTCTGGTTTTCAAAATTATGTTTACTGGGATTTTGGCCAAAACATGGGCTGGTTATGTTCTTGGAAAATGAAACAATAAGCTTCAAATGTGTGAAAATGGTTACAGAAGACACATGAGCAAGGGGAATAATGGCCACTACATAGCTTATGTTCTTTGTACACTTAAAAATTTGTTTAACTACCATTTTTCAACTGTGCGAATGAATGAGTTAGCTTGACAGAATCCCAGTTTGGCTCCTTGCCACGGGTCATTTGCAATAACATGCCAAGCAGCCTGAAAGCCAATTCCCATTACTGTTCTTACTGAAATCATTGTTCAATCCATGCCAGCTTCTGCACAGATTGAATGTACTTAAAACTAACCCATTGTATGAATCAGCAGCCATGAGCAGCAGTTGCAGATCTCATGCCACAAGCTATATGGACCTCCTTGGGCAATTTGTGGAATGTGCAAATTCTGCTAGTAATTTGTAATCACAGCAACCGTTCACACAAGCAGATTCAATTTGCCACTTGCAGTCAAACTTTACTGAGAAGATAAACAGCAGATGTATGGCATAAAATAAACTCCAAAATGGTCATGTGGATTTGAAGAGATCCTAAAATTAAAACTCACAGGATTAACCAAGGTAACTGGTAAATGTGGTAATTGGCCAATTGGGTAACCTTTGGCCAGTCACAGACTCAGCCTATAGTGTTGTTGTTGTGGGGATAAGATTGAGAGCACAGGGAGAGCCAGCCACCTTGAGTTCTTTAAAAAAGAAAAGGAGTAGAAATCTAATAAATAAATGCCAGATTTCAAAGTGGTGAGCAATTTTAGAAATAGTATAGCTTAAGCACACAATGTCACATTGTCCCACAAAATGTCCCACCTGTAATCTGAAATAATAGAGCTCAAGATTTTTATTTATTATTTATTTATTAAAACATTTCTATGCCGCCCCTTGCCAAAGCCTCGGGGTGGCTCACAGCACAAAATAAAAGACAATAAATTACAAAAATAACAGTATAAAATTAACAATATAAAAGAAATCGCCCTGGCCAGATAAATAAGCAAATATTGTTAACAATTAAAATGACATTTAAATAAAAAGGTCTTCGCCTGGCGCCGAAAAACAAATAACGATGGCGCCAGGCGTACAGCTATTAGCTTATTTATTTATTTATTTATTTATTTAGGAAGCTTCCATGCTGCCCCATTTGCCGAAGCCTCGGGGCGGCTCACAACAATAAATAGCAACAATATAAAAACAATATAATTGGAGATGTCCTGGCCAAAGATGTAAAATCAATAAATAATATTAACAATTAAAATGACATTTAAATAAAATTAGCTTAGTGCTAATGTAAACACAATCTTAAGTAGCATGTTCACTACTTGAACATTTTAAGTAGCATGTTCACTACTTTTTTCCTTGAAGTAAACTTGCAGGGCCCCAATCTGGATTGGGATGATTATGTGCAGGTAGGACTGGTTAAAGTCTGCCTACACAGCCTATTCCTCCATAAATTCCCCTGCCCTGGCAGGGGCCTAAACTGGGAGAACTTCTATTGATGTCAACTGGTTTTTTCCCCCTTTGGCCCTGGATGTGGGGGATGGACAGGGAGAATTAAGGACAAAAAAGAAAAGATGAAAATCAGCTACGCACTGTGCATTCAACATAGCATTCTATTTAACTGGGGGAATTTTTTAAAAAATGGAATGTCCACTGCTATGGTTGTTCCCTTGCCACAATCTCATATAAAATGCTCTGCCAAATCTTTCTGAATTATGCCTGTGATGGCTGCCAGCACAGACAGCTCCCAAGACACTAAACTGGGTCTTGTGCAACTATTGGTGAGGGGGGAGTTGCTGATTCATGTTCCATGACATTTTGGACTTGCGTAATGGAATGGCGAGAAAAGGGGAAATATTTGTTTGTTCAGGTGCAAGGCTGATTTTGCAATACTTCCAAAGCATTGGGGATATCACAGTATTGGTTTTATTTACATCCCACCTTTCTTCCATGTGGGGACTCAAGGCAGTATATGCCCAAGAAGTCTTCTGCCTAGCCACTGATTAGACTCTGATTTGCTTGACTTTGGCCAATTTGCTGTATCTTGTGACTTCAGACCAGTGCCCTGGGCTGCCGGCAGTACAGAATTTTTTTTCTAACTTGGTCTCTCCAGTATGTGGCACTTTTCTCATGTCATAAAGCTGTCTTTACTGTATGAATCAGAAAGAATCCTGAAGTGTTACCTTCTTTCTGTAGTATTTTCTGTACAAGTTCCCTCCAGATGTGGATTCCGTGATGGTCAGAGTGGTTTCTGAGACCGTCTACCCGTGCTCTGTTGTCTCCATCCAGGACATTGTGGTAAGCTGTATGAGGGGTGGGTCGGAATAGTTGTCGTAGTTCTCCTATGCTTAGCTTGGCATTTCATTAATATTTACAGTAATAGGTGCTTTGTCTTGCCTTGTTTAATGGGATTTTTTTAACCAAATATGGAGCATGTACAAGTGAGTTACTTTTGTAAACCGGCCCTTTGATATTCTTGCCTGAGGTAAATCAGCTGTGGTAAGATGAGTTGATCTAGTGATTCCCAGCCTTGCAAGATGCTTCTCCCCAGGCCACATCATTCAGTACACTTCTGCTTTTAAAAACCTTATTTGTACTGCAATAGATGCGTTTTATTCTAATCTTAACCAAATATTAGCTTTACTCCTAATATTTCATGTGGCATTCATGCTAGACTGTATTTTTGTAATCTTGAGGTAAGAATGCATCAGTAGTTACTTGGGAATTGGTTTACCAAATAGGAACAAAGTATTGTAATTTGCTCCAAAATTGCTATTTATTTCATTTGAAAATGTCTATGTATTCAATTCTATTAAATATTTCAACCTGCTTTTTTGAAACATTTTAAATAAATATTATCAACCATGTCATTTAGGGATGTAGCATTCCTCTGTATTCGTTTGTATGTTGACCTTATTGCAATCATGGTTCATACTGAATAAGGAGTCAAAGATAGAGCAGCATAAATCAACAACTGACATTAAAGATGCTCATTGATTTTGCAACAAAAAGAATTTGGTTATGCTTAGAGAAAAACCCTGTCTTGGGAATCAGTTTAACATATGGCATATGTTTAAAAGTAAACTTTTTTCATTACTGGTTTTTCATTACTAACATCAATAGGTTATTATAAACAGATGATCAATAAAGCTATTCTTGGTAATACAAAACTTTGGAAAGAAAATGATTTGACTAAGATCAGAACACTGCTCCTACTGTAACACAGTGACTGTCAGGAAAAGAGTTGGATTAACCTGTTTGGCATCTTTTGCTCTCTGGGACCACTATGACAAATGTTTATACCAAACAACCCATGGAAATAAGTGTCCCACAAGAAGGTCAATATGCTTAGGACAATCGGCACTTCCATCTCTCTGCCTAGTGTTTGAATTTAAGTTCTTCTTGCCAGTGCATTCAGCACTGGTGAGTTTCCACCTGTTCTCCTCAAAGATACAGCCAGATAAACTTTTCCTCTGAACAGGCCCTGCAGAAAACATTATTCATTGTATTCTTTACAGTGCACAGTGGCAGCTTAGGAAATGCTTTGTGCAGACTAACAGTAATAGAGCAGTTAACACAGCACTGGGAATAAGTTTATCCATCTTTGCAGTGTCCCGTTTATGATTTGGACCACAATGTGGAATTTAATGGCGTTTACCAATCCATGACAAAACAGGCTGCCATCACTGTCCAGGTGAGTTGAGGGTGCTGTCCATTAAGCCATTTTCCTGGGTTGCTTTCAGTTGCATTATTTCTCTTTGATCTCATCAACCAACTGTTGCTGTTTCACACATACTTATAGGATATAGGATAATCTGCATTCAGAAAACCTCTGGCTTAGGGACATACGGGGGAATCTTCTACCTCACTCCCTCCTCTGTGAGGGGAGTGTTGGGGATCAGGCCTCTAGGCTTGGAGCCCCGAATCCTTCATTTGGACACCTGGATTTTTCAGAGACTGCCCCATCCTCCACCTTGCTGCCTGGAGGCACTTGCTGAGATAAAGATACAGATGCATCATATACAGTAATGATCTCGGTTGCATCTGAGTCTCCTGGCTTTCTGTGCACATGTGTCTCACCTTCTGCTTCTGCCCCCCTTGAATATTTCTGCCAAGGTTTTTTCCTGAAATCAAAGCCCTCCCCTGCCCCCCAGTCTGAATATCTCTTTTTACAAATAGAGATGCCTTTATTATTATTATTATTATTATTATTATTATTATTATTATAACATTTCTATGCCGCCCCTTGCCGAAACCTCGGGGCGGCTTACAACATGATAAAATACATTGAAATACAATAGTACATAATAAATTACCATTAAATATAAAAATACAAAAAATACATTGATTTACAAATACAAAATTAAAATTATCAGTATAAAATAAAAATATAGGATGAGAAAGAGAAGGAAGAAGAAGTTGCCCAGGCCAGATCATATGTTTTAACAATTGAAATGATGTTTAAATAAAAAGGTCTTTACCTGGCGCCGAAAAACCAGTAACGACGGTGCCAGGCGGACCTCTTTGGGGAGTGAATTCCATAGGTTGGGTGCCACCGCAGAGAAAGCCCTCCTCCGGTTACTTACTCTCCTAATTTCTTTCATGGAGGGTTCCCGGAGAAGGGACTCTCCTGCAGATCTCAAAGGGCGGTCGGGCATATACGGACGTAAGCGCTCGTTCAGGTAGCCAGGACCCAAGCCATTTAGGGTTTTGTAGGTCATAATCAACACCTTGAATTGGGCCCAGGCTTCAATGGGAAGCCAGTGAAGCTGACGGAGGACTGGAGTCATGTGAGCATAACGCCCCGTCCCCGTCAGCAACCTGGCAGCTCTATTTTGCACCAATTGAAGTGTTCGGACTGTCTTCAGGGGAAGCCCCATGTAAAGCGCGTTACAAAGCGCTTTAGGAGACAGGATCTTTTAAAAAGCCACACACAGAGATTTTTGAACATAAGTATGCATTTTTTAATTTTTTTAAGGTGTGCATTTTTTAATCCTATTGGCCTGATCCCAACTTTTTCAGTCACTAGCTCTGCCCCTACTGTAAGGATCACTTTCCCTCAGGTAAAAACTGGTGGGACTCTGGAGCCAGCGATAGGCCGGGCCAGAGCCATCTCACATTCTCCCCCTCCCTTTCCTGAATGGACCCTTCCTCTCCTCTTCTACCCTCTCCTTCCGAGCTTCCACACACCTCCTAGCCTCCCCTGTTCTCTTTTGCTGGAAGGGGCCATTCAGTCATCAAGTCTAGCCCACTGCAGGAATCCAGTTTACATGGGCTGGTATTGTACACATCTGTTCCTTTCCCTGAAGGGGGCTGAAGGCCAAGTGCACACAATGCAAGCATTGCTTCCTAGGACACGAAGGGCCAGACAGCACATTAAGCTCACAGTGTCCATATCCATGCTAAAGAAACGTGAACGCTGTTTGAAGGGAGGCAGGAGAAGCCGGAGGGAATTGGAGAGCCACAAGCCAACTTCTTGTTGTCTGTGTTTGTCTTCTTCCTCTCTGTCAGCTGGGTTCCCCTTATTGATTCAGAGGGGAAAGAGTGAAGGAGTGAAGCTGGCCATGGATCTGGGGGCTTGGAAACCTTTTAGGTCAGTGGGCATTTTTGGAATCTTGCGGAAGTGGCAGGAGCGCTGTCACTCAGGGAACCCTGGGAAAGCTGGGTGGTCCTGGCAGGCATGCCTTTTCACAAAATCCCTATTTCACAGAAAGGCAAACTAGGGAGGCAAAGAGACAAGGAACTTGCTACAGACACTGAGAACAAGGCAGAGGTGTGGTCAGAGCCCCCAGACATAAAACCATTCCTTTGCACCCACAGCCCTCTCCTCCAGGATTGCCCCAGCACAGAGAAATCTCTCCCTCTCAGTCTTGCCACATGAAACATGCTCACACGGTGACACATTTCCTTCCCTTTCAGAATCATCTCCCAAAAGCATGCGTTCTCCCCTTTCCGCCCTGCCATCTGCTTGGCCTGCTGCCTGCCACCCACAACCCAGCTCTCTGCTGCACCCAGATAGCTCTCCACTGCCCTCTACAGGCCCTGTGCCTTACCAGCAGTGGCTTTTCTCTTGCCCAGCTTCATTTTTTCAAAAACGGGTGTTTTGGCAGGTGGCTGGAAGGCCTTCAGCTTCCCCTCTTCCTTTTTCTGTTTAAAATGAAACCTCTGTGCCTACATGGGGCTGAGAAGCAGTCCAGGGAAAGCAAAGGGAGGGTTAGTGAGTTCTTGGCCAATGCTTTACTTTCCAACCACACAGGTTTAAAAAGCAACAGAAATTACAGGTGTGTTCTTTTAAGAATTGGGAGGTGAAGTATTTGGGGGCACCGGAGCAGCCACGAGCCCTGAATTCCCAGGACTAAAGGAACATAAACTAAGCATAGCTAAACTATTTAGTGCACATAAATAATTTTTTTGCAAAAATATAAAAATCCCAATTAAAAACCATCTACCCTATAAAACTAATAAACATGCCAGCACAATTAAAATGACTATGAGACAGAAGGGTTAACACCAGATTGCAGAAATGAAAATAATCAGCTTATGCTCTCCTATCCTCTTACTTGTGAGTAAATACCAGTGATAGTTCTGAAAATTGCATTGTTGAACACTAAAATTACTAAAATAATTTAAGAAGTATTAAAATCCTGGAGAACAGAAGGTCCTAACTTGGTGGTAAAAAGATAGCAGTGAAGAGAGGCAAGAGCCTTCCAGGGCTGGGGGGTGGGGGCACCACAAAAGAAGTCTTGTAGAGGGAGAAATGCTTTATGATGTACTCCGGCCCTTCCTACCTGTCCTGGGTTATTCATGGTGATTAAGTGCATCTGGTCGCAGCCACAAAAGGTTGGGAGATTCCTGGATGAAGCCCTGGAGTCTCTCACGTGTGATTGAAGCTGCCCCAGATCAGAGCAGACCACAGATGACTTGGGAGAGCAAGCAGAGGTGTTGTGACCCAGTTCCTGCCAGGCAGAGCAAAGATCGGGAGCTGAGGGGCCACTGATCTTCAGCAGCCCTGGACAAGGTGGGCAGGGCATGCATCAAGTCGTGAAATTGTGAGACTCGCTCTTGTACTTTGTTCCTCAAGAGAATAAATTCATGACACAAATTCAAGCAGCACTAAGTTTATCATTGCGATTGCAATGGCGGGTATCCCACACAGAGCAAGCACACCAAGCATAGCTCACCATTTCTTTTCATTCCCTTTCTCCATCCACAAGAAGCCTCCCCTTCCCCCCCATTTGCTGGGTACTGGAGGGTGCATAGCCTTTCTGTCCACCTACTTCACGCAATTCCTGTCTGATCCCATTACGTGCATATACATACATTGCATGCGCATTATAATTAGCTCATTGTTTATTCAGGGTGTGTGAGTTAATATTCACCAACCTATTATGCCTGTATGCTTATAAGTACAAGTTCACTAGTTCACTCCTCTCTGACTTCACCTTGCCCTATGACCACCTTTCTCATAAAACTACTGGGAGGATGAGATAGGAAGTAGCAAACTTTCTTCCAAGCCAATTATCTCTTTCTCCCCTCCACATTTATGTTTCATTCGAGAATAGTCAGCTGCAAAAAGACAATTACCTGCTACCTTCTGCAAAAGCAACAATCAACGCTTTCCTACAAAATGATGGCACTACTTCATAGACACACAAAAACAGAGCAAGTCAGAAAGGGCCTCCTGGGTCATTTAGTCTAATTCCCCGGCTCCAGCTGGCTCCGCTCATGACATGCCTACCATATACTTCAGAGCTACAGAAGTTGTTTCTGATGGTTGTTTTTAAAATCCAGCCTTAAAAATGAAATTTGTTTTTGTCTGATGCAGAAAAAGGACTTCCCAAGCAAGCAGTTCTTTATTGTATTTGTTATAAAGCCAGAGGACTATGCCTGTGGGGGTTCGATGCCAGCCTCGGTTCAAGGTAAGATGGCTCTGGCTGGCAAGAGCAGAGTGCTTCTCTTGGGCAGAGTTTGAAATTAGTAAGGGTATCTAAAGAGGTGTTTTAAATGTAATGTCTTGTCTCTGCATTACATACTTTCCAGTGAGCTATTGATTTGGACATACAAGTGAGTGCTATCCCAGTTGGCTCATCTAAGCAAGTTGCCCGTATCTCCTTCCCTTAGCAATGGCACATACAGTGCAGTGTTGGCTGCTTCCCAGCGAACAAAAAAAGCGTTAACTGATGGAAGGCAGGGGGTTTCAAATACATTTTTTGTCATCTGCTGCAATAATTCAGGATAGCACTGAGCCATAGCACTCTTTGAATTTTGCATACTAACAAACTGGAAGTATTTCTATTAATGTATGCAGTAAAATATTCCCAAAGGAGTATATGTTACATGCTGGTTTGTTTCAATTTAATTTGTGCAAAGCTCTACCAAGCCTTCTGATCTGGCATGCTAAGATTCTTCCTCCAAAACCTCATCCTTCAGGAAAGCGTGATACCAAGAGAAGGAAGATTGCAGGGGTGGGTGGTTGTTGCCTCGAGATGCCTTGCATGCTTCGAAGTGGTGCAAAGCCTTCTCAGTCCCAGTGGTGAGCGCACCCAATTTGTTTTTAGTTCCCCCCGCCCCCCACAGACATGCAGCCCCTACAAGTTCCCACCAGACAAGAGAGCTTTGGGTCAAGTAATGTTCCCCCTGCTTACTCCAAGTCTTGTCAATAATTTTAGCATTTGTTGATTTCATTCGCCCATTTGTATGCTGCTTTTCTTGTACGATTAAAACATCCGCAGCATTATTCCAAAAAGGACAGAGAATAACCATTTCTGCATCTTCCCCAAATTGGTGAGGGATCATACAGTGCTGCAGATTGTACTGTTCAAAATAGACCTTAAATAGTTGTTGCGTGACATTTTTCTGATCTCCTTGTTACAGGAACAGCTAACAGCACATTGCTCCACAAGCGAATCAAGACGTTTGAAGTGACAGTTACACCTTCAGTTAAAGGTTCCTGGCAGTATTTCTGGGTCTTCACAGGATCAGCCTCAGACAGATCAGTCAGCTCTGCACAGATCCGTTCTCTTAAGATTAGTACCACATGGCCGCCAAGCATGGAGCCATTATTTTTCTGGGGCCAAACCAAACCTGACCTTAAATGTGCCTTTGCATTTCATGTGCAGGTGCAGGGGAAAGGGATTAAGATCACTGAGAACATGGAGGAACATTTAAACCTTTCCCTCCTCTATGGCCATCTGGAGCAAAACCCCTTTTCTGAAGCTAACGTTTGCGTTGCAGAGTGAGGTGGGGACTCCCTGCACTGGCATTTCCAGCCAATGCAAATAGAAGAGCGATTTTCCTCAGGGCTGCAGCAGGAGAGGAATGAGTCACAATCCCCCTCTACAGTTGCTCCAGTCTCACTTGATGACCTTTCTCAGCTCATGCACTTGTCTTTCTTTTAGAAGCACCTGTTAGGGGTGTACATTATGCCTAGTGTAGACACCAGAAGGAAGTGGGGGACGAGGTAGAGTGCCATCAGGTATACCAGCTCCTTCCCAATCGATTTCAATTGTAGGACTGAAGTCAGAGCCTGGGTTATGTGTTGGTCTGACCTGCTGCAGGAGCAAAGTAAGCACTTGCATAATGGAGGACGAAGCAAGGTATTTACAGTGCTGCTTGCTGTTCTCGTAGAAAGAGAGCCTCTGGAGATTGGGAAGACACATGGAGGTTTTAGGAGAAAGAGGCATAATAGGAGATAGGTGGGTTTTCCTGTGCTGATATTGGACCCATTCTCTTCCCTCAGGTTCTGTTTACGTGCGTGCCATCCTTTTCAGCTTTCTGAGCTTCTTCTCATTTTATCTGGTTGCACTGCTGGTGGCATTTGTGCAGTGTATCAGGTGGGTGAAGCATTTCAAGTTCAACAGACAGAGGGCAAGCCTCTGTCTCATTCTGCAAATGTTATGCCAGACCCTCCAGGAAATCAAGAGAAGAGGGGCAAGCAAGAAGTTGTACTCAGTTCTTTATGAGAGATGGCTAGACGTGTCTAGAAAGGCATTTTCCCTTTATGTTTCTAATGTAACTCTCTGTATTCTCTTCCAAAACAAAGTAGGCTTATTACATTAACATAGTTCAGACATCAGTGTCCTTTAGAGCATGGTTATTATGCTTTTGTGCATATGAGCTATTTATTACTTGTGCAGCTTACTGACCAGTCTACTGTAACCCCTCCCTGGACAAGGTAGAAAGCCCCATACCCCTCCCTCCCCAATTCTGCCAAGCGGTTCTTACTGTTCCCGGAGAAAGAGTGCATTAAGTGTGCATTTCTTTCCAGTGTTACTTTGGTTCAAATTCCTTGTTAATCGGTGTGGATTCTGCGTAAAGCAGTAGAAATGCATAATCTCCAGGGAGAGATTTCTATGCACAATGGAAGCAAAGATTAGATTCAGACCTTTAGCAAATATATGCTAGTATCCTGCTTTTGTCTCACTTGTTAAAGGACGTTAACCATGTTTCTTTCAGTTTACACAGGGCGTGCTATAAGCAAGCTGTAAGGCACCAGAACATTGGTCCATTTGGTTTCTAAACCATTCTTCTATACCTAGAGCATTTCTAGACAGTTCTTTTATTGGGCACTTGCCGTGCCTCACTTAGCAGGTGCTGTGGATGATGTGATAATCTTCCAGGCATCTCCCAAACTTTCCAAGCATTATAATGGGGTTTTTTTTGACCCCAGAAAATCCGGCATTTGGGATGCTAGTCTAGCCTAGTTGCACAGTTCTGCTGATGGCAGAGTGCCACCTAGAGGTTACCTAGCATAAGGGGAAAAACCAAACCCCACTATGTGAGTATCCAGTGAAATCTAGAAACAGAAGGAACAGTAAAATGTCAGGTTAGAAATCTAGTCTAGAAATCCCCGTAAATGGACAGTGGCCGCTTACTTTATAGGTGATGGTTTTGGGCTTTTTACTTACTTTATATAGGTGAGAGCTGTTTAGTTTTGCTGAGTAATTAGCCATGTTTTTGCTTGATTTCAGGAGTCATAGGAAGACTTCAGCTGGAGGACACAGTCCCAATGATGGTAATATTTTGGCACAAAGTGCTATTACCGCTGAAGAAACTTCATGGGTCATTGTGTCCAGTCTTCTGCTAACAGCAGAAATCCTGTGATACCCTAGTTGTGGGGCAGGGGCAGGATTACTTCTGTTCTCTTCTCTGCTTTCTGTGAAGGCCCACTTGTGGGGTCCATGCAAGCCCCAGGCCAGCTTCAGAAATGTCTTGAGTGTTAGGGAACTGATGCTCATCCCACTTTCCAAGAAAGGGAAGGTGCCCACCTATGTGTCACAATGAAGTGCCTTTGTCCTCAGTTCTTACCTAATGTGTTCATGAGAGCAGCTGCAGAGAATCCTTCCACAATATTGCTGCAGCTTTTGTCAGATGTATAATATTTTTCTTTGCTTCTTTCTCTTATTTATTCTTTTTGTGGACTCTTGGCCCTTGTTTCAGTTTCTAGAAAAGTTTGTGACCTCTCTGACTGGCAGCCATGGGCCAGCAGCACAATAGCTGTTGTTCTACCAAGGAGGAGACTCTGTGTTACAATGACCACAACTGCTGCCTTTCTTTCTTGGAGAAGTCTCACAAGAGTAAGGTTCTCAGCACTGCCCAGCAGTTCACAATGCTGGTGAGGCAGAATGAGCATATTTATTTCAGGGCTCCCATTTGTGAAGTACATGAATAGCTGCAAAGCCTGATTTTCTCCCCAAGACCATGGAGATGGCGTTGAGGCTCTCTTTGGCTCTGGCATCCATAGCTGCCTCTTCAGCATTAGTCATCTCTGTGATGGTGCACCCCTTGTCCATCTGTGATAGGAGTGTTGCTCCTGTTGGCTTGGCATCCACTAGTCCTGGTGCTGGTTATGCTTCCATAGGGTGGATGTTGAAGCTATTAATTCATGTGTACTCAGGACTGAAGGTTGACTTTTACACATAAAAACTGTAAGTCCCTTGAATCAAGACCCAGAAGCAGCTGCAAAATGTAGTAGTAAAAACAGAAAGCATTGCTGAGACTCATCACCATGCAATGCATACTTTTGGCTTGATTGCCTTTTATTCCTTTTTTCTCCTCAGTCTGTTGCTCTTTGGGATTCTCTGATCATTGATTTTAAGAAAGTGGTGCTGTAGAAACCAGCTTTGTTTTATCAAAACTTGTTAAGAATGCACTGGCTGCATATATAGCTTGCAAACTTATGTAGCCCATGAATGATTCTGTATGACTCTTCAAAAAACTTAAGCATCTGAACTGAAGCAGTTAGATACACTTGATGCAAATATTTGAGAACTCCATTTGAAGAGATGAAAATTTGACACTTTTTTTTGTTTGGTCAGATTTTGCGGGGGGGGTTGCTATGTTTCATCACCACTGGTGGCCATTTTATGGTGGCCATTTGAGCAAATTTCAGGGGCTAAGATTTTGAAGTTTGAGCAAATTGTGTCTTTTTTAAAAAGTGCAGTCTTAGAAGTTCTCCTCTTGTAAATATCCTTGCTGGTTATATCCTTTCCACACAGTGTTTTGTTTAGCTAGCAGAGTCATATTCCTTATTTGTCAAAGAACTTGTTAATTCTCTCTTCCACTTCAGTTTGACAAGTGGAAGTGAGTGGAATCTGCAGGGCCCTTTCCAAGTCTACTGTTCTATGATTTGCACTAATTGTGCAACCTGAAAGAAACGTACAACATTTTTACAGAATGGGGGGAATGTCTGATACAGTCTGCCATAAACGCTAAGGAATGCCTTTGAGCTCAAATGAAATGGAATTCCCAGCATCGCACTTCCCTAGTAAATGCTTCAGCTCTCACCATGCTCAGGGTTCTTTATGTATGCAACCCGGGTATAGGCACACACGAGCTGAATGCTGAGAGCTGATTCATATGCCCTACCTTTGTATGTTCTCTGTGTGGGGAAGGCTGGAGCTGCTTTGCTTCTTGTGATGGCTCCCTGTGTCCACATAAAGAGAGGCAGAGGTTGGCAGGCAAACTGTCCTTCACCAGCCCCTTTAGTCTTTCTTCAGTTTAGGGTTCTTTCTTCGCAGTTCAGGATGAGAGCCTCAGATGTGATTGGCTTAGATTCCAGGACCGTGGGTTGCCTGGAATCTGGAAGCCAGCCTGGGCTAGGGACTGGCCTCAAGCCTATTGGTTTCTTCCAGGGAGGGGGCTATTCTTATGCAGTTCCTTTTTTCCGATGCTTAAGGGTCTCTCATGCAGAACTATACAACTCCTTTTTTGTCCATATGTAGCATCCTTGCCTTGTCTATTCCCTGCCTTCCTTGCTTTTCTTGTAAGTATTCCCTTGCTTATGAGCAGTCTTTTATTCATGAGTATGTCAGCAGTCCTACTGCAGGTGAAGGGAAATTGTTCTGTGCTAGCACCATGGAAAATAGTATTCCCATTCCTGAGATGCCCTTTGGAAAGAACCAGCTAATTGCAGGATTGGTGTTTTACCCATGGCCAGCCTCTCTGGCCCTCTGCTCCCCCTTTCTCCTATCCTCATCAGAACCCTCATTCTTGTATCTGGAGGCCTTAGCAAGGTGAGTGGTGGGGTGTCACCTGATCCCCACTGGGGACGAGCTGAGCAAGCCACCCTCAGGCAATGCTTTTTGCAGAAGAGTCTGCTCTTTGTTTTAAGCAAGGGTCTTTGAAGCCACTCTGTTGCTGATGGCCTGTGGGGGCTTTTGGCCTGTCTGATAAGGCCATTCATTGTCTGTTTCCATTGTAGGATTTGGAACTGTGGCTGCCTCTCATCCTATCACTGCCAGCACCCCAGAGGGAAGCAGCTACGGAGCTATTGGTATGGTAACTCTGGAATGCCAAAGACATTATTAGATATGTCATTACAGTCTGTTCAACTGATAGTAATCTTATATTACTGTATATAAAACAGGCATGGCCAGACTTGCTCCATGGAAGAGCCACATATGGTAAAAGTCAGGTGTCTGAGAGCAACAAGCAGGCACCTGTGGGTGGAGGCAGGGGTAGCAAGCAGTGAGCAAGAAAATAAACTCAAAGAGCCGCATGTGGCCACCCTGGATATGTAAAATAGCTATATTACTATAGTAATATTATATTACTATATTCTGGTTCCCGACTCCTAGCTGAGCAGATCAAAAGAAGCTGCCCCAGCTGGTCTAGGGACCACTGGCTGGGTACAAGCGACCAAGCCCCCAGAGAATGAGAAATCAAAGCGCGTGAACAGGGAGAGCTAACAGGAGATTGACAGGAGAAGGCCCTAACATTTCCCCCCTTAGTTTCCCCCCCTTTGTCCCCCCTTTGTTTTCTTTCTTGTAACACACTACCATTTACTGGTAGGGCTCTGTTGTTAACCTTCAGGGAAGACAGGAGAAATCACTGGTTGTTGCGAAGCAAAATAATTTGTTACCAAGCAAGCTCTAATCAAAAAGGCAGTAGAAAGCACGGACCGAGAAGACTCCCCCCGTGGAGGTGACCTGCACAGTCTGTGCAATACTTGTTTTCTTGCCTGAGGGCAACATGGCCTACATGTGTAGCTAGTCGCCCTGTTAGAAGAAAAGGTGAGAGCACTAGAGCAGTGAGTATCCGCCCTCAACAAAATAAAAGATGAGTTTTTAGACAGAGCAACAGCTAAGAGTAGTACAGAAACTAGAAGTGCAATAGCACACTGAGGCAGAAAAGGAGAATCCTGAGGGAAGGGATAATGAGGAGGAAACTCCCTGGAAAAGGGTGACAGGGCAGAAGAACTAGAAGACACTCTGCACCAGTGGAACTATGGGACTGCTGTCATTTAGTCAAGATTGTGACTGGAGGGCAGCCTGCTGTGGAGGAACTGCAAGACATCCCATGCAACACTGAACATGAGGCTAAAGGTCAGCCAAGTAGTAACAACAATACTAAGGCTTGCAAGAACAAGAAAATAAGAATGTTAGTTGTGGGAGACTCCCTCTTGTGTGGGATGGAAGCACATGTATATCAGGGAGACTCGCGGACTTGTCAGATATGCTGTGTCCTTGGAGGACAGATTGATGACATAGCTGAAAGATTACCAAGGCTCATAAAGTCCACTGACAAGTATCTCTTCTTTCGTATACATGTGGGAAGACATGGCAGTGGCAAGCAGAGCTTTGAAAGCATAACTGATTTTGAAGCTTTACGGAGGAAAGTCAAGAACTTTGGAACCCTGATAATCCTTTTGATCCTTCCAGTTCTTGGAAGGGCAATAGACAGGGAAAGAAAGATACTCCAAGTGAATGCCTGGCTATGAGGTGGTGCTAAAGTGAGAGATTTGAATTCTGGACCACAGGCTACCCTTCCTGGAAGATGGACTGTTGGAAGTGGATGAGTTGTACCTTACAAGGACTGGAAATAATGTGTTTGGCATCAGCATGATAAAGTTTATCAGGAAGGCTTAAACTGAATCCTACAGGGGAGGGAGAAGTACACCTGGGTGTAACAACAGACAAAGCCTTATACATCACAACAGAGCAGCTCTAACAATGCCCAGTAAAAGTATTCCAAACATAGGAAGAAAGCTAGAGTATAAAGCATGTGGTGTTCAATGGCAGCTCAAGGTTGATAAGTGCCAGATGACTGGAGAAAGGCTAATGTTGTCCCCATCTTCATGTAAGGAAAAGAGGAAGAACCTGGGAACTACAGATCAATCACCCTGACATCAATTCCTGGGAAAATTTATTGTTGTGAGCTGCCCCGAGGCCTCAGCAAATGGGGCGGCATAGAAGCTTTCTAAACAAACAAAATTCTGGAGCAAATTATAAAGCAGTCAGTCTGCAAACACCTTGAAAGCAGTGCACTGATTACTAGAAACTAGCATAGATTTCTCAAGAACAAATCCTGCCGGACTATTCTAATTTCGGTTTTTGATTGGGTAACCTTCCTGATGGACTATGGCAATGTTGTGGACATAATCTATCTTGACTTTAGGAAAGCTTTTGACAAAGTAGCCTATGATACACTGATTAGCAATCTAGGTAACAGTGGCCTAAACAGAACAACTATCAGGCGGATCCACAGTTGGCTACGGAATTGGACTCAAACTGTGCTCATCAATGGCTCCTTCTCGAACTGGAGAGAGGTAACAATTGGGGTACCACAGGATTCAGTCCTGGACCCGATGCTTTTCAACATATTTATTAATCATTTGGATGAGGAAGTGCAGGGGATGATTATCCAATTTGCAGATGAAACAAAACTAGGTGGAATTAGCTAATACCCTGGAAGATAGAACCAAAATTCAAGGTGACCTTGAAAGGTTGGAGCACTGCACTGAAATTCAGTGGGGACAAATGCCAAGTTCTGCACCTGGGAAAAAGAAACCAACTGCATTGTTGCAAGTGTTCAGGGGAGGACATCAAGGATAGTCTGTGGATTGGAAACAGAGCCCTATGAGGAGAGAATAAAAAAACTGGGCATTTTTAACCTCGGGAGGAAAAGACTGAGGGGAGATAGGATAGCACTGATTCTGTGATTACTGTTTGTGAACAATTGCTTAAAGGAGGTGACAGTAAGATGTGGAAAATGGAATGTGCTTGTCAAAACGGGAGATGAGAAAGGGGGAGAACAAGATATAGCAGGTGGAATATAATCTGGATTACACACAGGTGAAGGTCTGCCATGAAGGAGCAAAACTGCCTCATTCATATGTCAGGGTCAGGCGTTGCCACCCCAGCACTGCAGTGCAACCCACAGCCTCTCTTCAGCCCTGCCCCCTAACCCAGCTCATCGTCCAGCCCCTCTCACCTGGGGAAAAGTGCCTTCTACACTTTTCACCGGGGGGGGGGGGGAGTGCTGGCTCCCAAAGCTTCCCCAGATTCCCTTCCTGATGGAAGGCAAGGTTAGCCTTAGGCGTGGACAACCTAGGAGCCTGCTGGTGTGCTAGCTTAGTCCTCAACAAAAGCAGAGGCAACTAAAGCAGTGACTGAAAATGTTAACACCTTCATCAAAGTTTTTCATGCTGTTTGGATATTAACTATAAAATGAATATTAGTTGGCTTTAAGTATTTTCCTGTTTCAGTTTCTAGTTGAATAGCATTTGTTCAAGATAAAAATGAGAAGAATATTTACAGAGCACCATAAAAAGCAGTATGATCTTCACATGCTATAAAGGTCTATATAGAAATATAGAAGACATTGTAAGCTGACCAGGGTGCTTTTTATCCTAGGGCCAACCCTAGGAGACCAGTAGGGAATGTCTGAAGAGGGAGAGAGAATGGGGTGACAGAGTGAGGTATGTATGTGAATGGGTGAGTGGGTGGATGGGGTGTCTGTTAGAGAGAGTTTGGGTGCTGATCACCTTAAAATGTTCTCTTTTAAGATTCTTAAAGAGAAAGTGTGTGATTCTGGGCTTGCCAGCTGCCCATCCTGGCAATTCTGTTGCAGTAACCGTAGAGCCCAATGCTGAGCATTTTCCTTTCTTTCTGTCAATTAGGTTGAAGTGGTGGGGGCTTCGACACCTTGATGCAGGGACATAGAGCAACTGCTGTTGCCACGAGAATGTGAATGTGTTTGAGTGGTATGTGCATGGTCTGAGAATGTGTGTGACTGGTGTGTTTGCCCATGTGTGGTCCTGCCGCACAGCAGACAACCAGTGTGGCCCTCATGCCCAGAATAACTCATGCACTCCTGATTTAAGCTATTGCTTCTGTGGCTTTTCTTTTCTTTTCACCTGCGCAGTAAGGTAGTCTTTACTGATGAGGTTAAGCTTCAGTTTAAAGTAATGTTTTTTGTCATCATAGTGGAATCCTGCATTCAAATAGAGCAAAAGAACTATTTTTCTGATGGCAAGTCAAATAAAAAATATGGCACATTGCAGCCAAAGGTCAGTGCTTCAGTGCCTCAACTTCAGCTGAAGGATTTAAGACGATGAATAACACTCTTCAGTTAAAATCTGTGAGACTTGGTGTTTCATTTTAGCTGAAAATGTCAGTAAATTTACATATTATCTCCAAAAGTTGGTGAGAGTTTTAAAACAGTAAAAGATCGAATGTGTTCAGTCTTCCAAGGAAAGTCAGTCACCCATTCAAGATGGCAGCATTTTCAAGATGGCGATATATGTGCATGCATCAATGTTGAATACATGTTGCAGGTGTATGCTATTCAGACAGACATTTCATGGTTTTAGATACTCTGTAACATTCACTACCTTTAGTCTTACTCATTCGTTCATCACCCTAGACACTAGCTCTTCATAGAGCAGGTTTTCTTCCCAGGTTCATGAACAGTTAATTTAGGACTTTGCATTTTGTCATTGCTGGTTGTTTCCAGGTTATTCAAATGAGAGTGTGCAGTCTGGATCTTATGTCGCTGAATTCCATTTTCAAAACGATAAGCTGTACAGTTGAAGGTGTCTCTTGTTCTCCAAGGTGGAGGCCAAGGTGGAGAAAGTCCAAGCTAGGAGTGAGACTCTCAGTGCCCTGTACTGATGGGCCTCCGGGGCTGCTGTGCCGGGGACAGCAGGAAAGAAGGAGCAAGTAGAGATTCAGGCAGAATGCAAGTGCAGCAGTTCAGTAAAAGGCACTGGAGCTTGCAGGGAAGAGCTGGGAGGTCTAAAGTGCAGTGAACAGGGTATGATATGAAATGCTCCTTAGATGAACTTACTTGATGCCTAGTCAGGCTCTTTGGCTGAGTCTGAAGGTCCTGCATTTGTCATTCGGCTGTTCCAGTTCTGTCAGAGGGACACCTGGCATTACGGAAGGGGCTTCACAGGTGCCAGTTACTATAATAGGGTTAGTTGGGCTGTCTTCCTACACCTCACCTCCTCCTAGCCCTGGCCACAAAAACTTTTATGCCCTCCCTTTTCCTTGAGTTGCAGCTCAGGAGCCATTAGCTCATGTGGCTTATGCTCCAAAGAACATTCCCTCATACGCTCAATATGCCTGTATTGCTTTCAGATGAGTCAAGCTCCAGCGGAGGCCAGCAGTTATCATCTCTGGAGCACAGGCCACCTTGCGGCTCTGAAACAGACAGCTCTGTGGAAGAAGAAAGTGACTTTGATACCATGCCTGAGATTGAAAGTGACAAGAACGTCATCCGCACCAAGGTATCTGTTGCAGATTTCTTACGGAAGGAGTAGCTCATGTACGGCCCCTGCATCATTGTCCTCACTTAAGGCGGCCCCTTTGCCCCTGGCAAGAAGATCTAGAGCATTGTTACTGCACTGGCCTGAGATTTATTTATTTACTACCCTTCCCTACTCCCTACCCTTCAATGGTATCTTATATTTTTCATTGTAAAATTTACCTTAAGAAATCAAAGTCTTTTCTTTTTCATAGTGGATTTGTTGGTAAACCTTGAAAAATCTGAACTTCTTTCCCAGTTGTTTTTAGTGGGACTTCTCTTTGTTTGAAATAGCATCTTGGGTTTTCTTGTTTGTGAACCTAACCAGTATATTGTGAGGTAATTTATTCTTAAGTGTGACGGTTGAGTTTATTTTAAGAATCCAATGAATGTCAGGAAAATTTCCTTGAGTATTTGAATAACCTTGCAAAAACTTATGAAAACTGTCTTCAAGGTTTTTCCTATCAAAATCTTCAGGGTCTCCTCTAAATTGAAGATTATTATATTTACTTTGGACTTCCAAAATTTCAATTGTTTGGTTCATTCTTTCAGTTTCAGAATCTTGTCCTTCTTGTACTTCAATTCTTTCCTGTTTCCTTTTTAATTTTTGTAATTTCTTTTGAATGTTTTTGTATCTCCTTTTTAATTTCTGATATTCCTGGCCACATTTACTGGTTTAAGATGGGAATTTCTTTCTTTATCCTTTCCTGGATTTTCTCCTCTGTTTGTAAATAGAGGAATCAACCAAAAAAGATCTAACACAAAACTCAAGTCACATAATCAGAGATAGTTTTATAAGAATTTGGTATTCAACAAGAAGAAGAATCAGTCCTGCAGTGTCTCCTGTGATGAAGCATATTATGATAAGCATGTTAGGAAAAGCAATGAGTTTATAATACATGGAGAAGATCAACAAAGAGGAATTAAGCCTTGACGAAAATTAAAAGAAGAAAAAAAGATACAATGGCTTCTCTATTTTTAAATTGGTTTCAAGGCTGAAAAGGGAAATTCAAATAGGCAGAGGTGCTGTAAAAGGTCTGCTGTTTTACTGCTGAAATATCATTTATTAGGACAGGTTTACAAGCGATTACTGTAATATGATACTGAAACTGAATGAGTTAAAATATGTATAAAATATTTTGAGGATGAAATATCCCTCCATCAGTGAGAATCCTTATGGACAAAAGACATAAAATTTACAGCTGGTCAACCATTAAGAGAAAACTGGTACCAGATGTTTTCTCATTGGTATATTACCCCAAAATATATTGAGAAAATGGACAAGAATTACACTGGAAAATGTTGGAAATGCAAGGAAGTGGATGGGCCTTTTTACCATATGCGGTGGACAGGTGATGTCAAAAATTGGCAAGAAATACATGCTGAAATAAAGAAAATTTTGAAAATTAATTTTCCTATGAATGCTAAGAGTATGCTATTGAGTATTGTGCTAGAAACTCTTCCAAGAAATATGGAAGAATTGTTTAAATACCTAACAGCAGCTAGAGTTATAATCAAAACAAAATGGAAAGCTGAAGACTGCCCAACTAGTGAAGACTGGAAAAAATAAGGTAGCAGAATACACAGTAATAGCAAAATTAACCAGCTATATAAATAAAAACCTGGCTGTGATAAATGGAAAGCTTATTATATATACTTTACTCAATGAATCACAATTTTAATATGAATGCTTTGTTGCCACTTAAAACAACTTTTTAAAAGAATAGAACATATACTACTATTAAGTATCGTATATACAGTGACCTTGTACAAGAGGTAGCAACTAAAACCATCCCAAAGAAAAAGAAATGCAAGTAAGCAAAATGGCTGTCTGAGGAAGCTTTACAAATAGCTGAGGAAAGAAGGGAAGCGAAAGGCAAGGGAGAAAGAGAAAGATACAAACAATTGAGTGCAGAATTCCTGAGAATAGTTAGAAGAGATAAGAATGCCTTCTTCAATGAACAGTGCAAAGAAATAGAAGAAAACAATAGAATAGGGAGGACCAGAGATCTGTTCAAGAAAATTGGAGAAATGAAGGGAACATTTCATGCAAAGATGGGCATGATAAAGGACCAAAATGTCAGGGACCTAACAGAGGCAGAAGAGATTAAGAAGAGGTGGCAAGATTACACAGAAGAACTATACAAGAAAGAGCTTAATGTCCCTGATAACCACAATGGGGTGGTCACTGACCTCGAGCCAGACATCCTGGAATGTGAAGTCAAATGGGCCTTAGAAAGTCTAAGCAACAACAAAGCCAGTGGAGGCGACAGTATTCCAGCTGAGCAGACTGCAGCCAAGAAATTAAAAGATGCTTGCTCCTGGGGACGAAAGCTATGGCAAATCTAGACAGCATACTAAAAAGCAGAGACATCACCCTGCCAACAAAAGTGCGTATAGTCAAGGCTATGGTTTTCACAGTTGCAATGTATGGCTGTGAAAGCTGGACCATAAGGAAGGCTGAGTGCCAAAGGATTGAGGCCTTTGAATTGTGGTGCTGGAGGAGACTCCTGTGAGTCCCTTGGACTGCAAGGCGATCAAACCGGTCAGTCCTAGAGGAGATCAACCCTGACTGCTCTTTAGAAGGCCAGATACTGAAGATGAAACTCAAATACTTTGGCCACCTAATGAGAAGGAAGGACTCCCTGGAGAAGAGTCTGATGCTGGGAACAATAGATGGCAAAAGAATAAGGGGACGGCAGAGGATGAGGTGGCTGGATGGAGTCACTGAGGTAGTTGGTGTGAGCTTAGGTGGACTCTGGGAGATGGTGGAGGACAGGAAGGCCTGGAGGAATGTTGTCCATGGGGTCACGATGGGTTGGACACGACTTCGCGACTAACAACAACAACACTACAGTGACCAAATTATTATATTTGTTCTGTGAAACTAACTTTCTTATTTTGATATTGTTTCATTTGGGGAAAAAGCAAAAAGCAAAAAATCAATTATCATTTTGTTGGTGGATTTGTAGATATGCTATAAGGTGAATTATCATTTACTTGAGATCCATGTTAACCATTTAAATTTATTTGTTAATTTTAATTAAGTGTTAATCAAATTAAGTGTCAAAATTAATAAGTCAAAATTATATCCATAAATTTGGTTGAAGTAATAATAGTTACTGCCTTTTTGTGAAATTGCCCACATTTAATATTACACGTGATTGTATTATATCCCTTGGTATCTTTTTCTTTTAATTATTTTTTAAAAATCAGTAAAACTCGCTCCAAAAGCAGCATTCTATAACCAAAATGTGAATGAGCTAAGTATGCAAGTTTGGACTGTATGGCCAAGGTACAGAATGTCCATGTAAGGTACCTAGGAAGTCATTTTCCATGCCTTACCCGGTGCAAGCATCTTCTCAGCTCAAACTGTATTGAACCCTTGCTAGTTTAGAGTCCTTTAAAGCATCACAGCAGAGTAAGTGCTCTTTCTCTACTTTTCTAGATGTTCCTCTATCTGTCTGATTTGTCCAGGAAGGACCGGAGAATTGTCAGCAAAAAGTATAAAATCTATTTTTGGTAAGTAGCTGACAAGCACCCTCAGATCAGCCTTTTGCAGTGCCCCCTTAAAGTCCTTCCAGATTACCTTTTCTTGGTATAATAAGCACTACAATGGTGGCAGCCCCAGCAGCTAGTTTCACTGTGTAACCGAAATGGTGACGGAATAGCCTTGATGCTGGAAGATTGGGTAAGCAGGAAATTTCTAGGGTGGGCTTTGCAGTTCCCAAATGGTATGGCTTGAAGAGGAGAGTTCCTTAGCCTGAAGTTAAAAGGGTTGTGTAGTTGCTGCCAGTGGTAGCTCTCACAACCAAAATTGTAGCAATGCCAATATCAATAGCAGAGGTTGCAAGTGGACACGGGTTACAGCTGTCAGCCCAAGGACCAGCTTCTGTTTTGGAGGATCTTGGGGATGGCACTGAGTGGTGTGCCAAACCAAAGGCAAAGACAAAAAGCCCAGCATAGTTTAGATGAAAGTCTTAGGAGGAGCATTCAACTTTTGAGAAAGGTGAACACTGCGCACAAGTTCAGAAACCTCCGCCTGGTGCCGTCATTATATGTTTTTCGGCGCCAGGTCAAGACCTTTTTATTTAACCAATATTTTAATATGTTTTAAGGGATCTGGATTTTATTGTTTGTATTTTATTAATTTTCAGCCAGAGTGGATTGTCAATTTATCTATTTTATTTTCTTGTATGTTGTAAGCCTTCCAGAGACACAAGTAATGGATGGCATACAAATTGAATGAATGAATGACCAATGGCTGGAAGAAAGGGCTGTGCTAGGGAAAGGGAAGGGGGACCTGGCCATCTGAACTCCAGAACATGAGACTGGGCCTGGATGACATCAACATCCATGCATGGAACTGATATGAATCACTTGTACCGTTTTCTGTTTCACCTGAGGGGAATCTATACATACCATTTCCGCTTAGCAAGGTAGTGTAGGAACAAAACAGTAGGAAGTTTAAATTACTTCATGCAACTTCGTACCCCTTTCTTTGTCAATAAGAAGCTGTCCAATGAATGTTTATTATCTCTGTACAGAAAAGGCGGCTTGGGTGAGTTGCCCTGAATCCAAGCCAACAATACACCATTGAACATCATAGGTATCTTTGTAGTTGCATACTATTAGTAGTATAGTTGGCATGGGCTGATAATGCCATGGCTAATTCTGTAGTCTAATAGAGAGCATCTAGGAGGCCAAAGGATTCTTTGATTGAAAACATTTCTATCCTGTCCTTTCCAATAACAGCTCAGGACGACTTGCAATGATAAACTAATACTATAATAATACAATAATATAGTAATTAAAACAATAAATAATAAACACATACACAACAAACACTTTCATAAAACTAAAGAAAAAGAGAAAGGACGAGAAAGAAAAGAAAGTGCGACTGTGAACAGATCTTAAAGCAGCTAAAATCCTTAATTATTAAAGTGATGGCGGAATAAAAAGGTCTGTACCTGGCCCTGGAAAGAGTATAAGGTCAGTGCCAGGCAGACCTCTCTGAGGAGCACATTCCATAGTCTGGGCGCCACTGCAGGCCCTCCTCCGGGTTGATATCCTCCGTACCTCCTTCAAAGAGGGTTCCCAGAGCAAGGCCTCTCCTGATGATCTTAAAGGGCATGAGAGCATGTAGGGAAGGAGATGTTCCTTCAGGTGTCCTGGTCCCAAGCTGTTTAGGGCTTTATAGGTTAATACCAGTACTTTGAATTGGGCTCGGACTTCATGGAGAGCCAGTGCAGTTGATAGAGGACTGGCGTTATATGAGAATAACGGCCGGCCCCCGTCAGCAACCTGGCAGCTCTATTTTGTACCAATTGAAGTATCTGGACCATTTTCAAGGGCAGTCCCACGTAGAGTGCATTACAATAATCCAACGGGGAAATTATCGGAGCATGTGTCACCGTTGCTAGGCAGTGCTCAGAATTACCGGATCCAAGGTCAGAAGCAGCCTTAGAAATACCCTTCATGCCAGGTATTTTCTCTGGGTAGCCATTTTCAGGCAGCTGGATTTAGTTCTGGGGAGTGGGAAGGTAGAAGGCTGGGGTGCCAGTCTGGATCAGTGTAAGCCCACAGGCCTAGTCTCCTTGCCCGTTCGCCCCCCTTCCACCTGCAAGGCCAAATGAAGGCTGTCTGGGGAAGATGGTGTGATTCTTCCCACGCTGGCTGCAAGGGGGCAGGGTGGGGGTTCCACCTTCAGGGTCACAGCCCTGAGGTTGCAGGAACTTGGTTAAAACTTAAGTGAAAATGCTGAGAGGCCTCATAGCCATGATTCAAATGCAGATATTTGCTTATGAATAAACTTCTCATGGTATCCCCATCCTGTAGGAATATCATCACGATTGCTGTCTTCTATGCTCTCCCTGTGGTCCAGCTGGTGATTACGTACCAAACGGTGAGAACTGCCTTCACAACTCATCTTCTGTTAGCCATCCATACCAAAAAAACATTCCTGCGTTCCACTACTTGCACCAACAGTTTACAAAATGTTCTTGAACTGAATTCTGTTAATTCTCATTTTATTATTTATATATAGATTATGTTCTGCTGAAGAAAGCCCTTATCTAGCCGTTAAATAAAAACAGAAATGTATAAGTGGCAGCAAAGAACTGTTGGGTACTCAGTCCTGCTTCAGAAATGCCTGCAATGTCATTGGCATTTGAGTCTAGGAATATGCAGCACCTGTCTTTTTATTTGCCCCCAAACCAATGAAGACACAGGGCAAAAATTATTATTAGTATTAGTAAGATTCTACATCTATACCCTGCCTTTCTTCCCCTTGTGGGGAACCAAAGGCATCTCACAAGGTTCTCCTCCTCCCCATCTTATCCTCACAACAACCACCCTGTGAGGCAGGTTGGGCTGAGAATGTGTGGCTGGCCCACAGTAACCCAGTGAGCTTCATGGCTGAGTTTGGACTAGAACCCAGATCTCCTGAGTCCCAGTCAAATATTTTCACCACTGCAGCATACTGGTGAAAATAAAAAAAAAATCTTATGTAAAATGTAAGTAAATCTATCACAATTAATACATATATACCAGGTACCCCTGCATTGTATATACGACAGGATATGCAACTCTTGCTAAAGAGAATGATGCACAGGCGTCTGCACAGGCAGCCCTGCCATGTATTTGTCACTTCACAAATTAGGCATAAAAACACCCATTCAAAAATGGAAAGTGTTATCATCCACCCATTGTGTTTTTGCAGGTGACCATTTATCCTTCCAATGTTGTAACAATAATCTTTTAGCTGTCAAAAGGGCATGGAGAATCCATTTATGTTGATCTTGCAATGAGTTCCAAGAGATGGGTAGATAGTTAAGGGGAACCTGTAAATATTAAAGGAGTTTCCATCACAAAATTTACCTGAATTATTGAATAAAGGAATTATTCCAAAAGGAAGCAGTCATTGGTCATTGCCGAAACACATGAGTAAGAAAAGCATTAGCTGCATTTGAACACAAATTCATGGTTAGCATCCCTGCCCTTGCTATGTTTAGCTCCTACAGGCATTTGCCGCCTCTGGACTTGCTGAATACCGGAAGCTGGCAAACCAAACTGTAGATTAATGTCTGATTCCCTGAGTGGCAGACCTTCCATGCATGGAGACCTGCAGACCAGGCAGCTGGCTTTGGCTTGCAGGGGCACATAGGCAGCTTCCTCTTCGAGTATGAGGGCCTTCAGCCAGCTAGAATCTCGTACCACCACCTGCCAAGATGGTTTTCATTCAGGGCATTTTTCAGTTAAAACAAAGTACTCTCTGGCAGTCACTAATGTGGGGATGGTGATATTCTCTTGAGAGTTCTGCTTTCCAGCCTGTGGTCTCAGATATCCACAGGAACTCTACAGAGTATGTTTGATAACACTGCTTCTAATCGCTGCAGGCACAAATTCAAATACACATCTAAAATACAGACATTGATTTCCCTCCATTGCACTAAATTAACTGTGCATTTATATATGTATTAAAATGCACACCATGTTTCTGATCAAGGTTGCAGAATAGTATCTCGCTGCTGTTTTTCTCCTGCAACAACCATGTGTAAGAATTTGCACATTCACCTGCCTAATGGAAAGTAAATCAGTTAAAACACAAGAAGGATTCAGGATAATAATATGCACCTGTAGTACTATAACAGTGTTGGAAACAGAACCTGACCTATTGCCACAACATCTCTTCGGTTTTTCCACTTCATGGCAGCTGTGCTTTCTTCCCATCTCCAGTCCTGAATCTTCCCTGGGATACTGGCTCAGATTAGAGTATTTTCCCGCACCTTCCATTTTTTTAAAACAGTGCTAGTAGTACTGGTGTGTGGTTAACAGGCATATTGCTGAAGAAGGAATAAGTATTCTTCCATCCTCTGGGGGAGCCCTTAACATTTCTTCCTTCTGCTTTCCTTCTATAATGGATAATTCTAGCAGACCAAGGAGACTTAAACTGCATGCACACTCAGGCACCCCCCTCCCCCACCACCTGCACTGTGTAGCTGAATTCCAAAGCAATGGAATGCAATTGGATTGTTCATGAAGTTTCATGTACATTTTGCTTTGACCATTATAGCCTGAATATTGTGTACAAGATGCAAGTGAACCTTATGCTGTCTTTCCTCACTTTCCAGGTGGTGAATGTGACTGGGAATCAGGACATCTGCTATTATAACTTCCTTTGTGCTCATCCACTGGGGGTCCTAAGGTGTGTGATTATTCCCAGTACGTTGTTTGTGCTTTACATTTATTATTCTTTCCATGCAAGGCTATCTTCTTGGGCGAGTAAGATGAGAGGCCATCACCTCCATGGTGAATGAAGGGAATCATGCGTAAAGGCATGTCCCCTTGATTTTTGTACAGATATCTCCCTTTGAATGAATGATTTTATTATGGTCATCGACCAATAATATTTAACAAAATAATCCAGCCTAAAACAAACACCCAATAATCATGCACTGAACTTATAAAAATGGAGTTTAATCTAGATTTTTTCTTTCTGTAAATGATGAGGAGAGGCTGGGATCCATTCTGTCCTGAAGTCTCTCTAAGGTCCCAGGAGCAATGTAGGATTCTGACCTAGGAGCTCTTCTAGGATTCAAAGGATGTCTAGAGGAAAAATGTGCAAAGGAGGGGAGAGAGGTCACAATCATCCCTATTGCTCCTCCTGCCTTCCTGGCAGCAGCCTGATGGAGAACAGGATACTTGGAAGAGTCCACGATCAGAGGGCTGGGACTAAAAAAAACTGAGCTGCTGCTTCTAGCAGCAGCCTGGCTGCTGGCGCTTTGCAAATGAGACTAGGATGCCTGTGGGACCAACACAAGTGGGACCAATGCAAGGTGATGACATGGCACCATTCCGGAGGCTTTTGAGCCCCATTTGCAAAAAGCCAATGCACAGAGCAGTGGCTAAGTTCATTTAAACATTTTAAATGATGGAGAGCCACTTTGCCATCTTGTGAAATTGTTGGCATCACAACCCCCAACAGCCATGAGGTTTCACTGCAACAACAATGTTATAAATGCACTGAAAGAGTTTTAAAGATCACCACTTAGAATGGTTTTACATGCCTAAATTCACTTGAGACACTGGAAAATGTTGTGCAGTCCCCTCCTCCCCTCCCGCTAAGGTGGGTTTTCTTCTTTGCAGTGCTTTTAACAATATCCTCAGCAACGTGGGCCATTTGCTGCTGGGCTTCCTGTTCCTGCTGATTGTATTGCGTCGAGACATTCTCCACAGACGCTCCTTGGAAACCAAAGACATCTACGTAACGGTACACAGTCTGGTGTGTCCTATTAATAGGCAAGGCCTTTGAGTCATGGGCTGCAGGCAGGAGGGGCCAACTTGTTCAAGTCGACTTCTTAATGTAATGTACAGACAAAAACAGGACATGGTGCTGGAAGAGAAGCATGTCATCCTTCCTTGACTAAGATGTGCCTTTGAATCAGACTAAATGCCCTGATTTTTTAAATTCAGCATTTTCTAAAAATGCAAAGTAACTGTGGATGGCTTTGAGGTTTTGAGTGTGTGCATTCGTGTGATATGGATTAACTCTCCTCTCCCAACTACCTGCTCAAAATCACTCCCCCCAAACTAGATTTTTTCTCTGCCATGGGGTCTCTGCATTGTGTTCCCTGTAGAAGATGGTTGCCATGCTTGCTTATGCCATATGCTGCTGTGGGCTGCTCTTTGTTCAGGGAATAAGCTTTTCTGGAGCTTGAACTTCCAGGGAATTTCAAGCCATCTCTCAGTTACTTTGTAAACTGGTGTGTTTTCACCAACACAGAACTAGCAAAACAAGGTTTCAGAAAACCTTGCAGATAGGGAGTAAATTATTCTGGCATTATATATGTGCATAATATGAGTGAGCTAAAGAGAGCTACACAAACTTAAAGACATCTTCTCCATTCCTTTGAAAATGCCTCAGAATCCTTGACCATTACAGGCTCGGTGTGTTACATTCTGTATAATATGCTTTGTGGGAAAGTTCCATGCTGATCCCCTCAAAATTATAAATATGCTTACCTAAATGGCCATTTCTAAGGATACAGGGGCTCCATTTATTTCAACCTGGAAAAATTATGTTGGCTTTACCTCTGCTCCAAGGACCTTGAACTCTGAACTGGTGCCAAGAAAGTCTAGGCAAAGTTAAATTTCTGGCTTGATGCCATCTCCTCATGCAGCTGTTCACACTTGGCAATGGATTGCCCTGCAGATTATGAGCAATGAAGAATCTGGCTGAATGTTTTAAACTACAAGATAAATTGGGTTGCATCTGGTAGAGTGTAGTCCTCCTCATAAATGTTATTTTAAAAGAGCTGTATATTTTTATGCTCAAGTTGCAGCCAGAATTGTTATGTCCAGTCCAATGTTTATTGCTCTTTGTTCTCATTAAACAGGTAGGTATTTGTGTGCAAGAGTCTGGTGGCCTCCTGTGATAACAGCCCCTTTCCAAGTATATGCATACACTAATAATTGCATACAGGCATAATGAATAATGTTACTGTACTTTGTCCTCCCTTCTTTTGCTTTCACTTTCAGGAATATGGGATCCCTAAGCACTTTGGTCTCTTCTATGCCATGGGCATTGCTTTGATGATGGAAGGTGTCCTCAGTGCTTGTTATCATGTCTGCCCCAACTACTCTAATTTCCAGTTTGGTAAGCAAAGGGCTTTCTCCATTTAAGGAACAAAGCAAGCCAAAGGGGGAGCAGGGACATTGAGAATGGCTTCAATGTTACCTCAAAGTATTAGAGATCCTGAGGCAACCAGTTGAAATAAACTTTTAACATTCGGATAGTACAATAATATAAGTTTAAAACTGTAAGAGCTTAGGGAAAATGCTTATTTCAGAACTGGTGCTGCAAATATGCTACTTGGTCCCCTTTTGTTCTGAGGTTGGGTTTTAAATCTATGTTTTCATCTTATCCATCTGCAGTGTATTAGGAAATATTAGGAATATTTCTTCTATTTAAAATAAAGACCACATAGCCACAGGTTGGATAGTTTGCTGAGTCTTACAACCCCACTTGTTAGTACAAATAAAATCTGCTAATGTGGACTTTTGGCCCACGAAACACTGGGAATTACTTTTTCTGTATATGCTCCATCATTCTATACTCTTTCAACACATTCTACTATCACTGGGCCCTAAGTTCATGCAGAGTTGTACATGCTTATTCGTCCATGCTGACTCTACTATCCTTTTATTTTCTGCATCATTTCAATATGATTTACAGATGTGAATTCAGCACTGTGCTACAGATTTTGGCCAAAAGTCTTTAAATTATCTGTAGTAGTTGTTAGCTTGTTTACTCAATAATATCTCAGTGATTCCTTTCTTAAATGTATATATTTTATTTAATGGCACTAACTTAATATATATTTCCAATTTTCCTTTCCTGCAGCACGGGACAATCAACAGCGAACAGCGCCCATCCACTTACTGTCCCATGCACATTCATAGTTCCTAGTTACTTTAAGTATATCTGGGCTATGATAGAACTGGCATATCATTTTGAAACAATTTTCCCATGTTGTGAAAGAACATTCTGAGGAGGAAGGTCTCCTGTCCTGTCCTGTCCTGTCTGCTCTTTATATTTCTCAGAACACATAAAGCAGACATAACAACTAACCGTCTTTCTGGGATCGTACACAGCAGTCCTAAATTCATGATCTACCACTTCCAGAGGCCTGTTAGCTCACGCTGCCAGAGCAGAAGGGGAAGTTTCCCACTAAGAGACCTCATGGGGCTTTGTTGCTTTGAATTGCATTTGTTTGTTCATTTGTGTGTGAGCAGGTCCTTTCCCCCTCCCACTCCCCCTCCCCATAAGTCAATCCAGAATTTTGAGGAATTGCCTCTGGCCAGATAAGATGGCTGAGGTAACTCAGAAAAGAAGCTCTTAATAGTCAAAACCATTGTATTGCTGCTTCTTACAAAATTAGAGGTAGCTCTGATGATTGTTACAGAGGCTGTCTGCTCTTCTCTGCAGTTCACTTTAAAGAATATCCACATCAAACATAATTCTGTGCAAAAGATATAAAAAGCAGAAGATCTCCATCTAGCTTCTTCCAGCAGCTGACCTACAGACCTGTGATTGAAGTTCCAGGTTCATAGTTCCTTAAAGCGTCTGATGATCCTGTTCCTTCTGAAATGCCACTTTTACTGGTCAGATGCTAAAGTACCAGCAAATTTGAGATGAAGTGGGGAGTCATCTCTTCACAATTGCCTCTGGAAGTTCAGTTCTTTCTCACCCTCCCTTCATTAGGAACCTAGAAAGGTTGGTGAAGAATACCTTCATGTCCTTGCTCTGGGATGCTGGTGCTCCACCAATGAACCTTCACCATCACTTGATACAGTAGAAAATTATTTATTATTTATTTAAAAATGTCTATGCCGCCCCATTCGCCGAAACCTCGGGGTGGCTCACAACATAAAATATAATACATAAAACAAATTAACAATATAAAATAAATTACGATAGTTTGATAGTGGATTGGCATCTGTGTGATAACTGGTGACATCAGCCTCAGTGGCCTCAAACTGAGTGCAGTTTAGTTCATTCCAGATTGTCTTTGAGAGACTAAATGCTCTACAGGTGCATTTTCATAGCAGAATTGATCAAAGCAACCATCATCACAGGCCTCTGAATATTTCTGCATTAAATCCCATTGGGGGATGGGGTTCACATGACACACTAAACTGCAAATAAGCCACACAGTGTGGGCTGCTCACAGACAATCCCACAGTGAGCTCCACAGGATTGGTTTCAACATGAGCTATGCTTCCCTCCTTCTCTCTCAGTCCCCTTGCCGGCTCCAGCACACATCCCATGTGACTTCATCTCCCATGATCCTTTGCACCCTTGCTACTTCAGCAGGCTCTTTGCAAATGGTCTGCTACATGCACAGGTCGTGCTTTAACAGCTCTTATCGGAAAGATTCCTCATCTGCCCACGCCATTCCTTCCTATACATGTATTTTACAATAAAACCCTTAAACTTTACACACAGGATTTAAATGCAGGATTTCTTATCAGAGCATTGTCCTCTTTGCCTGCCCAGGTTCACCAAGTGTCCCTCTTCCTTCTCTGAGCAGGTCTCACGCCATATCACCGCCCTCACCCCCCAACACATACCGCTCTCCAACGAGAGCAGCTTGTGTTGCAGTGGCTGCCACCTCTCTGTCCTGTCAGCAAAGAGGCTTTTGCTCATCCTCCCTCTTCCCTTTGTTGTTTCGGATGGAGAAGCCCCACTGCCCTCATGCTGCCACGCCTTCACTCACCCTGTCTTACACACTTCCGTCCTACAGTCCGACATCTCATGTGTTTTTGTGTATCTTCCCCCACTTCCACCCTGGTATGCTTCCCTTAGAACCAGACTATCCTCTGCAGAGGGCTGCAGTGTGTTTTTACTCCAAATAAGATACTTATTGAGTGAGAATGGCTGAAAACCTATTTTCCCTTCAGAAGGCACTATTGGGTATAACTTGTGCGAGGGGTGTTGGTGGGGCGCATTGCTTTGTCAAAATGGGAAATGCAAGGAAATCAGCGACTGGTTTGAAAACAAGATTCTGGGAGGCTACAGGGGACTTAAATGGGGCAATGCTGAGGTTGGCAGGGGAAGGATGCTTATGTGGGTGGGGAAAGGGGTGGTTATTCTGCATTACTGCAGCAGATACCACAGGGGCCGATGGGAAAGGCACTTCTGCAACTGTCAGCATTGTTAGTCATATGGGTCCAGATGCACTAAGAAGTCACTGAAGTTTGCTTGCCTGATTTAGGGATGTTGTCTAAGCTGCAACAAGCCACAATCACATCTGGAACAAGGTATTCCTCCACATCCAGAAGCATTTGGTGAAGTGCTACTAGAAATTGTTCAGATACATGCTCTATGAGTAGCCTAGTATGGCTATTGTAGTAGTTGAAGTTTTTCTGTAGGATGCCATGAGCCCGGGCCAACATGAAGTGGCTTGGTCACTCGGACCAAGTATGCATGGGGAGGCCTTTACTGGTGGCAAGTGGGGAGGTTACTGGTGAAAAACCTGCTACTGCCTACTTTGTCTGAATTGTCTACAATTCCAGCTGTATCATGTCTTCTCCCAGAACCCCCACCATAAAATCCCTACATGCTTAATCCTTAAGCACTAGCAGAACCATGCTGCAAAAGCACATACATTTGTAGAATTCCTCACCACACCCTGGTGGGACTAAAATTGGCACTTGCAAGGAATCCAGAGCCAGGAACCCATCTCATGGAAGCCCCACATGTTCTTCTTCTTGCCCTCCACATTTACGATTTCAGGGGGTTAGAGCTCCTTCAGAACATGCACCATCTCTCTGAACATTTCACCCACACACTACTCCAAAGGCAGAGTTGAGTGGCAGGTACTTGGCAAGTTGGTAGTGGGCTAGCCTTTTTTCTATTTTCCTTTCTACTGATATGTGTTGCCACATTGTGGTGTCTAACCAGTGGATTACAGACTCAGTTTCCAAAGCTATGATGCCACAAGTTTCACAGCATGTGGAAACTACTCTGAAATCGGGCTTTGCCCCAAGCGTGAGGGATGTCCAGAGTCGGTGCCCGGACAACTTCAGTGTGTGGCAGTATCTGCTGGTATGTGACACGTCCATCTGCAGTAAGCTCTTCCTTCACAGTGGCAGTGAGCACAGCCCGCACACCTCCTCCCTTTCTCAGCAGAGTATAATTGCAGCAGATGAAGAACTCCTGTCCAAGCCAAATGGAGGAACAAAAACAGCTGTAAAAGCAGGAGGAAACCTAGACCAAATTTTCCTCATTCAACTAGCCCAGGCATGAGCATGCTACCTCCCCGGCCACTGCAAAGGTTTTTGTTCTCTTTCCACTTTTCTGCCCCCATTGCAGAAGTCTTAGTCCACAGGAATGACAACCCCCGTATGATGCTTGTATGCTCGTGTCCTCTGGCCTGAAGAGAGGTTTTCTCTGCCGAAAAGAACCTTTGTCAGTAATGCCACTGTTATCTTTTCTCCTCCCTTGACAGACACGTCCTTCATGTACATGATTGCAGGGCTGTGCATGCTAAAGTTGTACCAGACTCGCCATCCTGACATCAACGCTAGTGCCTACTCTGCCTACGCATCTTTTGCAGTGGTCATTTGCCTCGCTGTCCTTGGAGTGGTATGGCTGTGTCTTCCGCATTCTGACATTCACAGAGGGACTGATTGAGTAAGATTGGGAGAAAGCACTGAGAATGGTGTCAAGGGAAATAGTTTATAACATCTGCAAAATCAAGTGCAAAATTTACCATTGACCTGTCATGGATTCTGACTTACAGCAGCTGCCTTCATCCCATCCTAGCATTCACAAACAAGCACTTATCTCTCTGCGCGCGCGCGTGTGTGTATGTAGCACCACTGGTTTAGGGGGGATCCAAGAACCAGAGTAACATCTCCACCCACACAGGCTGGTATGTTATCAAGGGGCTGGCCAGCATGATGGCCACAGAGCTGGTTTTACTTGGCCTGCACTTCCACGTGTGGTTGGACTCCATGGACTCAGCTGGCACCCGAAAGTGGCAGCCAGGTGTACTACCAGCTTCACTCAGTCTGCATTGGTGAGGAGCCAGGGTAGATGAAGATTCTGCATGTGTGACACTTTTTATAGCATGAGTATGACCCATCAGATTGCAAATCCAAGTGGGTTAGAGTTTGAATTAAACACAGGGAAACAACTGGAGGTGGGCGGAGGGGCAGAATATGTCATTTTCTCAAGCAGCTCTTGGTAGTCATTTTCAGCTTGAGGTGATGCCTCCTGCTAGAACTCACAGGCAGAGCAGAGGTCACCTACTGAAGGAGTTCAGCTGCTGAGTTCAGTTCAGGCTGAATCGCTGCCCCTAAAGCACAGTTCCTTTACTCTATTTCTTTTGTTTGTTTGTTTCTTGTTCCTGTTACCTTTCATTTCCATCTGCTACCTTAACCCTTCCTACCATGTCCTAGACATTTAGCTGAAGAGGTGACATCTCGATCAACATCGGAGTCTGCTCTAGGGCAGCCCATGCATATCTTCAGCAGGGCAGCAGCAAACAGAATGTGGGATCAGCCTTTTCCACTTGCCCCACAACGTCAGCCAAAGGCTGTAAGATCCTTTCCAGCCAGAAGCAGCCCACAAGACCTGCCATGGGGGACTGCTGGTTTGACTTAGTCACAAGTCAGTTCATTTGTTAAGCCCAAAAGTAGGACAAGCAGAGGGCCAAAGTGGTGTACCTACATTTTTCCCAGAGAGTGACAGGAGGTAATACTGTTCATTGTAAGAATGTGTCTTACCGGGGTTTAGGTTAATTTTTAGCTCCTTCTAGTAGAAGAGCTCTATGGACTTCAGGAACTTGTGTTAACTTCAGCAAACATTTCTTCTACAATTGTGCGACTGTCAAAAAAGAAGGCAAATGTTGAATACTGCACAATGTCCTAGTCAGTTCCTGCAAAAGATGAGATCTTCTTTTCTATGATAGTTTCCATACTGTGAGTTATAACAGCGCCTGTCTCTTCTGGACAAAATATACATAGGCCTGGAAAAGTTGACCATGGGGCATCATTAAGGAGAAGGACCATTTTTATAACTACAAAGAAGTATCTGGTGATCGATCGAATTGATAATATGCATTCTTCATTTGCTCCCAGGTTTTTGGAAAAAATGCTTTGTGGTTTTGGATCTTCTTTTCAGTCATCCATATTGTGGCCTCACTTGGCCTCAGTACGCAGATCTACTACATGGGTCGTTTCAAGATAGGTAAGTGATGATAGCAAACAGGCATTTCAATCCTCCTCATCACATACCTGAAGGGGCGCTTACGTCCATATATGCCCAGCCGCCCCTTGAGATCAGCAGGAGAGGCCCTCCTCCGGGAGCCCTCAGTGAAGGAAATTAGGAGGGTGGCTACTCGGAGGAGGGCTTTCTCAGCGGTGGCGCCTAAGTTATGGAATGCGCTCCCCAGAAAGGTCCGCCTGGCGCCATCGTTATTTGTTTTTCGGCGCCAGGCGAAGACCTTTTTATTTATGCAGCATTTTAAATGTTAATATTATTGAATTTTATTCGGCCAGGGCGGCTTATTTTATTTTACTGTATATATTTTAATTGTCATTGTTTTAATGTATTTTGTATTCAATGTTGTAAGCCGCCCCGAGGCCTTGGCAAGGGGCGGCATAGAAATGTTTTAATAAATAAATGAATAAATTTATTTGGATGGAAATCAATAGAACCTTAGTCCTAGTCCATAGGATTGTGGCATGGTCTCCTCCCACTCTGGTATTAGTTGCTGACACTCAATGCCTAAATAACTCGGTACTGGGATATCACTGATAAAACTTTTTCCAAAGTGACCTTATTAGTCATCCCTTGGCCAACATTAGGCAGCGGCATGTAAGCAAATCTTCTTGGTAGTAGCACCCACATTCTGAAACACTCTCACATGTGCGGTCTGAGAATGTTGAAAATGTGCTTGCTCTGGCTTCCCCTGACTTGTAGTCAGTTGTGGCACTGCTCTATTGCTTTTTCGTGATGCTTTGAAGTTATTTATTTTATACTGCTTTACTACTGCAAAGTACTCCATTGTGTGGAGAGCCTGGCATGTCAAGCAGAGAAGCTGCATAAATAAACAAATGACATGAGAACTGTGAACTGATGGTGACATTTCTGTTTATTGGCGCACTGAGCTTCAGTACCAGCAAGTTTCTTGTTGGCTACGCATAGAAGTTGATACAGACTTTGGCTCTGCACATCAAGGCAGGTGGCACTTTGCTAAGAAAGGTAGGAGGGGCTGATTTGTGTGCTTGTGCGCCTGTCATTCTGCTTTGATATGCCTTTTGGAACCTCCCGTCTGCAGCTCACACAGATCCTACTGCTGTGCCATTATGCTCCTCTCACTGGCATCTTTTTCCCTTTCTCTTCTGCTTCATTTGGCCTCAGATGTCCCTGATCCAGGTAACAGCACTTCGTGTTAAACCTTTCCTATTTGCACTGAGCAAGCAAGGGCCTTAACAGCCAGAATAGAAAGGTTCTTCTAGTCCTTTATGGAAAAGCCAGTAACTTGGAATAGTAATGGATACACCGACACTACCCTTCTGCAGATCAGACAAAGTAAAGCAGAGAGCTGGAGTCAGACCTGGCTGGGTGCCATGATATCCCCATGGAGATTTCTCAGGGGTGCTGGAGGTGGACATGTGTAAATGCACAGTTATCAGCATTACAAGCAGTTGCTTGCAATGTGACATGTCTCTATAGAACATGTCTATGCGCCTTTCAATTTCAGAACTTCCAAGACTGATCCAGAACAACGATAAAAATTATCATTTTTAAAAGAAAATAATTTTCTTTTTAAAAATTTTCTTAACATATATGGATACATAGAAGAAAATGTAGAACAGAAAAAACTAATATAAACAGGACTAATATAAACTAAAATAAGGAGTAATCATTTCAAAATGCACTCTGCTAAGCAATAACAATGGCAGAACAGGCATAAGGCAGATCTAAAACAATGGATTGTTGCCAAACCAAACCTGGGATTTGCTGCCCATTAAAAATAGCTGTAGGCAAGCTTTTCTGGCACAGTTGAGGCAGTACAGTTGCAAACCCCCTTTCCAAGCCTCTGTCTACTAATCCCTGAGGGTGGAAGCATCAGAGATGAGGGGAGGAGCAGGCAGATTCATATATACCTGAAGCATCCCGAGTTGTGCAGCACTTTAAAACATGTTCTTAGCAATGTATTCAAAAATGGACTGGGAGCTAGTGAAGTTGCTTTAAAACGAGTGAGATATTACCATCCTTTCGGCCTTGGTTAGCGTTCTAGCAGCTGTAGTTTCTCAGTCCACATACATTATATTGTAATAGATTAATTTGAATATCACTATAGTGTGGGTAACAGTTTCCAGGTTATTTTTCTGCCCTAGAAGGGTCAAAGTTAGCACATTATCCTCAGCTGATGTGCCTAGAAATGTGAAGGGTTGGTGCTTGGGTAAAGGGACAAAAAAATTGAGTAGGGGTGGGAGACCAGACCAGTTCAAAGAAAACAAACATTTTCCCCCAGGGAGTTTTGGATCTTCCTGCAGAAAATGGGTTTCCCTTAATTTGTAGGGGTGGTGAGGGTGGGGAGTTATTTCCCAGATATTTCCCCCAAGCCTTCACATCTCTGTTAGTGCCACACTTTACACGTAGGCTCAAGAGATGAGTTAGGATCTAATAGCAGCCACCTGGACACCAGGACAGCTCAAAGAATACAGTCCAGTTGAGAACAAGTTAAGGTAGGCACGTCATGGAGCCAGCTGCAGCCGGGGGTCACACTAGATGGCCCAGGAGGTCCCTTGTGACTCACTCTGTTTCTGTGTTTCTAAGTTAAGCACATGCACATTCTCACTACATCAGAATATATTTGCCAGCAAGGATTGCGTTGTATGCCTTTGCAGCCCTCACAACACTGGGGCTTCCCTGTTATGTCATTAGTGCAATTCTGCCGGCTTTCCTGTCACCAAATTGCCATGCCTGAACTTCTTGTGCTCTTATGTCTGTCAGACCTGGGGATTTTCCGACGTGCCATTATGGTGCTGTACACAGATTGCATCCAGCAGTGCAGCCGACCGATGTACATGGTAAGCATTTCCCTTACAGGCCATCCAGGGCCAGTTTTGAGAGTGGTTTGCCACATTTTCTCCTGCGTATGCATAAACAAGTCAGGAAGAATAGTGGTCTTAGCTTTATTAGGCTACTAATTAAATTCAGATTAATTATACACTATTGGCAATTGCAAATCCGTACTCCTCCCCCAAACACATCAAATGGCTCTCTGCAAGCTGAGTGGAAGAGATGCATTGGCTGTCTGCTTGGAGCCAAGCATCTTGTGAGATCAGTGGCTATTCTGCCATTGCCAGGAGTTGACTGGTGGCACAAAACAAAAATCAGAAATTCCGGTGCAAAATGCATGGGGCAGGAAAAGGAAGTTTGGACTTCTCTGATTGACTTTTTTAGAAAATGTGGCATAGAAAGCCTGTGAATCAGATCTCAGCTCAGCCATGAACTTCCCTGGTGGTCTTAGGAAAGCCATCTTTCTTTTGGCTAGGCTAGCTGTGACAACAGCAGCCATGAAGACGGTCCGGATCCTTCAATTGGTTCAAAATAGAGCTGCCAGGCTGCTGACGGGGACTGGGCGTTATGTTTGCATGGCTCCAGTCCTCCGTCAGCTTCACTGGCTTCCCATTGAAGTCTGGGTTCAATTCAAGGTGTTGGTGATGACCTATAAAGCCCTAAACGGCTTGGGTCCTGGTTACCTGGAGGAGCGCTTACGTCCATATATGCCCGCCTGCCCCCTGAGATCTGCGGGAGAGGCCCTTCTCCGGGAACCCTCCGTGAAGGAAGTTAGGAGGGTAAGTACTCGGAGGAGGGCTTTCTCTGTGGTGGCGCCCAATCTATGGAATGTGCGCCCCAGAAAGGTCCGCCTGGTGCCATCATTATTTGTTTTTCAGCGCCAGGCAAAGACCTTTTTATTCAAACATCATTTTAACTGTTAATACTATTTATTTTTTATTCTTTGGCCAGAGCCACTTATATTGTGAGCCGCCCCAAGGCTTCGGCAAATGGGGAGGCATAGAAATTTGCTAAATAAAATAAATAAAATAAAAAATGTGTGGTTGTAGTGGTTAAGAGCATGGGACTGGGGCTCAGACGATCTGGGTTCTAGTCCCCGCTCAGCCATGGAGCCAACTGGGTGACTTTGGGCCAGCCACTGACTCTCAGCCCAACCTACCTCACAGGGTTGTTGTTGTGGGGATAAGATGGAGGAGGAGAATGATGTAAGCTGCCTTGAGCCCTTTGTAGGAAAAAGGCAGGATATAAATAAATAAATAAAAACGTTATGCGTTCCCGTGGAATAGAAGAGGGCTGATATTAGCATCAAATGTAGCCTTCAGGTGTGGGGAGCAGAATGCTCCCTCGTCTTACCTCCCTGTCACTGGGCAGCTAGTTTGGTTACCAGACGTAGGCATTTCAGCTAATTTAACCAGTAAAGCTCTTTCAGCTTAAAAGCAGAACCCTGTTCCTATTTGTGTGGGTAGGGCATATGGCCGCTGTCCAGAGGGGCTGGTGACACCTACAGTAGTGAGCTTCTCATCCATTGCAGCTTTTCTTTTGAGCTTTATAGGAACTGTCTTAGTTGTGCCATCTAAGAGCACTGCTCCTACAAAACACAAAAGCAAGTCACAGTGAGGTTCAAGCCTCACTGCTTTCCCTCCTTCATAGCCACAAGGAAGTGTTTGCAGCCAGTTCGGAGTAGTGGTGGAGAGAGCAGGACCAGGTCTCAGGAGATCTGGGTTCTAGTTCCCACCAGCCTGACCTCACTGGGTGAGTTTGGGCCAGCCAAGGACTCTCAGCTGAACATGCCTCACAGGAGTGTTGTTGTGAGGACAAAATGGAACAGAGGAGAACCTTATAAACCATCTTGGGTTTCTTGTGAGAAGAGGAATGGTGGAATATGTGATATGAATACATGCAATTTTAAACAAACCATTTCTTGTGATAGGCAAACAATATGAACTGTGGTTCATTTTTATTCAATAAATTCAAACAACCAGGATTGAGTTTGTTCACTTTCTAGAGTTTAAATAACCCACACCTCTGGCAGTAGGAGTTCTAAATTGCTGGCTGAACTTATCAGAAAAAATAGAATTATTAATCAGATTTGTTCAATGAAAAACAACAATATATTATAATGAAATGTGTATCTTCATTAATCACAAAATGGAGCATACTGAAAGAAATTTCAATAAAGCCTGTACAGGAAAATTGTAAGCATAACATACTGAACCTCTGAAGGTAATTAGGGAAATAAAAAAATTATAACTCACCAGGTACTGATGGCTTTCTCCGGCTGCTTCTTTAAAGCTTTTGAATCCTGGCTTACTTTCTTATTTAACTAAATCCTGGATTTGTTTCTATTCTAGGAGTAAGGAAAACATTTAGAATTATGTTAATATCCAAAAAGGTGAACATTTAAGTAATCCAGACTTATATAAACCAATACTTTCCTCAAACAGGAGTATAAAATTTTTACCAGCATTATTTTATTTCAATAATTTGGTTTCAGGATATAACAAGGCACTTATGTAAAAGGAAAGCAGATACACTATGCTTAAAAAAGCTTCTGTATCACAGATCAAAGAACAGAAATACAGGCAGTCCTGGGGTTACGAACAAGATCTGCTCCTGAGAAAATGGAAATTCATCTTTAAGTTGAATTGTGTATATGGCGGCCCTCCATATTTGCAGGGGTTGGGAGCACAGGACCCTAATGAAAGCAGAAAAACCACAAATATCTCTAGGCCCCCTCACTGCCCAAACTTACCAGTGCCTCTTCTGCAGCAAGGAAATGATGGAGAGATTTCCCTCTCCAGATAGGCAGGGCAGGAAGGCATGCTTTGGAGGCCGTCCCTCTCTCCCCTTTCTCTTCCTCTCTCTCTATGACGATGACTTTCTGCAGTATTTTTTTAAAATTAATAGGCGTTATGGCAGTTTGTTAGTAAGGAGAGGTTGTTCCCAGCTCAGGAATTAGCTGGTGTAGCTGGGCCACCAGCAAAGCTGGCTGATGGCCCTCTGTGCCAGTAAGGCGGCCTGACCCTCGAGTGAGTGTCTGCCCTATAGATGAGCCATGTGCCCTGGCACGCACAATTGAGAGAGACCACATCCTGTTTGCCTGCTGTCACTTAGATATGCCAGGTATGGATGAGTGAGCTCTTATTATCAATCTAGAATCAGTCAGTCCAGTATGGTATCATTAATTTGGTATTTAAGAGCAGAATCCAGCTATCTGAGGGCAAGTATTTGGGTTGTAGAGAAATGAAATGAAAGGCAATGTTGGATGCTCTGAAAGAAGAATGGGAAAGGTATTGAACAAAATCCTTATGAAGGACTTGGATATAATGAAACAATTTAAGATAAGGGGAACAAGGATGAGTAAGGAACTAGAAATAGAGTCCTAAAATGAAAGAATGAAGCATCTGGGTATTTTTAGTCTCAAGGAAGAAAGACTTTAGGGGGGATATGTTAGCATTTTTCAAGTATGCAAAGGGCAGTCTCACAAGAAAGGGCTAGCCACAACCTGTTTACCATCATCTGGAGGACATAAAATAACAGGCTTAAATTTCAGGAAGGCAAATATTGGTTCACACTTCCTAATGATCAGAGCAGTCAGGCAATGGAATCAACTGCACAGGGAAATAATGGGATCTCACTTGCTGGAGATATTCAGATAAAGACTGGAGCACCACCAGTCAGGGAGACTTTAAACAGGTTTCCTGCAATGAACAGACAGTTGGACATGATGAGTTAATCAGCCCCCCTTATTCTATGATTGAAGGACCACAGAAAGACAGACTAATGTACTTTGGACTAAAGCTCTCTGAAGTCAATCTTAGCTAAAATAACAGCCTGAAGTTACTACATAGTTTATGTTCAACACATGTGCAACTGAGCACCAGCTCTAGCTTAGCTGTTATGGGGTCATGTACAAATCAATAGGTATAACGGGAATCTTGGGAATACAGTGGTGCCTCGGCTCACAAATGCCTTGGTTCACAACCAAATCAGGTCACGAACAAAAATTTCATAAAAATTTTGACTTGGGTCACGAACTCTGCATTGGGTGGCAACCAAGGTCATGGCCATCTCCCCACCCCACCGAGTGGGGAGATAGCCACAACTGCAGTTGCATTCATGCAGGGAAGACATAGAGGAGCTGACGACAGAAGAACTTGCTGAACTCCAGAGTGAGCAGCAGAAGGCACTTGCTGAGGAGGACTTGCTGAGGAGGAAGAGGAAGACAGGGAGGAGGTTAGCAGTGATGTGAGACAATCCATTATGAAAAAAATGGAATGAGTGCCAGGATTTCTTTGAGAAGCACCACCCCAACATAACTGTAACAAACAGAGTGTTGAATCTTATGAACGATAATGTGGTCTCTCATTTCCAGAGGGTTATGCAGCACAGGAAAAAGCATGTGACTATAGACAGATTTTTCATCAAAATTGACCCTGCAGCTAAGAGACAAAGAAGAGAGGAAACCCCTGAAAGAGATCTCTCCAATATCCTTATGGAGGGGGACTCTTCCTCTAAACAATAACCTTCCCCCTACCTAAGTTAGTGTTCTCCACTGTATTGTACAGTACTTTGTTACTTTGTCGTTCTTTGTCACTGTTTCAAATTTTTCTGATTAAAAAAAATAGTTACAGGATGGAGTAACCTTATTTACATTGAATCTTATGGGGAAATTTGACTTGGGCCACAACCAATTTGGGTCAGAGTCATGGAACGGATTAAGTTCATGAGCCAAAGTACCACTGTATCAACATTTCTGGACCGGAAAAAGAATCCTTTTTCATTAGACATCAGTTTGTGTGCATCCTTTAAATGTAGCTGACACAAGCCAGGCACTATTCCAGAGACAGCTAGCTGACACTTGACAGATAATAGCTGCTGGAACAAAGGACAATTCACACCACCCTTCCTCCTCCTCCTCCTCCTCCTCGGAAGAATCTTCTTTCTCTTTGCAATGCAGGCCAGAAAGATCATGTAACCTTTTACTTCTGTAAACTATTGGAAAGTTTTAACTGTGCTGTGTGAAACCCTTTAATGAACAATGTATAAAAGGGCCAACTGAGGACTGCTGAGGTGCACCATCTGGAATGATTTATCGGTAGCTGGTTCTTCTTAAGAATAAATCCTTTAAAAGAAAACCTTCCCCTGTTTTGAGCATACGTCTACCAGGACACAGACCTTTTGGTCAACAGGAGGAAAGATGTTTAAATATAGGGTGAATATGCTCAATGGGAAATGATCTGTGGCTCCAAGTAGTCCAACAATTAAATAAGTGATTGAGTCACTTATAATATCTGAGTCTTCAGTTAATGTGTAAAGAATTATTTACATGAATGTAGATTGCTGAGATTGTGATGGAAGGAAAGCAATATCAACCAATTTAAATTGCTCGGTGGACCCACAGATTGTGGTCTTATAGTGAACTTAACTAAGGACACAATCCTATGCATGTTTAGATAGAAAAAAAGAGAAAATCCTGGAACTCCCAGTATGCACCAACTAGCCATGTTGGTTGGAGAATGTTGGGAGTTGTAGGACATTTTTATGCCAAGATTTGCAAAGACCATGTCAAAGTACAACTGTTTTACTGAATGAGCAAATATGACCAAAAACACAACTTGCCAATCTTGTATTTTCTGGTAAGGTGATTTACATTAATGAAATGCTTCTTTCTGTCTTTTTAAGATCTAATAGTGACAGGTAATAGTTCTCCCTGAATTAATTTATTAATTACTGACAGTGCCCGAGTTACGGACATACATATGAGGTATGAACACTGCCCGTACTTACGAATAAACTACCATAAAGCCTACTTACGAATAAAATACCATTTTTTTTAATTACTGCAAAAATGGTCATCTCCATGTAGAGAGAGAGAGGAAGTGAAAGTATAGAGAGGGAGGCCTCCAAAGCATGCCTTCCTGCCCTGCCTATCTGGAGAGGGAAATCTCTCCATCATTTCCTTGCTGCAAAGAGGAGGCACTGGTCAGTTTGGAAAGGGAGGGGGCCTAGAGATATTTGTGGTTTTTCTGCTTTCATTAGGGGTCCTGTGTTCCCAACCTCCACGAATATGGAGGGCCAACTATATGTGATCCAATGTACATGCAAATTTGACTTAAAGACAAATTTCCATTTTCTCAGGAAATTCATAACCTGGGGACTGCCTGTATAGTTAATTGATTTTGGATTGTTTATTGATGAATTATAATGGAGCAGTGTATATTTTACCATGAATATTTAATTAAATACTTTGCAAAATCCACATGCAAGCATACACATACACACACAATTTCTGTAAATGTTTATTTTTATTAATAATAGGAACATACATTTATTTCTAAAGTTCTTTAGGTACTCCTTTAGAGGTAAGTTTTTTTTATCTTCTGAAGTTACATATGTGGTTCATTCTGTCCCATTAAAATCCATGAAATTTAAAAATGTTTAATCTAATTGGATTGTGTGTTAGGTACTTGTGCTTCCTACTGCACTGGCAAGAGGTTCTGGCTGTGATTTTATACCTATCTCTGGTTACTGCTTCCTTTTTCTAGGACAGAATGATCCTGCTTGTTGTTGGGAACCTTGTGAACTGGTCTTTGTAAGTAGCAAATATGTGCTTAATATGGTCAGAATTGTCTTATATGGGATGGCTTTTGGTGGCAGGGGGATGAGGATATCTGAGTTTTGTAAAGTTCTGTTGTATTTGATTTTATTGTTCTGTGACCATCCATTTTACTGTTATATGTTTTAAACTTCTTCACCACCTAGAGAGCCCTGCAGGCTATGGGGTGGTATACAGATGCAATAAATAAATACTTACATAAAGGACTGGCCCTCTGAAGCTCTTCCTCCATCCCCCCAAAAAACAACATCCTGAGATTCTTCAGGCTTTTCCAGCAGAAAGGATTCCCTTCATTCCTGCTGTTTACATGATACACCTAGAGAGTTGCTCTAAGTCCCCATAAGGAAGAACAGACAGCTGTTAGAATAAGGGCTAGCTCCTTCTTACCTCTGCACAACTGCTTCTTTGCCTTGGATGTATGATGGGGCACCAGAAGGTCCAGGGACAGTTCATCAGGTTTATAGACCTTTAGAAAACAAAATAGGAGACTTTTTATGATTTGTTTGTAAAAATATTGAACCACCTCCCCTCTACCACAGCTACAGGCCTGTACTCCGCAGTTACTGCAATGGGGAGGGAGAGGGTCTTTTGTATCAGGCTGACAAATTCCACCCTAGTTACAGTTATACTCCCCCCTCCCCCCACTACATTATACCTTTCCCTATCTGTTTATAGGATCAGGTAAAAGAGAATGAACTGCCGTGTTGATGAGGCCTCGTGAGGCCTTGTGGAGAATGGGTGAGGTTCAAGAGGACTGGAGGGTCAGTGGTCCCAACCTTCAAATAGAGTAGTAGAGGAGACATGGGGAATTACAGGCTGGTTAGCCTTACATGCATTCTGGGAAAGACAATGGAAAGGCTCATAATAGGAAACGCTTTGGAGTTCCTAGATAGAGAAGGGAAGTTGGCAGCCATGCAACATGGTTTTCACAAAAACAGGTCTTGCCAGACAAACCTTGTAGAATTCTATGACAGGGTTTCGAGGTGGCTAGATGGAAGGGATGCAGTGGATGTGGTTTACCTGGATCTCAGCAAGGCCTTTGACAAAGTGTCACATGATATCCTGGTTGAGAAATTAAGGAGTTTTGGGACAGACCAATGAACTGTCCAATGGATTAGGGCATGGCTGATGGACTGAAAGCTGATGGTAACTATTAGTGGGGAATCATCAGGATGGTGGTTGGTGACAAACGGCATCCCCCAGGGCTCTGTCCTGAGACCGATCCTGTTCAGTCTTTTCATCAATGACCTGGAAGAGGGGGTGACAAGTCTGCAGATCAGATTTGCAGGTGACATTAAAATGGGGACAGTGGCTATAGTTGAGGAGCAGCTACTCTGGGCCAGGGACAAAAGGATACTGTTCAATGCAGATAAGTGCAAGGTCTTGCACTTGGGGCATAGGAGTGGGTGTCATAAGTACAGGTTAGGGGTCAAGTGTCTGGAGAGCAGCACTTGTGGAAAGGATCTCGGGGTGCTGGTCATCAGCAGGCTAATCAAGAGTCAGCAGTGTGACGCGGTGGTCAAGAGGGCAAATGCCACCCTAGGATGCGTAGCCAGAAGTGTGGCTTCTAGATCAGAAGTATTACTGCCACTGTATACAACACTGGTGCGCCCACAGCTGGAGTATTTTGTTAAGTTCTGGGCCCCTCATGATAAGAGGGATATAGGAAGGTTGGAATCGGTGAAGCGAAGAACCACGAGGATGGTGGCTGCTTTGAGGGTAAGCCATATGAAGAGAGACTGAGGGAACTGGGTCTTTTCAGCCTGGAGAAGAGGAGAAAAGGGGACCTGTTAACAACATACAGGTATGTGAAGGGTTGTCGGACAGAGGTGGATTGTGACCTTTTTTTCTCTGCTGTGGAGGGCAGGACACGTTCTAATGGAGCAAAGCTCAGGGAACCAAGATTCAAGGTGGATGCCAGGAAGCACTTCCTGATGACTAGGACCCCTAGGTTATGGAGTGGGTTTCCATGGAAGGGGTTGAAGCCCCATCGGTGAGGGTGTTTAGGGATAGGACATGCTGAGTGGAGCCAGTGGTCAGACTAGATGGCCCAGGAGCTCCTCCTGACTCATTCCGTTTCTATGTTTCTTTCTATGGTGGCTTTCTTCTAGGCTCACTTGTAGTTGCTACTTGATTGGTAATGATTCCCCCTGTAGCTGCTGTTTGCTCTGCTGGAAGGTTTTGTTCTGTTTAAACATGGAACTGCGCATCCCATAGAACTGCATCCTTCAGACAATTCTATATTTAAATGCATGAAATTGCCATTGTATGTTAAGTCTGGCCTGTGATAGAGTCTTTGCTACTACAATAACTAGGAATCATGATCAAAACACAGCTTCATGAGGTACTTTTAACTATTGCATTGACTTTTAACATTGGATTTACAATACGGCAACTTGAGGAATGCTTCAGAGAGTTTCCTCCCTACATTCTTTCAATGAATGCTTGTTTCAGGCATAGAGGGGGAGGGGGTTCTAATCTTTGGTCAGTTCATTAGGGTCCTAAACTTCCTTTTATCCAAACGGGTCTGCAAGATATTGTACAATAACTAAAACTAAGCCAGTTTATTTAAAAAGACAGTAATGACAGTGATGATGACAGAACATGAATCCAGACTCAAGAGCTTATTTTCTAGAAGGTCATAGTTATCCTAGCCAAAGTAATTCAGAAGAGCAGTGCATAGTTTGTGTATGCATCTTGGACTGCATAACCTTTTTCCATCCTCTTAGTGCCATTTTCGGACTGGTTTATCGACCTAAGGACTTTGCCTCATACATGCTGGGCATCTTTATCTGTAATCTTCTGCTGTATCTTGCCTTTTACGTTATTATGAAGGTAAGCGATGCCTCAATTCAATTATCTTGCATGTTGTATGAGCTTTAAAAACTGCTTTCCAGATATGAATGGGAACAATGAGCTTTGCAAAAAGTTGCTTCTGTGCCAAAATGTGGATTTCCAAGGCTTGGTCTCCACATTTGCTCCTCCAAAATCAACTCCAGGTTTTTGAATCTTTGAGCAAGAGGCAGCTGCTGGGCATTCTTGGTTCTGTTTTTTCCCCAGGTCAGGGTAGGGGTCACAGATTCAATCCCTGGCATCCCAGAGACATTCACACATTTTTGTGGGGTTGCAGCTGCTGTTGATACTGTCCTAGAGGTCTCCTGAACATCTTTGGTGCATAGCATGACAGTGCACACAAACACTAGGCCAGCTCAGCTCTGACCTGGGAAGGGGATCTCAGGCTTGGCAGTCTGGTACTGAGTCTTGGAAAGGCTCAAAGCAGTGGGCTTTTAGTTCTGGCCCAAGACATTTTGCTTCCAGAGGTGGAACAGCAAACACCATCTCTGAGCCAAGGGGCATAATACCAAGAGCCAATAAATTATTTTGCCTTTTAAGGTAGTAAGCTGTAATCCATGAACACTTCTTAAGCCACAATAAGTTTGTGAATTTTAGCCAGGTCATCACAAGACACTTTGTGGTTTTGAACTCAAAAAAACAAGAGGTCATCATGCTCCTTCATGTCTGTTCACCTTTATCTAGGAAGTACAAACCCCTGAGGGTCAAGAAGGACTATGCACCCACCAGAGCTTGCCTGATGCCAAAAAAAACTCTATGTGTGTTGAGGGGTGCTGCTTCTCCCGTGCTTTAAACATGATTAAACATCTCCAGTTCTCTTCTATTCCTGTAGTGCCTTCCATTACCGTGCCATGCCTTCTTTTCAGGTTGCAGTCCTATGCACATTTACCTCAGAGAAAGTCATCTTGAAATCAGTGGGTCCTACTTCTGTGTAGACATATTTAGGACTGTGCGGCAGTCCTGCTTTTAATTACACACACCCCTACCGTGCCACTTTCTGATTACTGCATCGCATTTTCTTGAAAAAGGCAGGAGAATATCCTAAAATACGCATTGCTTTAGCATTCTAGCAGTTTAGTGATGTTGCATACCTGAAACTGGATGCAGAAATGTTCTCTGTGTCCAAGAAGGGCCTCAGGGCATCACAATTTTTATTCTTTCCCTCCTTTTCAGATTCCAGCAGCAGCAACTCTGGGAGGAGACCAAGCTCACCTCTGTCTCCCCTTTCCTCTTTCCAATCTGTGCTGGAGTCCACTTTAGGAGCGGGGGTGGGGGCGCAGGAGAGGCAGGCCATTCCCTGCAGAGGCAGCAGCTGCAGCCTGTGAGGGAAGAGGGCGGGGTTGGAACATGAGGCCGCTCCCCCTTGGAGGAGAGGGCCTCAGCCCCTCATGCCTCGCATGCCACTGCTTTGTGGGGAGACAGCCTCTGGCTGCCTTGCTGCTTTCTGAGCTCTAGTAGAAAAGGGACAGGGATTTCTCTTCCACTCCCTTGAACCACAAAAAGGGCAGTGGGGCCATTGTTGTTATGATAAATAAGCAGAAGGAAGTGAAGCACATGGCTCTTCCCCAGTCTTTACTGAGCCCCAGGTTGGAAGATGCTCTGCCATTTTCTTGGCAAGAGAGGTTGCCTGCATTAAAACATCCTTTGCAACCCCCTGACATTTCTCTGATTCAAGCCAGCCCACAATACACATAGGCACCAAACACACAGTAAGGCTATTGTGGGGTGTGGAAATATGGGCCAGGTTATTTGTGCGTTAAAGGGAAAAAACATTCCCTCCTTTCAGAGTAGTTGTCAAACTGAAACTTAGAGCACCTTTTCTCCTGTTCCAGTTGCTTTAAAGCAAACAAAAAGAAAAGATTGGCACCCCCCTTGTATTTCTACTTTTGGGATCACATCTGTTTGGGCCCTTAGGAATAGATCAGTCTGGCAAGCAACTCATGCCTTTCCTTAAATGTAAGGAGGATTCACAAAGCAGGACTTAATATGGAGGCAAAAATGATAAGCTAACAACCTACCAGCATGGGACAGAAGATAAATGATAGCTTCTCCAACTGAAGCTTCGGCTTTGCTCCAACGGAGCAAAGCTCAGGGAGCCAAGGTTTCGTTTGGATGCCAGGAAGCACTTCCTGAGTCAGAACCCCGAGGGTGTGGAATGGGCTTCCACGAGAGGTCATTGAGGCCCCATCGGTGTGGGTGTTCAAGGATAGGCTGGACGTCCACATGGTGGGCATGTCGTGAGCGGAGCCGGCTGGTGCCGGAAGTCAGACTAGATGGCCTGGGAGGCCCCTTCTGACTCACTCTGTTTTCTATGTTTCTATGACTGATTTCAACACAGATAGAACAATACTTTTATGTAAGGAGACATGAATTACTTCTGCCACCCAAACTGCCAAACTTTCTTTGGCTGCTGAGACCAGCTGGTTAGGATGTTCAAGCTCACATGTGGTAAATGTTAACTCTCCAAGAATCCTGTTCTCTGCCTTTAGACTGCATGAACTGAAACAAATCCAGCAAATGCATCTAGACTGAGCCATGATCTCAGCTAGAACTGATCCTGTACTCCATGTGAGGTTTTAGCAAATATCTTCTCTCGGTGTGCGTACACAAGTAACACCCATTAAATGACCTTTTAACATCAGCACCAGTGAATCTTAGCAAAAGTGACCCAGTGACACATATACACACTCAAACTTCTTTGAAAATGGGGAATTTTATTAACCAAACAAGAATCAAAATACATACCATGGGGCTAACACATGTAATGCTAAACAATAGTGCAAAGTTACTTTTCTTACCTGTATTCATACCTTCATGAATTGTGGGTAGTTTCCATGTGCTGCCATCTTCCTGCCAAATGGTGCCATGTATTCCATGAGCCCCTGTGGCTGGGAATCAATCCTCCAGAAGACAGGCCACATGAAAGAAAGCTGTCCTGTTCTGTAGCCCCAGCTGGGGTGCATTGAAGCCACTCAGTTCTCAACAAAGGAAAAGGGTGCAAGAAGAGGGCTCCAAGCAGACAGCCACTTCAGCTTCAGTGGGTGCCGGCAGCCAGAGCATGTGCTATACAAGAAAGGCATCCGCTGGGGCAGGCCTCCAGATTCAGTTATTTCAGTAGATGATCAAAAGCCAGCTAAGTATGCTTGTCATGCAACCCCAAGCTAGTGTGGCATCCTGCTGCTTTGTGTGGTAACCAGGAAACCAGCTTATTTCAAACCCCACCGATTCCTTGACTTTGGAGGGCAAGGAGTCAGTGGATTTTGTAGATTGAAGTGGGGCCCATGGGCAATGCTACAACACTGAGAGCTTGAAGCCCAGGTTTCCTATACAAAGGCTTCTGTAGGGCAAATGACTCTGCAGCCAGACAGAGACACTGGAGACTGTGACACTCTGGCTGTGTCAATCATGGCTTTGAATTCTCAGTGAGGACTTGTTTCTCAGGCCATTCATGGTCCAAAGGGATTAGCTTGGCATGGGCACAATCTAATCTGCACATGTTCATGCCAGGATTGGGAAATTTCCGGTTGATGACTTAAGACTAACCTGGAGAAAACTACTCAGTGTATTGATTTTGTGACAATCTAATTATTGCCCCTAATCAGGCATAATATAGGGATGCAGGTGGCGCAGTGGTTTAAACTGCTGTGCTGCTGGGCTGGTTGATTGAAAAGTCACTGGTTTGAGTCTGCACAATGGGGTGAGCGCCTGTTGCTCCATCCCAGCTCCTGTCAACGTTGCAGTTTGAAAGCGTGCAAATGCAAGTAGATAAAAAGGTACCACTTTGGTGGGCAGGTAGCAGCGTTCCATGCACCTCGGTGTTTAGTCATGCCGGCCACATGACCATGGAGACTGTCTGCAGGCAAACACTGGCTCCCTCGGCTAGGAAAGGGAGATGAGCACCACCTCCTAGAGTCAGACATGACTGGACCTTAATGTCAAAGGGAAACCTTTACCTTTCCTTTACCTTTTAATCATGGGGCACCTGACTGAACACCAGTCAGTGAGAGTGCTTTTGCTAAAGATAGCCTGCGTATGTGTTTCAGTATTGCTTTGCTTCAGGAACTATTTCTTGGTCCATTGTCCTGCCCTGGCTTCACTCCTGGGCCTGCTCATTGCTTGGTCCTTTCAGGCAATTAGATTCACCAAAGCTTATCTAATACCTGGGGGTTAGGTATGGATACTCCGTACCAAGCGGCTTGGGCTTGTGAACAATGACCTTGTGTTGTCATTCTTCAGAGGAATCAGTCATAGACTGAGCTGAGTCCAGCATCCCTTCAAGATGTCATTTAGACAGAAATATAAGCTTTGTGCCCTCAGGTGAATTATCAGGCCCTGATCAATCTAAAGAGTAGCACTTAGAACTGAACATGGCAGTTATCGTAAGGAAACCAGTGTATATCTGGGGAGCTCATTCTTGATTGGAATGTGAATTCTGCCTCAGATGTCTTGGCTGCAAGGAAATTATTTTGGCAACAGCTGCAGCAAGGATTCTTAGCATTTGCACCTTTGAAGGAGCAAATTCAGCTTCTAAAAGTCCAGGGCAGGCCACTTACCTCCACTGATTTTGGAAACTAGGAAAATCATAGAGCAGATCTCATAATGTCTGTTATGCACAGGGAGAGCCCCGATGGCACTCCTTTCCTACAGCAAATGCTTCCACAGGAAAGCAACCATTTCAGCTCTCTGGGGCACCTGCCACCTGTCGCCACCCAGTGTCTCCCTCTGAGTAAGGCATGGCAAGCATCTCTTCTACAGAGCCACAGCAGCCCCTCTGCAGACCTGTGTTGGCATTGCCTCAAAGCCATGCCAGCCACCCAGGCTGTTCTGCAGAGGTGTGCCAGCTATTCCACTGCTGTAGCAAAGGCCACAACAAAAGAGTACACCTATTTTTTCTCAACTACATTATAAATGAAATTCTTCTAAAATGTTTAAATTGTGTTTAACAGAATATAGATGTGTACTGCATCCTGATCTTTGTTCTTCTTGTATGAAACAAAGGGGCTCCAGATTTCTGTAACCCTGTTGTCTAGATCAGCCTTCCCCAACGGGGCGTCCTTCACTTGGACCACAAGTCCCATCCAGCAGGGCCATTGATTGGGAATTGCAGTCTGTTGCAGTCCAGATGTATCTGCGAAGCACAAGGTTGGGGAAGGCTGGTCTAGATGATTCCCTTCTCTAACTTAGCCCTGTAAGCCACATCCTAATTTCTTGTAATCCAGCCATCAATCCTATTCCTGCCAATTGTGCAAAGGCCCTGCTCTTTCTGAGATATGCCAAGTGGGAGTGGAGAGGAGGAAGAGAGGAAAAAGCCCGAAAAGATGTGAATATGCAGGAACTTAACAAAAAAAAATCTCATCTGAAAGATTCCAGATAGGTAGTTCCTTTCTTTCAGGATTTGTAACTCCTGCCTGCTGACCTGGGGAGGGTGCTATCCTGAAAGTTAGGGATGCCCTGCTGGAGCAGTGAATTCAGGGTCCATGTAGATGCAGTGCCCTGTTAATTTTAAAAGCCTAGAGCCCCCAGGCAACATGGAAGCCTTTGAGTTCTTATGCACATGGAACAAGAAACCTTTTTCCCATCAAATCCTCAACTGGCCCTCTTTAACATGCTTGGGCAGATTCCAGTTTTAAGATGAAGTATCTGACAACTGACTATGCTAAGATCATGGCAGAATGAAAAGCAGCTGCCAAAAGATGCAAGCAGGTTCCTTTGGGTTCAAAGCAGTGAGTGGTCTGAGCAGAAGCCTTTTCAGATGTGACTTGACTGAGGTGCTTTCTGGCTTAACTGTGCACCCACAGTTCTGGGAAGTGTTCATTCAAACAGCATTTACTTGGGAGGATCACTTTAAGGCTTTTGTCTTTCCAGCTCCGGAACGCAGAGAGGCTCTTGCCCATCCCCCTGTTCTGTATCGTGGCCACAGCTGTGGTTTGGGCTGCAGCCCTTTATTTCTTTTTTCAAAACCTTAGCAGCTGGGAGGTGAGTTTCTCTCTTGCACTTTAAGCTACCAAACATATTTGAGATGCTCATTCTGTGGACAGAGAAACACTGAAGCACTTTTGTGTTAATGGAATATTGCCATTGTGTTAATGAAATATTTTAAATCATAATCTATCGTTCCTGGCAGTTTGAAGGAAAAAAGATCCCCATCTCTGGTTGAAGGGAAGCATTAAAGTACTGACAACTGCTTATATACCCCAAACCCATGGGCATTGCAAATTAGAGCACCCAGCCTTAACTTCCACACCATATAAGCACCTTCTTTGGTTCTCACACGCTGCTTGCTTACAGCTTGGTCTCCATGTATTCACACTTGCTTGACCATTTACCCCAATACTTTTCTGAAAATTGGAGTGAGTCCCAATGTTAAGTCAGTTTTTAACAAAAGCAACTTAATTATACAGATATGTACAATATAACTAAATAGACTTTTCATTCCATTAAGCAACCATAGAGGCCATTAAGTGCAAGCTTATGCATGTTTGACTCAAAGGAAAACTAGCTAAGAAACCATTCAAATCTATCCAGACATCAGACCTGTAGATTTATTCTGCTGGCAGAATCATTATAAGCCGCCCAGGGAAACCTGCTCAGTGCAGGAAGTTCAGAGCTGAAGTTTCCATTGCAGGTGGCTGTTCAGCCTCTGCGCAGAGACCTCCAGCCGAGGGAAGCACCCCCTCTCCTCCTCCCCACATTGGCAATGGCTCCCATTGTCAAAGTGCTTTTACTGTTAAGAAGACACTTCTCAGATCAGTCAACAGATGCCTTTCTGTAACTAAAGTTCCTTCAACATAGTCCTGCCTCCTGGGACAGCACAAGGTAAGTCTTTGCCATCTTTCATGTGACAACCCTTCAGGTATTTGAAGAAGGCTAAACCTGCATTCTGCATGGTGCGGGTGTAGCCATTGCACCGCTCAGCCCTGCACAGAATCATACCTGGCCACAACTGCCGCTTCAGCACCTAGGGCTTAAGATGGATCCAGAAGGGCCCCCAGGTGGTCAATCTGTATTTTCAAGGGTGGTGCTACCCTGTTTTTCCTGCTTTGAGTGTTATCTCCTGTGTTTATCCAATATTTCATACATTTCCCAGAATACAAAGTGGTCTATTAGACATGGAGGAAGGGGCTAAAGTTGAGAGAACAGCTTTCAGCAAGCCTTCATTTAGTCCTCTGTTGCAATAATTTGATCTGCAGTCTGTGAACCTCTCTCTCTCTCTCTCTCTCTCACACACACACAAATTAGATGTACAGCTGAATATGGGTGGAAATGAGCTAAACCATAGACTACACATTAAGTTTTTAAAATAATTTTTCTTGACCTGAAGTTCACCAAAACAAAGAAACAAAAAACATATAAAAAGTCTCCTTATACAAATGAAGATAAATTTCTTACAATAGTTATGTATGAAATGTATATCAATAAGCATGTAGTACTACAGCTCTCAGTAGAAACAGTTTTGCATAAGCTTCAGAAAAGGTGGACCAAATATCTATATGTATATCCATCTGCAGTACAATATTGAAAGCATCATTAGGTCCTCAATTGATTGTGTTAAGGAGGTGGGAGTTTCTTTTTCCAATGTTGTAATATCTACCTTTTGGCTCTTAAAAGGAAAGTCCATTTACATTGTCCTTGTGATAGGTTCCATTCAGCAGGTAAATAATTTATACGAATGTGTGCATCATCAAATCTTTAAAAACGTTCAGTGTGTACTTTGCCATCCAAAAACAGGCAACCACTGGACATTGCTAAAATATGTGGGTCAGTGTAGCAAACAACTATTACACCTCCAGCAGGTAGGCGACCTTATTAAAAAGACATTGTGGTGCCCAATGAATATGAAACAGAAGTTTTGCTGAATAAGATATAACCTATCATCCCTAGACCCTTCTAACTTAGATGCAAAAGCAGTGTTGCATTTGTTAGACAAACCAGTCACCTAATTGCCTATTCTATTGTAGTCATAGATAAACAGTATTGGTAAACTTGAATTGTGGTCAATACTTTCAGTAGCAGAAGATGTGCTGAAGTTGTAAAAGCTAGAAACCTAGCTTCTAGTCAAATTTGCAATTGCAAGCTTGGCCATATAACTGAAATAACCAAGTTGTATTTGACAAGCAAAACAGAAGTGACAAAAAACTCATCATCCACTCTCACCAATTGAGTCAGAGTAAAAAGCAGCCCACCTGTCCAAGGCCACCCTGTGGACTTCCCCATGAAGTCAAGTTTGCATGAGAAAACGGGTCAAACTTCAACTGATGAACTATAGAACTGATGAACCACACCTCTCTGGCTGCCATTACTGTAGGAAGCATACAGTATTCATGTTTGCGGGGGTGTCTTTGGAAGAGGTCTTTCAAAAGACTTCTGCTTGAGACCTTCAAGAGCCCCTACTAGTTAGAATAGACAGTACTGAGCTAAATAAGCTGGGCCTATTTTGAGCATGCCTTAAAAAAAGACTTCATTATGGTAATGAAACATGGTTGTGTGCTTTTGAGGGGAACTGTCTGTTCACTGTCACTCCCCATTCGCCCTTCCTGCCTCACCCTAGTTCCCAGGTCACAGCACAAGCTGTCAGGCACTGTTGTCTTCTGTCAACCAAAGGTACAAAATGTTTGCAACTGCAAGTATTCCTGACAGTCGGTTATGCACAAGGATGCCTAGAACCTGTCTTCTATAACTACAGAGTTGTCCACCTCATGATCTCAAGAATCTGCAGAAATGCCAGAGTATATACCTGACATCTTTGTTTTTAGGAAATGCATAGATAATGCATTTGGATGTTGATCCAAATGTAGATGCTATCCATTACTTCTAAATGCAGCTATTGTCCTTTTGTTTTAGTGGGTTAGCTATTCTTGTGATTAAATTGATACTTTCCTCTAATAAGTAAATTGGATTGTGCTGGACAAAGGTTGAATGAAAGATAATTGTCTACACCAGCAGAATGACATCTCTTATGGAAAAAGAAGATGTACAATACTGAGGCATCCACAGTATATATATTGTGTGTATTTGCATATCTGTATATAATTTAACCTAAGCATTTGGATTTCATTGGATTAGCCAAAGTATTATCAGCTGCATTGTGTATTATTTATTTTACTATCCTTATATGCCACTTTTCCATCAAATTGCCCAGAACATCCATTCAGTTGGCTTGTTCATCAGTTTGTTCTCTGGGCCACTGCCTGCCTTTTGGCTTGGCAGATGCAGTCAAGTTGCCTTCCTGTGTCTTTAACCATTGGACGGAAAAGAAAATGTGATCATCACCTGGCTAAATTCTCTCTTCCACCAAACAACAAAGAAACAGAAACCAAGATCATGAATCTTGTATCTCTGCCTTTTCTCAAGCACTCGTAGAAGTACAAGACTGTCAGGAAAGGTGGAAGTTCCAATCAGGTGGGTGGGTATTCTGCTGCATTCCAATCAGTCCATATGATCCAGAAATCTGATACTGCCAACGGTATAAAGAATTATTGTGAAGGTCTCTTGTAAACTCACAGTTGCCCGCTGCAGAAACTGTGACGTTTGTGTGTTTTACTAAGCAACATTGGTTTCTGATTTTCTGACACACAAGTAGTGCTAGCACATTTCAAGATCTGTGCCACACTGGAGGAGCAGAATTTTTTGAGAGAGCTGGAATTTACTGACTGTCTGTTTTTGCCTCAGGAAACTCCAGCAGAATCCCGGGAGAAAAACCGCCCATGTATACTTCTGGAATTCTTTGATGACCATGATGTTTGGCACTTCCTTTCAGCAGCTGCCTTGTTCTTCTCCTTCTTGGTGAGGCTTTCCTTCATCTTCTACTAAGATGTGCCAGACAGGGTTCTAGACTCATTCAAGTATTTTCATATATTATACTTGTTTGTTTTTCTTTCTTGCATCTGTAATGGTTATGTTAATCAGCCATGAATAAGAACATAACAAAAGTCCTGCTGGATCAGAAGAAAACCTATCTAGTTCAGCATCTTGTTGGCCAGCAAGATGCCCATGAACAGCCCTCAAGCCTTCTCCCCATTTGTTCACAGCATCTAGTATGCTGCATTTGGTCCAAAATGTAGCATGGAGTCATCAGAACCAGTGGCCATGAATTCACACCTTTAGATTCAACATGCATCTTGGGACTTGTACAAGCACCCTAGATCCTCCCAGTCAGTCAGCTTAGCAACCACCAGAAGCAGCCTTTTGTGAGCAGTGTTGTGAAATTGGGCTGGACTTCACACTGAGTTTTACTAGTGATTCGTCAAAGGTTCCATGTCATGTGAATACTTAGACAGCCACTGCTAAAGAATTGCTCCACTTCCACTCTTTTAAGTGCCTTTGGTTTCATGGAGAGGAAGATATGAACATAAACGTTTTACAAAACATGGTGTGGGCTGTGCCCACTGTACCTAGAAGGTACTCATGAAAGAAAGACACATCATTCTGATGTTATCAAAGACAACAAGTTACTTCAAAGAGAATGGGGAGAATCACTTGCATTCTTGAGCTTTCAGTGATAGAATGGGAAGTTGAACTTGCTGCAAAGTTCCTTTTTAGTCAACAGCCAAGAAAAGGCATGGCCGTGGAGGTCCATCGTGCAGCAACCCTAAGGTGCTGGATTCCATCCCAAAGTAAGTTTGCCACCATAGAGCACCATGGACAAATCCCTGTAAAGATCCAAACAAAATCTGCAGGGAGTGAGGGGAGGATCCTCACTGACAAAGGGCTCACCAGCCACCCCTGTTAATGAGTAAACATAGAACAGAGGAAATTCCTAGCAAGTTCTTAATCCTGGGTTGGCGGGCGGGGAGTTGGGGGGGGGTGTCATGCCCAAGTGATGCTGCAATCATCTCCCAAACCATGAAATGCAGAGAGGTGGTTTGTTTCCCTGCTTGCTGACCAGTCATCAAGCAAGAGAAAGGCAAGAAAGGGATGCTCAAAAGTGCTGGCAAGAAAACTCATACTACCGCTGCTGAATTTTTGATATCTTTGGGATGTAGATTCTAAGTGCATTCCTCATATCCAATTAGTGTTACTTCCTCTCCTTTGGAGAGGAAGGCTTGGGACCGAAATTAAGTGATGTTGTCTTCTGTCTCGGGTGAAGAATGTGATTTTCTTCAGTGATCAGTCATAGAATAGTAGAGTTGGAAGGGGCCAGTGGGCCACCAGGGCCAATCCCCTGCTCAGTGCAGGAAACCAAGTTAAACCATCCCTCTCAGATGGCTGTTCAGTTGCATTTTGCATGTGTCTAATGAGGGAAAGTCTGTAGCCTCCCTAGGCCATTGGTTAGGAATCCCTTGGAGGGGCTGTTTTGCAGAATTCATCTCCCAACAGATATCTGTGAAATTGAAGCCCCCAATAAGGTTGACATCATGTCCCCTTGAAACACTAGCAATTTGCTTTTCAAAAGTTTCATCCTCATCATCTTCTTGTCGGGCTGGTCTGTAACAGACTCCAACCACTGTGCTCCTTTTATTCCTTGCACCATTTATATTAATCCAGATGCTCTTGATGGGGCTACTAAGCTCACCCTCCTGGATTTCTGTGCAGAGATACGTATTGAACATATAGAGCAACTCTGCCTCCCTTTCTGTTCCTTCTGTTGTTCTAGAACAGGTTATAATCTTCAATTGTTGAATTCCAGCAATGGGAGTCATCCCACAAGTTTCAGTTATACTTATCAGGTCATATTGATCCTCCTGTATTAGGAGTTCAAGTTCATGCTGGGGGCATTTGTATGTAGACATAAAGACCACTGCAAGAGCTTCTCCTCATCCTGCCTGTTTCCTCCCACCTATTTGTGGCAAGTAGCACTTTGTGAGTTGCGGGTGTGTGTGAAATACTATGCGTAGGGAAGGTGTATTATTCAGAAACTGGGAAGCTCTTCATCTCTAGTTGGGACAAGTTTCTTGGGTCTGCCTCTGCTGGAGTAGTCAGCTCTTTCCTGCCCACTCTCCTGTTTGCTGGAAAAAAGAAAGGAAGCCATGAACAAGGTCAGTGAAGGGCCTGACTTCAGTTTTGCCTTGTTTGGTCTAGGTCTTACTCACGCTGGATGATGACTTGGACTCTGTGCGGAGAGACAAGATACTGGTCTTCTGAGCAAGAATAGCAATGAAGCAGCACACAGAAACACTGTCCCATCAGCCAGAACCAGAACACAGAAACCTGCTTAATTGATGGGTGTATCTGTAAGGCTTTTCCTTGTCACTGGGTGGCTCAGAGGGGCAAAGAAATTTATGCATCTACCCTTCAGGTCTTTTCCAGAAGACATACGCATTTTTAAAGTTCCCAATATATTATTTTGTTCTCAGTTTGTGACGTTTCTTCCAGATGCACACTGATTTTTTAAAATAGTTCTTTTAACTGTTTGAACTATCAACATTAGATTGACGTATCCAGTCTGCACCCTTGCAAATGGGATGGCAATTTGAATTTGAAAATATTCTAAGAAAATGTACTTTCCCCACTTCTTACAGCCTATTTTAAGTAATCTTATAGCACAATTGGCAGGAAGCACTTCTATCTAAACTAATAATCTAATGGAATCTGCTGCTTTTCTCAGCCTGCCATTTTACATTACAGCATTGGCCCTTTTGATTGACATGCAAATTTTGGTTCTTTTATCAAATGTTCAATGCAGCATTACAATGTACTGCAGTTATACTGCTTCAAGATAAACTGTCTTTGTCTCTTAGATATTGCTGCTGCTGCTCTTTTACAGATATCAGCAATTTGCTGTTGGACATTTGCTGTGAACCTGAACTCCAGTTTTTCTTCTGATAAGATTGGGGGGGGGGGGTAGCAGCTGAAGAAAGTACTTCTATGCTCTTACCAAATTGTGTTATTGTTTAAACACAGGATTATATGGAGCAGGGGGCTGTGTACCCACTTGTACCACATTTTGCTAAAATAAAGTATGTATCACTATTATCCACATTTGTAATAATGATGTAAAGGCATGTCAGTTGAATGATAAAGGTTTTTGGTACTTCCCTTTATTCTTACAGCAGTCATTAACACAGCTTGAATTGCCCTTTGTTTATCTGAGTAATAAAACTTCAGCACAATAGTGAAATCCTGCTTGGGTGCAGAGTATCCAGTGCTGCCCTTGCCTGCAGCTAGTTCAAAGGAAGATGAGAACTCCAACCAGGATTCTTTTTATTCCTATACCACTTACTGCAAGAAACGTTTTCATAAATCCTGCTAGCTCAAACACTGGCTACACATGCCTGGGGTCATGACCTCCAGCTCACACTGTCTAAAGAGACAGTATTCCAGAACTTTCTCTGCTAACCTAGATACTCATAGCTAATAAGCTAACCCTAGCCCTGAACTGTTGTCTACTGTCGTGTATTAGAAAGCTCAGGCAGTGTGTGGTACTCAGTCTTGCAAGTTGCTAGCTGGAAAGACCCAGGTTCAAGTTGCACCTTTGCTGTGAATTAACTGTCTACCTGCCATCCCAATTTTACCCAGTAAAATTATACCAGCATACTTGGAGTGCTTCACATTTTACTGTATTTTTAAATTGATATTATACAATAGATGGCAAAAGAAGAAGGGGACGGCAGAGGATGAGGTGGCTAGATGGAGTCACTGGGGCAGTTGGTGTGAGCTTGAGTGGACTCCGGGAGATGGTGGAGGACAGGAGGGCCTGGAGGAATGTTGTCCATGGGGTCGCGATGGGTCAGACATGACTTCGCGACTAACAACAACATTCTTACCTGAAATATGGGCTTACATAGTCATTAGCTTGTACTCCTGAATTTTAAATTATATTTTGTTTCTGTATTAAAGGACTAAAAGTGCATAACATCAACTGAATGCAGTCCAAGTTAAAGTGAGCATGTGGTTTATCCAATATGCTTGCTTTATTTCATAGCAATTATTGTGGAAAACCCCTAAAGGTAGGAATCCCAAGAAGAATAAGCCAAACTGGGCTTCCTCTTGTGATCGCATCCACCAGCCTGGATTTCAAGTTTCATGGCAGCCAGGGTGGGATAGCCAACAGAGATAGACAGAGCAAACTCTGGATCAGTCAGTCATGCTAATGGTAAAAGAGAACGTTTGCAAGCATGCAGGCATGCTTGGATGCAGTTTAGTGCAGAATCCCATGGGAATGCCTGCAACTCTTCAAACTCACAGGATTACAGGCATACTATATAAGTTGGGAGGAACATGAATGCCAAAGCTGAAGTTCTACCAGCACTTGTCTCCTCCATACTCCTCCCTTTAGAATACCTCCAAAAGCCATTCTCTGCTGTCATTTTTACCACTTTGGAGAAGCACACTGTTCTGCCTGCACTGGCTGCAATGGGTGGGGCAAGCGTATTCCAGTGCACATCCCCAGCTATGAGGCCAGCATATTTTCCAGCCTTTTAGCTGGGAATATGGAAAATCCTACAGCCATCTAGATTTTGTCTAGTGGCCATAAGACTATGTTGTTACTAGATTTTTAAAAATCAATGTACTTTCATGGCAAAAGCAAGCAGATAACAGATAAAATCAGTACAAATGTGCAAACTGAATTTCTTGGCTTTCAATTCTTCTTTTTTTTTTTTAATTTCAAGTTTATAGCCTTCATATCCAACCCTATACCTAGGATTTCAGTGCAGGATCATAAGCTTTGCATTTGAGTTTGTTTCATTTTTGGTTTTGAAGAAGGAGAAGAGGAATCACAGTGCACATACAAAAATGAAGGTACACAAATTCTGCATTTTTAAAATAAAATACTATTTTGTTTGTATCTATACAATGTTTACAGTAAATAAAATGTTACACAATAAAAAATTTGAGAACTTTCATCAAAATCACTGTTGCAAATATTTACATATGAATGCAATGAATTTTGTAAAAAGATGTCAAAATTCACAGAAAATCTTATTTACAATAATAATCCATGTTCCTGATCAGTGTCATTCCACATTTCTGTACTAAAGTCTGAACGAATATGGGGAGACCCTACATAGTGGTTTGAGGTTTCCAGGATGCAGTGAAAAATGTGGCACAAATCAAGGCAAAGAGAAGGGTCAGGAAACAGCTCCCTCTCTCACATGCTGAAGGGAACCCTCCAAACGGAAGTGGGCACAGCTGCACATTAAGGAGCTAAAGGAAACTGCGGCCAATCATGTTCTGTGGCACTGAGGTTTGCTTCTCTGCTCCCACCAGAAAACTGAGGCCTGACTGCTTGTCCCCAACAGACACAAAAGATGGGATATACACAGTCCCAAACAGCTTTGAAACATCTCTATTTACAGACAACTCAGCTACTGTTTCACCTATATATGCTACTGATGAATACAGTTGAATTTTACATGTATCCAAAAACTGGAATCCTGTGAATCGAGTGTTTTCTATACCTTCCTTATGTGACTGAAAGCATTCTTAGGAGAAAGTGTGCTAAGATCACATAACTTATAACAGCTTGATCAGTTCATAAAATTAGACTGAGATCGCAAGCCAGGAGATGGAAGTCAAATCACTTCCACTTTGAATCTTGCAACTTGCTACCCACTATTTGATTCTTTAGTTTCAATTCTCATAATGCAAATAATGCAATACACTTTCTCCATCCTAGGAACTGGCAAATAATACTATAAGCAATCAGTAGGAAAGAAGAAAAAGATAAACTGTAAGCTGTATTATCAGCAACTATGACAATCCTATTTTACAGCCAAGGCATTCTAATTTCTGTAACATGAAAATGTTGATTTTCTTAGTTTGTAAGTCCAGATGATATCAAGATACCTAAAAAGTAACATTCAGAGAGAAGCCTGTACATGTCAAAAGGCAAAGTTTTTTTTAAAAAATGAGCAAGGATGTTCAGGCTTCTGCAGAGACTAATCTAGCCAATGGGTTGGATCCAGAGACACTTTATAAAGCTAATTTCCCTGCCCTTTTCTGACAACCCTGAAATGCCTGTTCTTAGGAGCAGGCTGTGACATGAACATCTTAGGGGAGAAGCAAAGATTGCCACTCCCCAATTTCTGCAGCCCATCCCACCCTCAAAACTTTCTGGAGGGCTCAGGGACTGCCAGGTGAAGGAACAGATGGAAAGTCACATACCTGCTGCTTCCTGCTGGTGTTTCTCTGAATCCAATCCACTGTGGGTAAACTTTTCAAGTACTTTTACAAGTATTGGTGTAACAGCTGTCACATAGCCACTTTCAGTTTTCACTGGGACAACACAATTATGTTCCCCTCAACTAGAGTAATAAAATATAGAGCAACATAATATGTTGCGTAACATAGGGAAAAGTGAGCTGCATTTAGCAATTTGATTGGCCAGCTGAGATTGTGCCTTTGGTTTCTGGTTTCATGTCTATGCTATGTATTATTTCAGCTTTACTGCTAAGCGAAGCCAGGGCCTTTTCCTGGGGGAGACAGTTATACTGGGTGGGGGAAGCAGAGAACCAACCACTTGGAAAGCACTTCCTACATCCAGTTTGGCCAACAGAACCTTTTGAGATATACAGCTATTCAGAGAGCTGAGCTAAAGAAGGCTGACTAGGCTAGCCACTTCAGATTACTCATACAAGATCACCATTCCCCCAAGAAAGGTGGTTCTGGAACAGGAGGCCATGGCGTCACTGCAGCAGCCCTCCAAAACAGAGGCATGCTGCAACAGCACCACATTCCCTAAGCACTGATTAATCTTTATGCCTTTGATTCCTCTGTATGAGATCTCACCATGAAGACCATTCCATGCACCTGATAAGAAATGCCAGTTTGTAGATAAAAACTTGAGCCATTTTTGTGGAATTTAAGGAATGTCAAAAGCAAAGAACTTAGCAAAAAAACAAAAAACCACCACCCCAAAAGCAGTGTTGGCCTAGGTCAAGGTCTGCCTACCACCATGGAAGTCTGGCTACCAGCAGCTCAGTGAACTGAAATAATATTGCCACCTGTTTTAAACATGGTTTCTTGGCATACTTAACAGATAACGTTTCTGGTTGATGTTTTAAATCAACCACATCCAGTTGGCATTCTTAATCTCCATTCAGCTTACCAAGTCCATCCAATCGGCAAAGTGCTTAAACTTCACATGCTCCTCTTTCCACTCCTAGCAAAGAGCCTCTTATCTGAACAAAAGTGCTATCTAAGTGCAAAATAACATATTTAAATTAGCACTTGATATTCATACTGTGCTTGCCTATATAGTTTCAACCAAAATCCTAGTGCAGTGTTCCCAACCTTCCAGATATTTGAAGAAAACTTCCCAGAATTCTTCACCACTGGCCATAGTGCCTGGGGCTGATGGCTGTTGAAAGCCAAACTATTGGGGGGGGGGGCAGATTGAAGAAAGCTGCCCTAGGCCATAATGTTTGTATTATTAGGTTTCATGTTAGAAGACGATCTTTATCTGAGAGAAAAGTAAAGAAAAATACAAAGATTTAAAAAGGAAGGGGGATTCTCTCCTTTAAGAAGGAAACAACACAAGTACCCAACACAACACAAGAAAGCTCAAAGAGAAAGCCAGAAACAAGAAGAATCAATGTCACATCTGATGGGAGAGGGGAGCCACTAAGCAATTTTTCAAATATGCTAAATGCTAGTAGAAACTGATGCCTCTGGAAGGCATTAAAATAGCTTTTTTTTTTAAGAGTCATCTTTTCTATTTTGTAATTTTCATACGGCTCCTCAGAAGCCAAATGGCAATAAACTTTGTTCATGCACAACAGAATTTACCACATAGCCATAATGGATGACTATGATAAATGTTAAGATAACAAGTAATCAAGACAATATAGCATGAAAAGATTCAAACAGTTGTTCCAAATGAGGTGGTTCTGAGGCTCTTACAGATGTATACCAGGACAAAAGCAAGTTTTTTCCAAGTATTAGAGCTACACCTCTGAAAGGGTGTTTTCCTGGTAGGGTTTTGCACAGGGTTGATCTTGGCACTACAGATGGTAGCGACGAGATTGTTACAAGTTGTTAAAACAGAGTAAGTTGTTATGCTCACTAGTAAGCACTGAGGCACTGATACTGAAATTCAAAACAACGGTATGTAGAAACAAACAGCTGCTGCATGTATACATGGCTCTCACAGACACAGGTGCTATGAGTGGTCTCTTTAACAATGGCAACACCAAATGCAAGCATGTATGTATGCATACGTATACAAAGAATGCATTACATTTATGCACACACAAAACAACCCAGTATTCTGACTCCCAGAGAACCACTTTTCACACAGCTGAACTACAATCATGACCTAGAATATGGCTTATGTTATGAGCAGGTCGATTTGAAGATTGCTTCGAAGAGTCAGAAACAGATGTGTTTGCGATTGAGAGTAGAGGTGAGATTGCTGAACCATCTGAAGGAAGAGCTGTAGCTATTTCTGGGAACAAAGAAGTCAAATTAAAATTGGACAAGTGCGACGAATTGGCCATGTGCATTGGGGGCATGTCCGTCAAAAGGGGGAAACTTGGCTGAGCAAAGCCAACTGGTCTGGGAGGTGACAAAATCGAGCCAAACCGATTGTTTAGACCTCCACCACTGGGCTTCTCTGTGCTTGAATTAGGAAACATTTGATTTGGAAAATAAGGAATTGAAATGTCATTGGACAGGGTGGGATGGGCAGGAGAGTATGGCGGATAAAATGATGGCAATGTATTCTGAGGATCGACTGGAATAAGGGCTGGTGTTCGAGTAGCACTAGACTGAGTCACTGGTGGAATGAACGATGCATTGGCATTTATTGGGGGATTCATTCCACCTTCTGGAATGAAAGAGAATCCAAAGTTCTGAGATAAACCATGCTGGTCAGGAGCTGTACTATCATTAGATACTTGTGGTGCCTCAGGCATGAATCGCACAATACTGCCCCGTTTTTCCAGGGTAGGTTGTTGCCGTCCAAGGATCATAGTACCACTGGCAGCCAAAGGGAGGTGAGGGAGACTAGGATCAAAGACATTCCCGTGCCTTTGATTTCCAGAACGATTCCTTTCAGGCTGTCGAATTTTAGAACTACTGTTATCCTGTAGAGGATGCCTTGATCGCTGAGTAGTTGACGAGTTTGGCTGACGAACAGATGGTGGTACTTGGTCAGCATTTCCACGAGAGACAGGTGGGTGGTGGAGAGGAGGCCGGACAGCCCCATGTACATTGCTAGAAACTGGAGTATTCATGTGACCCTTTGTTCCATGACTCTCTGTCATTCTCATGGGATTGGATTTCTGAACAGAAATGTTAGGGCTTGAGTTGCGACCCTGAATATCTCCAGAAGAACTTGAAAAAGGAATAGTTAATGAATTATTCCTACTATTAATAGTACCAAGGGACATATCACAACTTTCCCTATTCTGACCATCACCTTCTCTTCGAATGTGAATGCTCTCTCTTGCTGGGGGGCAATTATATTCAATGTTGGAAGAGGAAATACACTGTGGGTTTCTCTGATGTTCTGGAATCGATCTTTGGCTTCCACTGGCTTGATCTCCAAGGTGAGGGACAAGTAGGCTCTGCATGAAGCCTGGATGACATGTGTTTTCATTGTCCCTTGGAGGAGGAAGAGGATTTCCTGCTGAAATGCCCTGAATTGATTGATAGGACAACCTTTTCTGTCTGTCTATAGGTGGCCCAGCATTTTGAGCAATTCGAAAAGCCTGCGTCTGCATACCCCTGAGAGATGGCATTGAATTACCTATTTCATTGTTTCTTGAAGACTGTGCATCAAAATTGCCTGTAGGCTGCTGGTTAGAGCCATTTGCCTTGAATGTTTGGCATTCAGAGAGTCTTTGAACATCTGTATGGTCTCCAGATATGCGACCCTGAATGTTATGGATTACTAATCCTTTATTTCTTGATACATCAAGATAAGTCCTCATTTCAAGATGGTCTGAAGTCCTCAAGCTCTGACCTGATATTCCTAGCCTCTGCTCTGAATTAGAAGGGGATTTCCCAATAAGTGCCTCTGCAGAGTAACTACTAACTCTATTTCTTTCTTGTCTGTGGGGGACACAAGTCATATCTGATGGCCTGGTGACAATACTAGGCTGAGACACTATTTGCTGCTCCAAAGCTCTTGAAGTCATAAGTCTCTGCATTTGACTATGTCCTGGCACATGTTCAGAGGGAACTCCAGAACCTGGCTGTCTGTTGCCCACATCTGGTGGTGGCTGATGGAGAATGTCCTGACTTATGAGGCTCTGAGGATGGTTATGGTGAGTTCTGCTTGCTCCAGAGTTCTCGCAGCTCTTCTCAGACTGGGAAGGTGTATAGTGCTGCTGCATCTGTTGTATTTGTGGGTGGTGGGGGTGAGGCTGGCTGCTCTTCGACCGTGACTGGTCATTTCCATGATGCTTCTGCTGTAAAGCAAGTGTGGCAGGCTGGGCTGCTTGGATCAGTGTTCTTTTCTTTTGCATGTGCGCTTCTTGGTGCATTATTCGTTGCTGGTGAACAATGTGAGCTTGAGAGTGGATAGACCCTTCTGCGTGAGATGCGTGGTGCTGGAGTTGATACAACTGATGTCTTTCTCTCAATTGCCCAGTCTGCTGTTGCTGCTGCTTTAGGTAGGGGTGATTACTATGCAGATGAGCCATTCCTTGGGAAGGGGCATGCTGAATAGGCTGCAGGTGTTGTCCTGCCTGTTCTGAGACAGAAGGCTGAGGGTTACACTGAACTTCAGACTGCCTCAGAGCAGGTGAAACAAAATTGCTGGCTGGAAATAATCTGCTATGGCCTTCAGTGTGTGCTTGACTGCTCACTGACACAGCAAGCTTAGACGAGTTGGGGGGGATCTGACTGACCAGGATTCGATTGTGATCTGCAATATCACTGGCTGTTTGGCTCAGCAAAGCCATGTCTTCAAGCTGCAAAGGTGCTGCCTGGCACTGTTTCTGTCTCTTTGATGTGGAGAGCAGGTGATCATCTTGAACGGAACGCTTAACTGAATCTTTGCGGCTTTCTTGGGTTTGGTGCTTCAAGTGCGGCTCGTGCATTTGTGAAACCTGCATGGTGGTGGTCCGAAGAGCAGACAGCTGCTCTGGAGCATAGTCAGTCATTAGCACTGGAGAATGTCCAGGAGACTGAGTCATATAGGAATTGGCTGGCGTGGGCTGAGTCACAGTCACAGGAGCAGCTGCTTGGCCTGAAGGAGAGGGTAACCCGGAGCAGCTTACAGCAGGGTGAATGATGCAGCTTTGATGAATGAGATTATTGATACTCAAGCTTGATGTACTTGAAGACTGAGGAACTGGAATTTGCAAAGTTGTATTGGACATTTCCACTCTAACAGAACAGCTTTGTTTTTCTGTTGGCCTGTCAATGTTTATTTGCACAGTACCCTGGGTGCTAAAATTGTTTGATGCTGCTTCTATCTGGTCTGCATTTTTAACTGTGTGAGACTTGAAAGGTTGGTCCCTTCCTAGAGATGCCACTTCATCAGCTTTGGAAACAGCCATTTCAGACACTGCCACTGGACCCTTTGCAAGAGTTTCTTGGTCAAAAATTGCTCTTGCTGCTAGTGCTACAATATCAGTTTGCTCTGAAAATGTGCAGCTATTACATGTATTCCCCAAAGTGCTGTTGGGAGCATTTTCCCTGCATGTATCTGGCAACATGGATGCAACTGAGAAGCCACAACTGCTGCCCGAGCTTGTCGACATAGGGGAGTCCGCTTGTCTGCTAGCAGTGACTGCCTCTTGCTCAGAGGTGCAGGGATGAGGCTGTGAGAGATTTCCCTCTTCAGAGTTCATCAACAAGAGCCCTTCCTGCTTCCCTGCCAAGTCATCATTTGAGTCCATAGTTGATTTAGTGCTTTGAGTGTGAAAATTAGGGTGCTCTCCTTGGGCAGTAAAGTCTTTTTCTTCCACTTCCCCCACTTTACTGAAGTCAGAGAGCATCTTCGTTAGTCCTTGTTCTTCTAATAAATCTGTGGCTTGCATTACCATAGAACAATTTGGTTCCACCCTGCAGATCTCAGAGACCTCTGTCCTGGGAACATTCTCAGCATGTGTCTCTTTGCTTGTCATCACTGTCCCAGAAATTTGAGAATTTATCAAGTGGGAATCAGAAGAGGAGGATGTTAAAGAGCTGGTGACAATACATTTGGATGATTCTGGTAGCTTCAAGTTAGTTGCTGAATCAGTTTGAGGTTTACACATTTGAAGAGAAGGAGAAGCACAGTCTGTGGAAACTGGAGCAATTACTCCAAGCTGTCCTGGCAAGGATGATTCAAGGGGCAATAACCTAGGAAGAACAGCTGCATTCTGCTCTGATGAAACAGTGGATTCTGTATCCTGTTCAGCTCTTAGTCTCTCTTCAGGATGAGAATCAGAAGCTGTTACATCATTAGCTGCTCCTCGATGGTTTGCTTGTGGGATGGCTAAGGGTTGCAACACAACATTAACAGGCACATTTTCAAGCAAGATGTCTCTTCCTGAATGCTCAGGTACAGTTTCCACATTCACATTTTCAGGTTTCTTGGAATTCATTTGGCATGCAAGGTCACTGCTGGCCACTAAACATTTTTTATTACTGGGGTTTTTATTAGACCATTTTGAGCCTGAACCAAGAGCAGCTTTTTGTGATGAAGCATCTCCTGAATGTGCAACACTGGTTAACCCAGAGCCCTCTGCAGCTGACGATGATGCCACTGTAACTGCCAGCAGGACACGATGACTCGACATGGTTTGGCTGCTGGCAGATGTTGGGTTGGCAGGCTGACTGACACACACTGGCAGGCAGCTTTGTCCAGCCATCTGTGATATGCTTTGATTAAGGCTAGCTAGAGCACCAAACGTGTTGAGGGCAACATTGGTATTTGGGTCTTCACTGGTGGTAGGCTGAATAATTTGCATAGGGGTTTGATCTGAACCTCCAGAACACGACTTTACAGGCTTCAATGCAAACAGCTGTCCATTTAAAGAAACAGTCTGCGGGAGCTGTTGGTTAGACATTGTAACAGAAAACGTTTGAGTCAAGCTAGAAGATGGTGAAGAGGATGGCCTTGGTAAAATATGGACGAGATGCTTCCCACCAAACATATGAGGGGCAGAGGGGTTTTGCATAGGATTGCTAGCACTTGCTGCAGAAGAGGCTCCATTCACAGACATTCTGACAGGAGGCTGGGCCGAGAAAAGGGAGAGGGGGGTTGCGTTAGCAGTCTGTATAATTACAATTTGTTGGCTAACATTTTGGTTGGGGATTTCAGCTCTCAAAACTGGTGGACAGGGATTAGCATTAGGAGGGTGGAGAATGACAACATTTTGATTGGCAGGAGATGCACCAACAGGTGACCCTACAGGCTGGGACATGTGAATCACCTGCATGGCTGGATTCAGTGGGAGGAGGCCACCTGCAGGCTGCGCTATAACCTGCGTCTTAGCAACCAGCGGCTGCATAGGTACAGAGGGATAGGAAGGCAAAGTAACCACAATCTGCTCAGCTGTATGGTCATCTGCAACCAGAGGACTAGTTAAACTGGCAGTAGTTGACAAAACCTTGCTTGGGGTGGTGGTTACACTGCTAGTACCGTTAACTGGCTCATTCAGCAGGGGAGTCATCATCACGGTGGATGGAGCATGGCTCACAGGCTGCACAGTATTTCCTGCTAGCTGCAACGTAGTCCAAGTAGTCTGCGTGTTTCCAGCCGTGGAAATTCGTGTCAGGCCACCCACACTCTTTGACCCTGAAGTGCCAACACCTGAAGAACTGGGGAAAGGCCACTTATCTAAAGTAGTAGCAGGCAAAGTGTAAATTTCTGTGACAGCCTTCAGGCCTTCTGTTGCAGAAGATGCTGGTCCTCCACTGCTGCTTATCACATGCATACTTTTGAATACCTTTCCTGTGGATGGCCTTCCATCAATGGAGAGCCTTACAGATGGAGTAACGCTGGTAGCAGCTGCAGAAACCACACAGCTTTCAAGGAACCCACTTCTTGGATCACTTTTAGGAGGTGCATCTGCCAGCTGAGAATGAGATACATCCACAGCAGCACTGGAAGGAAGGTCAGGAGTAGGCATAACTGCTTTCTCAATTGACTTTAAATGCTCTGGTCCACTTTCATGTTTGGAGGTGTCACCTGCGTCTTGTGGTGAACTCGGTATTTCAGGCTGTACGCTCACCAGCTGCAAGGCATTCACCGAGCTGGCAGCACTACTAGAGGCAGGTGCACTCTGCTCATTCTCAGAGGTAGGGAGCTCAAGGATTTTTGGGGCTGAATTTGGTGAGCCTGAGCCCAATAGAGAAACAGAAGCCTGAACTCCTGACTTGATTTCTGTGGAGTAGATGCCAGATATGGTCACAGGTGCAACTAGATTGCAAGTCCTTTGGACAGGAACAACATTAGCTGTCTGCTTCTGTAAATTAGGACTGATATTAAAGGTTATTCCCTGGACAGATGCCCCCTGGTTACTTCCACCAAGCTGACTGCCATTGGAATATACAATGATATTCTTCTGCAGCTGATCACCAGGGATGATGACAGAAACATTTGTATTTTTGAGGTTTTCTTTGCTCTTCTGCACCTGATCATTAGGGATAACAACTGAAACTTTTGCATTTTTAAGATTTCCTTTCCAGTGGATGGTAGGATCATCATAAAGGCAAATGTCATTGGCTTTCAATAATGATATGTAGCGCCCATTTTCTTTTTGGAGTTCATCCAGTTGCTTCCGGAGCTTTTTTATCTCTTCAGCTGCAGAGCAAATTAAAAAAAAATCCCAATTATCAGAGACTTTGGGAAAATCCACTACAGCTGAATTATTTGAGGAAATCCTGTAGGGAGCACTATACAACTCACTGAAAGCTTCGCCTTTAAAACTTGAACCATAGTCTAGCTGCAGCAATAAAATCCATCTCACATTATGCCTTACTCTTGGCATCATCATTCCAAAGAATAGTTTTGCTGTATTATTTAACTTAATATTTAACTTGGATCTAAATAAAAATTCTAGAACTAGGGGACAGCTGAAAAATGCCTGAGAAAATGTGTATTTGCAGATCTTTCTATTAAGGAACACTTCTTACTACTTTCATTTGATTATTGTTCAAGTCAAATTTCACATTTCCAAGGAACAGAACAATCAGCTAGAGGAAAAATAGGAAATCATTTAATGTACATGTGCCTAAAAAACTGAACACTACTGGGACCTGGATTTCAGCCATGTTTCAGAATACTCAGAAAACCTCTGCTCTTTGTATATAATTTGGATGAGGGAAACAACTTTTAATAAAACTGTAAGGCAATTACAGGTCCTCTGGGAATTAATGTGCATATTTGGTAACAAATATTTATAATTAATTGTGATGGCTATTCTTTTAACCTTGCGCAGCTCCTCCATATAAAAAGTGCTTTGAGAAAGAGTGCGCAAATTCAGAGCAAGATGCCAGTGGAAAGATAGAAAATTAGCAAATACGCTTTTAAATGCATTATTAGAATACTTTTATTAGGATAAGCAAAATGACAGTCTGAACCAGAAAGTTTAGGAAATCAAAATTCACATTGTCAGAGAGTAAAGTGCATTTTTGATAACAGTTACAGAAGAAAGAAGGCAGTTGCAAAATACTTCTTTTGAAATATGTGTGCAATAAAAAAGAGGCATGCCAACCTGACATTGTGCTGGGAACAGCCAAGGCCACCAGCAAAATCTTTCACCTATTACTGTTATCAAGGCTTCTGATTTGTACATAAATATTTCACAGGGCACAGCAACGTGACTAACATTAAAGGGAAATGGGCATGCAAGCATCTTCCTACATTGGGTTTGCAGGGTTCCACAGATTTTTATACACTTCTGCACAGGAATTACTGGAACCCTCAAGTTGTAACTACAGAACAGAAGCAATATGGGACAGGGCTTGATTCAGCACCTCGGGTACAAGCTTTAGATCTGCCAGCGTGTAAGCTGTCACTCTGCAGTAGAGCAGGAGAAACAGTAAGGTAGGCATGCGGTACTCAACCACAGACAGCACTGAGATACAGGAGGGAGGGAGTCACATAATTTGTCAGCTATTGCTTTAAAATGCCCCATGTGGCATTTCTGATGGGGAAGAGATGACACAATACAACCCAGCCCCTTATTTGACAGTATCTTCACCTTGTTCATTGTTTCCGCCATTCAACAGGAGTTCATCGTTTTGCCTCTTTATTTCTGTAATATATTTATATGCTTGATCAAGGATCATGTTCTTGCTCTGTAAGAATGAATGCAGATAATTAGGAAAAATGTGTAGTCCAAAGCACAGGCAGGCTGGTCCTTGATGAGCCTGCAATACTTCTATTTCCTTTCATATCTCTATGAATGAAGAAGCACTCACAGGAACAGATTTCCCACTGCCTTGAACTGAAGGATATTGGATATCCCAGGGGAAGAAGGGAAAACAAACATTTAGGCTGCTGAAATTATAGCATTATTCTGCATTCTCTTACAAACATCCTTTTGGAGACAATGATCATATGTTTCTTCTTCACAATCAACTTAATTACCAGAAATAGTTCACACACTGACAAGGTAGCATCTTTCATATATGTACACCATCTTTCACCATTCCTGGATCTTGCTGCATCCCTGAGATATTCTGAACTACAACTCCCATCATCCACTGAGAGTTGTAGTCAAAAGTATCAAGAAAGTGCCAGATTGGTGACAACTGCCATACATGTTTTAAAAAATCTGAAAGATCATACAAGTTGAGTAGAATCCAACACCTCGCAAGGAGGTCTGCTCAAATGTGTACCATCTCATACCATCAGAAATTTCTTCCTAAAAATTAGTCAAAATATTTTCTCTTAAATCTCCTGAACCTAACAGTTCTAATCCTCCTCTTCAGAGTGACGCACAACAATTCTGCACCATCATCTATGAGAAATCTCTTGAAACAGTTGAAGAAAGCAATTATAACCTCTACTCTCTCTTCTCCAGGTTAATTGTACCCAATTCCTTCAATAGGCCTTGGTCTGACCCTCAGCTCCAGCCGGCTCATGACATGCCCACCATGTGCATGTCCAGCCTATCCTTGAACAGCCTCACCGATGAGGCTTCAACCACCTCCTGTGGAAGCCCATTCCAGATCCTATGGGTTTGGAAGAGTAAGTTTGAAATGGGCTACTACGCAGGCAGAACAAAGGCTGGCTCCCTTGGAGAGTCATTGACAAGACCCCTTTCTTTCATTTCCACAGGTTCTGATGAAACTAAAGAGCTACCCAACCTGAAAGGGTAACCAAGATGGTAACTGAATTGAAATTCTCGTTTATTCCAGAGTGCAGCACATGGATTAACAGACTTAAATTAAAAGAAATCAGATTTAGACTAGATTGCAGGAAGAATTTCCTCACACTGGAGCCTATAACCTGGGGGAAGTGGTGGACTCTCCTTCACTGGAGACATTCAGAAAGCATCTGAACAGTCATCTGAATGGGATGGTGTAACTTAGTGTCCTACAATAGTAGGGGGTTGAACCCGATGGCCTTCTGGCCCCTTCCAATTCTATTACTCTATGATTGTTGGGTTTAGGCTTGGATGTCATTGCAGCATTTCAGCATGTGATCTCTGCAGACTACTATCTTGGTAGCTGTCGATGTGACAGTTGGGATTCAGTAACACGTGCCAATTGTTGATCTCTTCCCCGAAGTGCCTGGAGTCAAAAGAGATCTCTAAGAGAGACCAAGCAGGAATGTAGCATGAGACAATGGCAGCCACTCTAAGGAAAGGGAAGTTGGTCCCATACAAGCTGTTACTGTGACCTCATTTTTTCAGTTCCTGGGATCAATAAGGGCACCACACTTTCCCTAGGAACTACAGATTTAAAGGTAAATATTGCTACAGAATTGTCTACTGGGGGAATCTCAGACCTGCTGAAAAAACCCTAACCCTAACCCTATCCCTGGCCTTGGCTAGGTCCTTCCATGTGGTGTGGAGAAGGACTATGTACAACAGAGAAGCATTGCAGAAAAACTTACAAAGGCTCCCCAGCTGAGTGGCTACTAAGTGCTACAGAAAACATGACTATGAAATCCTGATGACTTAGATGAGGATACCAGGCAAAAAAATCAGGTTTCAATAGGCTTCACGATGGATATGAGGAAGAACTGGATACTTGAATGGATGGTAAGGCCAGGATTCATCTCAGAGTGGTTCCTTTCTACCTCTCCACTTGCCCCAGTGCAGTCTTGATCCATCTTGTGGGGAGTAGTATTAGTTAGGGGGACAATATACCATGTCCTGTCATGAACTAGTGTCCTGGCAGTCAGACCAGTGACCATGGGTTACAAGGTTAGCTAACAATGTCCATTGCTCCCCACTGATTTCCCAGAAAAATAGGGTCGGACGAGTAGGCATGCAACCCTCCAATTTAACTCATGCTGTACTGTTTCACAGTGCTTAATGGTAGAAGGTGGCCCACTAATGCCCTTGCTGGATAGGCTGCCTCAAATGCTGAGAATGAACAACAGAGAGAAAGCTGTGCTACTGGTGCAGAGTAAGCGCCCCTTCCTGGGTTACCAGGTGAAGCAGGTGTAGGGAAGGTATGGTAGAGAGTGAGGAAAAGTAAGCATCCCCATTTACCACCTCACTGTTCCTGTGGATGGTATGGGAACAGTTCCCCCTGCTGGCTGGCTGGCAATGGGCAAGGCCTCTCTAAGGGAGGCTACACCACCACTGGCAATGCTCTTGTACTGTTTTGGAATTCCTCTGCAGGGGCTTTCAACATCCCTGTTGCCAAGGGACATTCATGAAATACATGGCCTGCTTGTCGTGGAATTCTGGGATACTGGGAACAAGCAGCAAGGTCTGTGCATGTGTTGCATGCCCTTTCCCAAGCCCTTGGCCAAAGCCAAGTAATCCACCGAGTGGGGAGGCAGAGGTGGCCTCTTCCTTCTCTGATGCAACTCTCTGACTGGAGAATGTGAAAGAAGAGCATTGGAGCGCTTACTTATTTACCCCAGGCTACGTGACCATGTGCTCCAAAAGCATTAGGTAAAGCTCAGTGCCAAGTGCTCTAAAGCACTTTTTTAAGAAGCCTCCTGAATCCCTGGCAAGCAGCATGACAAAGAGCAGAAAAAGAAACAAAAGTACTGTCTTCTTTTGAACAGGCTTAAGGCTTATGCCTTAGTCCCAAGCAGCAGCCCAGAAGTGGCAAAGCCACTGTGGCCTTCTCTTGAAGACAAAACCAAAGACTGGAAGGTTTTTCCTCCCTGAAAATGGCATACATTTTTTGCTGTTTGGTGCAGTCTTCTACCAGAGCATGAATTAAGCCTTTGCTATCTACTCTACTCCCCAACAAGCAAAACTGTTCCCTCAGCCATGCAAGCAACCCTAGCCTTGACAGTTATGCAGTCACTTATAAATGTAATGTAGAATTTTGGTAGGCAAACATTATTTCTGCACAGCTGCTATGCAAAATACTTGGCCTTATCAATGACTACCTGGATCACCATTTTTTTCCACATCATATATCCAAAGAAGGTGAGTAAAGTCTTTTTCATGGGCTGAAAAACTCTGGATATAGTTATTTTCTATAACTATGGTTATAGAAAACTATGGTTATTGGCTTTCATACTCTGAAACCTGTAGAATATGAAACTGCAAATTCAAGTTGACTTCCATATTCTGGCTGAATGCATTATTATGTCCTGTGTGAAGACGTAATTAGCAACTATGGTTAAGTGCAATTCCTAGATTTTATTATAGCTAGACTGACTGAATAAGTCCATGAAATGAAGGCTTGGTAAAGCAACCTTTACTTGGTTGCAAAAGACATACATAAGTACTGACAGAACAAATAAACTTATTCTGAACGAGAAGCAGTTCTGGTTAAAGCAGTAAGACCTTTTCCTAGCTCTGCTATCTTTGTTAGCAGGTAGCACTCTCTACAAGCTTCCAAGGCATTGCATTCTGCTCAGACATCACTAAGGGTAGATTAACTCTTTGGTGAAACTTTCTACTAGCATGATCCCCTGCCATCACAATTTATTTATTTAAAACATTTATACCCCATCCTATATCCAAACAGGATCTCTGGATGGCTTACATAAAGAGTAAAGTGACAGCAAAATCTACAACAGCACTTGAATAAAATCACAGCCAACAATATACAAAAATATGTAATGAAATCATTCTAACTATTATTCCAACAGGCTTTTTGCTCACTAAATATGAAAGTGGTATGTGTGTTTCTGAAACTTCAGCACATCTCAGTTTATTAAGCTGAGGTCCTGAAGGTCTGAAATAGGACAATGTGTGAACCACCAAGTGGTTCATAAAACTTAATTTAAGCTACTATGAAGTTAAGGGCTCACTTGCCTGTTTCAATGCTGGGGAACATGGAATTAGTTCACCAATGCGGTTTATTCCAGCATTGATCTTTTTCTTCCGATGCCTCTCCACTGGGGAAAAACAGAAAACATAGTATATGATAATGTAATGATAGTGCGCTCAAAAAATACTCTGACTGAAAGGGGCATTTGTTTTTACACACATTAAACATTTTGGATCACAGCAACACTAAAGCTCCTACCTGCATTGTGAGTCTCACGATTTTTCTTTCTGTTTAAAAAGCACAAAAATATAACACAAAAAGGCTTAATTATGAGCTGCAGTCTTTAGTCCACAAGAATCTATAAAGCAAGGGTAAAGCAAAGACACAAAAGAAATGAAATAGATGAACACATTTACACTAAATATCCCAGTATATATTTTGCTTGTATATTTCTATTGAGCGACTGTATACACTGGACTAATTGTCTCAACTTAAATTAGGAGACATTTTCCTGAAATAATGGAAAACAACTGAAGGCATCAGCTGACATTAATACAATAAATGCCTTTCTAATATGGAATATGGAGATATTGGACAGGCAAATTTGATGGTCCAAAGTCTGATGTAAATCTAAAATGCCAAACAGCAAATTTAGGGCTATTGACTGTGTAAAATTCTAAAGAAAAACATTTCCTTTTCCTTGACCTCCAACTGCATGGGGAAAACACTTTAGAAAAACCTCAAGAATAAAAAAAAAATGTTTCCCTGCATTTATGTTTTAGAAAAAACTGTAAGAAAGAAAGAAATGGGAGAGGTCTGCCAAAGGAAGCTAGTACTGGCAGAACAGCCAGTTTTCTGAACCAGCAGACGTTCTTGCAGGAATCTCTCCACTTTCACTGCTAACATTTTAAGCGATTCATTGAGAACACAAAGGTGAACTATCATTTTTCAGAGTAAAATCTTAAATACTTAACCTCATAAATGCAGTGACTAGTCTTTTTAGTTTATGTAACTGTAAAGCAGCCATATACATGAATGGTGCTGTAAAAAGAGAGGAGTACAGAAAGCTTGATGCAATGTTGAGAGCTCTGCTGCAAGACAAAAATCCTGTATTTCCAGATTTTGGAGAGAAAGGGAGAGAGGAGTGTGCATATTCTTTCATCTGTGATATCAACAGTACTGTCCAATATACAGGGTGTCCCAAAAAATTTGACATTATTTGAAATGTGAATATCTGAGTAACTACATGTCCTAGGCAAACGAAATTAAATAGGCTTCATGTTGAACGATAAAAGATTTATCTATCAAAATTCGAACAAGAGATTCAAAGGGATGTAGATTTTACAACCGATTTCACAAAGTTTCACAAATGTTCAAATGCGCACCACCTGTGACACGACACATGTCAAGTTGGTAGTCCACCTCCTGCCAAACATGCTGCAGCATGTCTTGCATAACACTGCGTAACTAACAGTTAGTTTTTACACATTTTGTTAAAATTTGAGGTCATTTGAGTGAGAATTGGCTATGTTATTAGACTATGAAATGATGTCAATTTTTTTTGGGACACCGTGTACTTTTACTGCACAATCACTGATTACGAATCAAAGTGGGGGTGGGGAGAAAGGGCTGATTTTAGGCTTGGCTTGGCCAGAAGACACCTCTATTTCGTACTCTAATGGCACTCTCTTTACTGGAAAATGGAACTTTTTGTATATAGCCCAGGAACACTAATATAAATAAAACAATGGGCTAGATGCCACCAGAAGTCCAAAATTACCAACTTGTTGTTTGGTCAGCCTTCATTCATATTTTAGAAATAAGCCAAGTGTAAACTTCTGCTAATTAAGTTAAACATTCTGAATAATAATATATGAACAATCTGACAACAGATAAAAGAATGAAAGGATCTTTAAAACTTTCAAGCAGATTGACAGTGCAACCTACACATACTTGGGGATAACCCAGCAAAGCCTAACAAAAGGCCCACCTGAGTAGACAGACATGGGACACCTACCGGTGCTGCTTCTTAAGAGGAGCCTTTTCTGTCATCTCTGGCATAGTTTGAGAAAGAAAAATCTACGGGAAGAAAACCAGAAAAAGCTAGTGACGAGTCTAGATGCACCAATAATTATAGCTGTGTTTGAGAACCCTGATTCCAAGTATTCAGTGGCAGCTAAACTTCCATTGGTTTATTGTGGTATTTTTACATTAGCACGGTCAACCTAGCAAATACTCGTAAGATCACAAAAAGGCAACTGGCCTGCCTATCACATATTTCTCATATATGCTCTAAAAGAACAGCCAATTATGTAAAACTTCTTTGTCTGGTCACCTGTAAATTATTTATACTCACCACCAGGGAGTGGCTGTTTACATGCCTGAATTAGCATTCCAGCTTCTACTGTGTTAGTGATTCTCAAACCATGCTTTCCAGTCCTAAGTAAAATAGATAAAATGTATTGGAATTCATTGAGATTTTTCATTCTAAAAGGTTTTTAAAACTTGTAAGTCATTAACGCATCTAAACACATTTAAAATCTAAGGGGAGGGGAAAATGACAATCCCTCAAGCATCATTTGCAAGGTTCTTCGGAAGAAAACGGAACAAAGCATGATTTCTACTGCCTTACACACCATGAGTAAATTGTGTCCCTATTTTGTCTTTTTTTCCACATAATTGTTCTCATATAGGTTTTCAACTGGAGGACCACCAGAATTATTATATCTTTTTTGCAAATCATTTTCCCATGAAATATTTGAGTTTTACTACCTGTGGCATACTTACCACAATTTTAATTATTCAAGTTAATCTACAGGTGCATGTTCTTGTCTTATTTCTGTGTGTGTCAGCACCTGTGTATAGGAAAATTTGAGGAGGGGAGCTCCTTTCCAATTCAGATTTTGACATTACTCCATTATAGGAGATAACCATCCCTAATGATTTGATAGACCAATTATGAACAGTAGAATACAAAACATGTAATAGTGGGATAAACAAGCTTAAAAGGCCTTTGCATGTTCCTTTGAAGCTTACTCCTTATCATCAGAGCAAACAAGCATCTAACTTGACTGAAAGAAAGCAGATGTGGCTGAAGATTCTATTTCTAACATGAAATAATTCTACACTGCTCATGCACTAATATATGCTACATTTCTTCTAGTTGAGTTATAATGCAGATGAATGATAGTTTCTGCATTTGGAGTGCCCAGTCCAATGTCCATAGGTGTACAGGTGCTTATCGAGACCTCTGTAGCACACACAAAGCCTTTACACTCTCAACTCCAAATACTGCCTCTCCCGCCTTGAAAAAGTACAACTCGCTTACCTTTGGTTAAGTGCCCATCTGTGCATTCACATGCATTGACTCCATGCCTGCATGGAGCCTCTTTTGAGAAATGTCTATAGCTAAGAATTTTTTGGTGGGAACCTTCCACCACCATCCCAGTGCACATGTCCCTAATAGGTTCTCAGCTATCCCCTTCATTCCCTGATACCACCTATCTGAAACAGAGAGCAAGACTCAGTACCAAGATCAAACTGGAAACAGACACATTACCAACTCCAACATAGGCATCAATCCTGAAATAGTGATTGCAGGCAGATTTTGTGAATCTACAGTTAACCACTTGAGGAACTATAGTTACAGGTAAGCAACCCATCTTTCTTCTTCATAGTCTTGGTGCATCACCAATATGAGCAAGAAACAAGCTGACTTACCAAAGAAGAGTCAATGTTCTTATTGCAGAATGGAAGATAAAACTCCAGGAGCAGACAGTTCTGGTTTGATTATTTTGCCAATACTGCCAAATAAATGGTGATGTTCTGACCAGGTTCCAGTCTAACATAATCTGGTAAAGTCACACCACATCCAAATGCTACCAAAGTGGTGACATGGCTGATTGAATGCACTTTTATTTGGCGAGCAAGTTGGAGTCCAGCTACTTCATATGCCAACTGTGTGATGTCAACCACTGAAGGCACGAAACTCACCATAGCAGATGAAGGGCCAAGGTAACTGACAAAAAATCCATTCTTGAATAACAGAAAGCTAAGGCCTGGCAAACACTGAGAGTATGAAGGGTCAATTCTGGAGAAGTGGAGACAGGAAGAAAATGAGCAGAATCATATCTTGGTTAAGGTGAAATTTGCATACCACTTTCGAGAAAGGGGCAATTTCTGGATAGAGGACCATTTCATTATTATGAAAAATCAAATAAGGAGAAAAAGTCCTTAAGGCACATAGCTTAATTAAGTGCCACACTGATGTGATAGCTACTTCCAAGAAAGGAGACGAAACCATTTGTGACTGTAGAGTTCCAACTGTTTTGATGAAAATGCTTGAAGCACAGCTCCACAGCAGTGTTAGCAACAAAACAGAGAGCACAGGATTCCTAATGCCTCAACAGAACAATCAACAACAAACAATATATACTTTTTAAAAATTGAAATGCTATCTACAGATGGAGGAGATGCTGAAATGGAGAGGAGTGAAGACTGCTTTAGACCCTTATGAAACAAGCAAAACAAGATCTGAGGAACATGGTAACAGAACAGTGACTGTACTGGCAGCAAAGACAAAGGAATAAAATGTTTTCAATTTTCTGGCATAAGAAAGTCTAGTGATGAGCTTCCTGACAAGCATCCATGATATCCTGGATCAATGGTAGAGGTGACATGCTATCTATCCCTCTCTGCAGCCTCTAGGCTATGGGTCCTCAAACTACAGCCCATGGGCCGGATACAGCCCGCCATGGTCATTTACCCAGCCCATCTCAGAGCTTTTGGACTCGTTTGGAGAAAACGATCTCCGAGTGAGTCCGAAAGCTCTGAGCCAGCACAGGCATTCTCTGAAACTGAGCAGAGAGCTGGCTCACACACCAAATTGTAACAGCTCCCTTCAACTGCGTGTGCACCGGCTCTTCCCCCCCATTGCAGGCATGCGATGGCTCTGAATATGGAGTGGGAATACGGAGTGGGAAACAGAAGAGAGAAGGGCAGAAGAGAGAGAGATAGATGAAGACACTAAAAAAGGATTGAAGGTAAGAAAAATATAACTTTTTAAATCTATTTTTAATTACGTGAGCCACGTCCCCGGGCTGTGTGCCAAGTCACGGCCACCTCGCCAAGCCCAGGGGCAGACAGGTTGAGGCGGAGCAGGGCTGCGGCTCCTGCGCCTCTGCCGTGGCCTTCTCTGACCAAGCCACTGCCATCGAGCAGCTGCCATACTTCCCCCCCGTGGCGGAGAGAGGCAGGAGGTGCCCTGCTTGGCCAGCCGTGGCTCCGCCCCTCGCCTCCCCTGCCTTGGAATGTAGCCATTACCTCCCTCCTCGCGGCCCCCTCCTGGCTGGGGGAGCTGTCCTGTGCTCGCCTCTCTGGCCTCCCACTCCCGCTCCCTCAGAAGCGGGGCAGTGGCGAGGATTATAATTTCCACCATGCCCAACCAGCATGGTCAATGAAAGTTGTAGTCCAACTCATCTGAACAGTACCAGTTTTGGCAAGGTTGCACTAAAATATGGTAGTCATTAGCTCTGCATCCAATTACAGCCATTGTGTATTGTGGGAATTGTTCTGGGCTGACTTGCTTCAAATACTAAGAGTGGCATTAACAGTATTTACCCTTAGTATTTTTGCTTCATTCTTTGTAAATGCCAGTTGCAGTCATCAGCTGCATTATGCAAAATACTATATTTAGTGCCTTGGTTGTGTTGTAGCTATGTCCCTTGAATATGGACATGCTCTTCCCTACCTCATCTTGGGCTTCTGCTGCAGCCCGAGGGAGCTGATCAAACATTTTAAAGTAATTTTTAAATTTTAATTATTGTTAATTAATTTTAATTTTTTAATGTGCAGAGTGCATAGGAATTCATTCATTTTTTTTCAAACTATAGTCCACCCCCACAACAGTCTGAGGAACAGTGAACTGGCCCCGTTTAAAAAGTTTGAGGACTCCTGCTCTAGGCTGTTATCTGAAATGTCTGTCCACTGGTCGAAGTTTGCTACACTGGGCACAACTGCCGAAAGGAGTCTTCAAAGCCTTTTTAGGTGCTTGGACAGGTGCCAAAGAGCAGCACCAACGGGCATTACCTGTTTGGCACCTTTTCAACCCCATTTGGAGCAGGGACCCTTGGCTCTTTGTTTGTTGTTGCATTTTATTGCTTTTTTCTTATTAAATAAGAAATGGTTCTTATTAAATGAGAGCCAGTGTGGTGTAGTGGTTAAGAGCATGGGACTGGGACTCAGACGACCTGAGTTCCAGTCCCCGCTCAGCCATGGAGCCAACTGGGTGACTATGGGCCAGTCACAGGCTCCCAGCCCAACCTACTTCACAGGGTTGTTGTTGTGGGGATAAGATGGAGGAGAATGATGTAAGCTGCCTTGAGCCCTTTGTAGGAAAAAGGCAGGATATAAATATAAATAAATATTATATTTTGTTGTTTTTATGTATATTTTTTAATCTTTAAACTGCCCAGATAGCCCAAATGGGCTATAGGGTGGTATAAAGGTGTAATAACAGCCTCTTTTTGTGAGACAACCACAACAGTGGTCAAAGGGGAATGAGCTGAAGAAACAGGTAGGCACCTGCCTGGGACATGTGCACCAAGACAGTGGAGGAGGGTTCCTCAGCTACAGACATTTTCTGAAATAAGGCTTCACACGAGTGCAAAGTCCATGTGTGATGCACAGAATACCTGGAGAAGAATAGGGAGAAGCCTAGTCTGGAAAAGTGAGAGAGGTGAGAAAGAGGGAGACTCTTCCTCTTTCATCTTAATGTACTTTCTGTGTTGAAACTGGCACCACAGTAGCTGAACAAAAAGGAATGTGACCAGGAAAGAAGCACCCTCTAAAAATATTTCAACAAAAGACAGAGAGCGATAGTTGGAAGCAAGAGGAAGAAACAGAAAAGTAATGCCTCCTGACCTGCAAGGCAGTAAACAGGATAGGGAAAGAGCAGGCTATGTCTATACCATTTTGTCTCTGTGTTTCTTCTCTTTCTTTTCCCCGCTTACCTGTCTCTCTCTGAGCTGGCGTTTTCTTTTTTTCTCTCCTATCTTCCTCACCTACTCCCTTGGCTAGCTTTTATTCATTTCTCTCTGTGGGTCTCTGATTCTCTTGCCATCTTATTTTTCTCTCTGGGTTTCTGTCCATGTGCATCTTGGGGAGGTAGGGTTGAGCTGGCTGGCAAAGAGAAAATGTTTGCTTTTCTGAAATGAGTTTTTTTGTTGGATTAGAAAACTCCGACTTCAAAGGGTAACAGGAGGGTCTTGGGACCTTGTGTCTCAGGGAGGGTTCTAAGAATGAACTGCAGGTTCAAATTAAACGCTTTGTGTTTTGGGCTCAGACCTTACTTCTCTTTACTTAAGATTCTGGACAACTTACTCAGCTCACTTGACAGGTTGCCATCTATGAAACTACTGTTTTGTAACTAACTAGGCCTATTAGGGCAGCCATTTTGTGAACAGCCATACTCCTGGTAGCCATTCTGTAGCAGTACCTGCAACATGCCTCAAAAATCCCAAATAAGTTCCAGTGTGATTCATTCAGCCAGACCATAACTCCATCTTACCTAGGTTCAAGAGAACAAAACTTCATTTTTTCAATCAGCTGCAGGTCTCTGCTAAAGCAAAAGGCCGGGTTATTTTTACACTGACATTGAAATACAGACACTCTACCCTGGCTGAGATAATCTCAAGGCTATGTACCTTCACTTAGCAAACTCAATGAATAAAAAAACTATCCACAATGAAGAATCTTCTAGAATCCATTTCAGAGTTGGGGATGTGTAACTGCTAGACAGTCAGCAGAAAAAAACCAAGAGATTCTTGTAGAATCTACTCAGACAAGAGCAGGGATGGAGCAAAGAAGATATATTGCACTGGGAAAGGAAGCTAACAATCTTTTTCTCTCCATCCCTGTGCTAGGAGCAACTCTTCTGGAAAGTGAAACAGCTGGATGCAGGCACCAGAGAAGATTGCACCAAGTTTTCCTCTGGCACAAGCACTAGTGTGTAGGCTTTCCCAAAAGAGGGGCATGGACTCTGGAAAAACTTCAAAACAGTTACTCTGGGTTGACAAAGAGCCAGGTAGATAGGGTTTTTGCAGACATTTGGCCCACAGCTAGGATGTCTGCAGGTGCTTAGGCCACCAGTTTGAAATTCCTAACCTGCCATCCAGTTCTTAAGAAGAGAATGGCAGAGGACTCTTTTGCACCATAATGTAGTTACAGGCTCTTTCAGAATCATCTAGTATCAGATGGGTCAAAAAACCAAGGATGGTCAGATGTTTCAATTCAGAATGCCTGTGGGATACTTCAGGCCAACACATTAAACATACAAGAGAACTGGCAAGTGTAGATGGGAGTTGTAGTTCAATAACATCTGGAGGGCCACACATTCCCCATCACTGAAATAGATAACCAGATCAATCACAACAGTTTTGTTCTGGAAGCACTTTCAGTATGAGTCCTGATCTCTGCAGCTATCACATTTTACTCAACACCATTCTGCTCTCAGGACTACAATATCAAGGATCCTAGCTTACAGAGTGGCCATGACAATTTCTGGGCTTGTTCCTACCCTATGATTATATTCTGAAAGAATCAAGTATCCAAAAACATAACTTCTTTCCACAGATATGGTCAGCACAATTTTCTCAACTGCAACCAAGGACAGGAACATCTGCTACTAGAAGTTAACAGAAACAGTCTAAGCTTGATTTTTCTTCTGGTTGCTTTAAGCAGAGTACACATCAAAGACATTGAGACAAAGGGCAAAACTAAATGCAACATTCACAAACATCTGCTCCATTCACATATAAAGCAAGATTTTTATTTTTTTAATAAAAGAGCAGCTGGCTGTAGAGAGCCAATTCCTTTTCCACCTCACTGTCCTGTGCTGAATTCTCTCACACCCTACTCACTTCCAGTACTGGAACTGGAATGAGGGCAGAAAGCAGGAGAGTTTGGCAAATAGATTACAAGAAATAAGAAAGAGGGAGCTCAAGTTTCCTCGCTTAGGTATCCCTTCTGATGTCAAAAGCTGAGCCTCATCCTACTTTGTAAGCAAAAGGCACACACATGACTGCCCTTGTTATACTCAGTTGAGGCCCGCTGCCTCATTCTATTTTACATGTACCTTTCTGACATCAACTTGTACTCCCAGAATCCTAACATCAAGCATCTAGTGAACCATCTGCCTACAATAATGTGATGAATATGAACTACCAATCAATTTGAAAATAAAATCTACCAATTTTCTTCTGCAGTCTTGTACACATTTACCTCAGGATGCCATGGAAATCAGTCGGGCTTACTTGTAAGAAAGGATGTAAAGGGGAAATGCAGAGCTAATGAATGCACAATCCTCCACTCAGAAGTAAGCCTCACGGGATTCAGTAGTACTTTCAGGTAACTGTGTTCAAGATTGCAAGCCAAATATAATTGCACACCAAATATAATTCTATTCCACAAAAATGGTGCCATCCATACTTATAAATAATGTGATAGTAGAGTATCTCACATATGATTCTTTCACATGATTTCAGTAAGATGTCTTAATTCCAAATCCTAATAATCTTAAGAAAGACCCCAAAGGTTAGTATGACTTAAGTTCAGCAGAGGATGTATTGTTTCTCTATATTGTCCCATTAGACCAATCATAGGGCTCTGTAAAGCTCCATATTTGGTTAAATTTTAACATTAAAGGTTAAAATTTTACATTAAAGAAAGGTATGGGCAAGTTGAAGGCCAAAACAGCTGTAGAGCCACAACTCCTATCACTCTTTACCACTGGCTAGTCTAGTACTGAAGGGAGCAGGAGCCCAAAACATCTGGAAAGCCCCTATCTGAGGAGGGCTGCTGTATTAAAAGGAGCATGAAAGGAAGATGATCCTCTCTTCCTTTACCTTTCAGTCCTATGTGCTTTAAAAATGTTTAAATAAGTTAAAGTGGGAGATGGGTAGTTAACATTACACCACCCTCCTCTACCTCATAACCAAACCACCAAGAACATGTTTAACAAAAATGCATGCATCTGGTTTGGTACTGAGCAAGAAACAAGATTTGAGCCAATAACTTACAGCCCAATCTAATGCTTGCTTAGGAAGAAACCTGCCTTAGCCATTACACCAACTTTCAGATGGTAAATGCACCATCCTTCAAGCAGCTGAATTTTCTCCATATCTTCTCAGACAGGAAAACTCTGAGGAAGATGGAAGGAAGCCCTCAATGTGGCACCTACTATGCTAGCAAGATTTTCTACTTGTTTGGACAGACAGGACAATTCTGCAAGCCTGTCTCATCATGTATGCAAAGCTACTCTTATCATATACATACTAGAGTTCCTGCACGTGTATAAGTGGACATATATGTCTAAAGTTTTAATGACCATGGTATATCTAAAATGGATATCCAACATCGATTATCAGCTTTTGTCTGCATTGTGTGACATTATTCCATCTGGGTAATTTGATAAATACGCTACGTACTCCTCTTTTGCTGGGGACAAGATTGTATACTGTGCTATCTAATATATAATCTATCCATTGCAGAATGGTAATACTAAGATTATATATATATACACAGATATAGATATATATATGAAGTGATTTTAACGGTGTTCTAAGGTACGTCTTGTAAGCTTGTAAAGATGGCAAGAAGCTAAATGCTGCGCCTTATTGTGTGTTCCCAGCAGCTGCCGTTGAGAGATACTCTGCTGCTGTACATGGAGGTTCTTCGTTGGCCATCCGTTCAGCCATTGATAAGCAACGCCCTCAAATGCGACGCGCGATGGTCCACAATTTCTTGGTGGTCAGAGAAGCCCGTCTGCTGTGCTCTCCGGTAGACGATATACTCCGAGAGCCTCGTTTACTAACGCCGCAACCGCCACCAGCCTTTCCAGCTCCAGACCCGGACCTATGCAAGGGTTCGCTACTCGGGCCACCGGAGCGGCCTCGAGATTTCGGGCCACACATCACCCCCGTCTTCTCCCCAGCCTTGGAGCCGAGAAGGTGGCCAGCCTCGTCATGCAAGCGCCAGACAATCGCCACCAGCCGCCGCAGCGCCAAGGCTTTGGGGGAGGGGAGGGGGGAGCGAAGGAAGGGTTTGCCACGCTCGGCGCAAGACGGCAGCTAATTCTGCCGCGCCGAGTTCAAGTGCGGAAGCCCCGCAGAAGGGAATCCCCGGGACCCCCCGCGCTCACGAGCCCCTACAGCCTGACCACGCAGCTTGGTCCGACGGAACTACCGCCGCGCTCGGACCACTTCAGGACGGCGCTGGAAACGGCCCCGGAAGCCCAGCGATGGGTCGCACGCAGCCGCTCCAGCCCTCCCCGCCACGACCCTGACCAGAGGGACTCACCGACGGAGCACAGAGAGGACGCAGCAGCTGCAGCCCCACCGCGGGGACCATCCTCCTCGGGAGGCCTGCTTGCGCCCTCCCCCACACGCGTATCGTATCCTTATGCGCACTTACCTAGATGGTTCCTGCCCTCCGCCCCAGAGCAGCCAATGGGTGACAATTTCACCGCCCACCTCTGTCAATCAAGGGATCCCGAAAGAAGCAGAAGCCGCCAGGAGAAAGTGAGACCGACCCACCAAATTCTTATTGGCTGCGCGGTGAGCCAACGAAAGCCACACAGATTTGGGATTGATGTGAGAAGGGTTAGATTGAGGAGAAACAGGAACTGCTGGAGAGGCCAATGAGCGGTTGGAAATGTAGCGGAGAAACGCCGAAGTGAGCCTAATAGAAGCGCATTTCAAACGGCATTTGTTTCTTTTACACGTGCACAGAAACAGACGAGTGCTCTTAGTGGCGCATGTGAAATAGCTGTAATACCTCATTTGCTTTTTCTCAGTTTGGGTCGGCTGCCGAATTCTTGCCATATTCTTCTAGCCCTCTAAAAATGTTGCTGCTCTGGATTAGGCCTAGTTCTTGCTGCTGCCTAGGTGCCCAGAGCGTGGCTGACTTATGCAGCTTCAGGCTACAGTCACACGATTGAATGGCCTCCGTTTAAAAGAAAAATCACGGCATATATAACGTAAATGTCATGGGGGCGAGTAGGTTAGATCCTCTTCTAGTATTTTTAGAAGGGTGCGCGTTTTTAATATGGAGCAGCACATCATTTCAGCCCCCACCTCCCAGGCAGTATCGCACAACCCCTCCTAAGCCTCTCCAGCGACTAGGGCTTGAGAGCACTGGGCGTTCAGGATGCCAGGTGGACTTTGGTGCAGATGGAAAGCTTTATAAGGAAGCACTGGTGCTGAATATTGGTAAAAGCATTTCACGTGGCTGTAGGTATTGCAGAATAAAATTGACGTCATGAGCTTGAAAGAAAAAACTTGCTTACACACATACAAAATCCTACAAAACTAAAAGGATTTCTGTTCCTATTCTCTGCACTTGGAAGAATCACAAAGACATGCATTTATATACCTCAGAGGTGCAGTCCTATACAAAAAAAACATGCCAGCATTTCAAGGCCAGCATAGTTTACCATTACACTCTCACCATAACCCCTGGCCTCTTCTTTATTCCTCTTTGAGGAAAAAATATTCAGAATGTGTGTGTTTTTTAAAATAAAATCTTAAGAAATGCAAGAAACCCCATGTTTCTTGTTCTTAGATTAACCTGAATTCACAGATCCAGAAATTATAGACAATATAACCACCACCCAAGGCAGCAAAGGGAGTTGAAACAGAGGCTGGAATTACAATTTCTGTAAATAATCCTATGCAGGTTATTTCCTGAATTTTACAGCAAAGATGCCCCAAGTAGTTGTGGTTATGTATGGAAATTGCAAGCAAGCACAAGCTGTGACATTCCACAGCATCATTACTGACCTTGGGACAGGTCAATTAAGGCATCAGACTCAGCTAAAATTTCCTCACTTTCTGGAACTTAAGCTAACATGAGATAGTTTAACTAGGCCTGAAACTGGTAGTGTTCTTTAAATAATTGAATTAAAATGTTGATCAGGTTCTGAAGAAGCTGCAAATTAATAACCTGGTCCTGGTTACTATCATTCTTATATAGATTATAACAAGAGCATGAATATGAAGCATTTTGAGCACTTTAAAGTATGCTATCTTTGTTCTTTTTGTTTGTTCATTTTTTGAATATATTTCTGAGTTGCTCGGCTGATTTACAATAACCTTTAAGAGTAATAAAATATCGCAGTTCCAAACAAAATCAAACCTAAAACAAATCAGAGAAAATAATCAGAACTTTCATTCTTTCTTATAGAATTGGGTAATACTTACAGGCATGCTGGCAACCTTGGAAGGGATCAAGCCTGCCAAATTCTACTCACAACAGGTTCAGGTTCAGGTTCAGGTTCTGGTTCTCTCTCTCTCATTCTGCTGCTGTCAATTCAGCATTGTTTCCCCTTCTGTAGTATGGAGATGCTACCTAATACTGATTGAATCCCCCTTTAGCATTTGCCCTTGCAGCCAGGCCCTCAGCTGCTACAAGGCTACCTATTTATGGTGAGAAAAAGAAAATGGCTGTACAAACAACCCTTAAGGCCTACTTTAAGAAAGTGACTCCAGTGATACCCCACCACCCCCAGCAGCACAATCAAGCCCTGCCTCTCCAGCATCAGGTCCATCTCCATCATTGTTAGTTAATGTTAGCTTTAATGTTACTTCACGGATTAGGAAGTTATGAATAAAAACAGGATTTCAGGCTTTAAACAACCTGAGAGAAGTAGGGAGAAAACATCTCGGCCTCTCTGCTTCCATTCTTCCCAGAAACTGTTTTGCAGTGGCTCTGCTCCATCCTTGGAGTCCTATATATGGACCAAAACACACTGGCTTGAGTATGCTGGAGCTGAAGCTGTAGAATGAAAACCCATGAATATCTCTGAGGATTATCTATCTCTACAAAAAGCTGTAAATCTCTCTAAGAAACTACATGGCCACCGATGATGCATCACCGATGCATCATGTAGTTCCCTAGAAATATTCATGGCTTTTCATTACAGAAATTCATATAGGGTTTATGGCAGTCCACATGTTCGTAGCTATATAACCCAAGGTTATACAGCAAATTGCAAATCGCCTCCCACTGGTCCCATCCCTCGTCCCTCCCTCCCACTGCCTACCTCTTCCCAAAAAGTGACTTGTGAACGGTGCGAATGCCCAATGCTGCTGATTACTAGCAGCAGCTGTGTGGGTGGGGAAATTCATTATGATTCTGACTCCAGGCCAAGCAGATCAGAGGAAGCTACCACAGCCGGTCCGTTGTTAACCTTCAGGAAAACAGGAGAAAGCACTGATTGTCACAACAGGACCAACAAGGTAGAATCAAAGAGGAAGCCGAAAGAATGGACCCAGTGGAGGTGACCTACAACATCTGTGCAATGCTTGTTTTCTTGCCTTTGGACAACATGGCCTACACATGCAACAAGTGCAAACTAGTCGCCCTGTTAGAAGAAAGGGTGAGAGCACTGGAGCAGCAAGTGTCCGCCCTCAAGGGAATAAAATAAGATGTACAGTGTTTAGACAGAGCCGTGGAACTACAACAGAAATGCATAGTACAAAAGCTAGAAGTGTAGCAGCGAGCTGAGGAAGAAGAGGAGAATCCTGAAGGAAAGGAAAACAAGGCAGAAACTCACTGGAAAAGGGTGACAGTTAAGAGCCGAAGAACTAGAAGAACAAGACACTCTGCACCAGTGGAACTACAGACCTGCTTTCATTTAGTCAAGATTGTGACTGGAGGGCAACCTGCTGTGGAGGAACTGCAAGTCATCCCATGCAACACTGAACATGAGGCTAAAGGTCAACAAAGTAGTGGCACTGATGCCAAGGCATGAAATACCAAGAAGAGAAGAGTGTTAGTTGCGGGAGACTCCCTGTTGCACAGGATGGAGGAGGCATATGTATGTCAGGAAGACCCGTGGACTCATCAGATATGCTGTGCCCCTAGAGGACAGATTAGTGATATAACTGAAAGATAGCCAAGACTCATACTGTCTACTGTCATGTATCCCTTCTCCTCTTACACACGTGGAACCAATGAGCTCTAAAGAACTCATATCAATCTTTGAAGCTTTAGGGAGGAAAGTCAAGAGCATTGGCATTCCAATAGTTTTCTCTTCTATCCTTCCAGTTCTTGGAAGAGGAATAGACAGGGAAAGAAAAATATTCCACGGCAGTATGACAACAGAACCAATTCCCCTAACCAAGGTATCATGGCAACTCACTCTAAAGGGAAAAGGATTCCAAGAGAGGTGGGAAATCTTGAAAAAGATTCTCCAAGCACAACTAAGTCCAACAAAAGTCAAACAAAAAGAAAGTGTAGAAGACAACAGAGGAAGCCCACGTGGCCCCACAAAAAGTTAAGTGACAACCTGACATTAAAAAGAGCATGTGCAGGAGGTAGAGCCAGGGCCAGGCCACGAAGGAAGAATATAAGCAAATAGCAAGGTATTGTAGGGATGGCTTCAGGAAGGCTAAAACAGGTAATAAACTGAGAATAGCAAGCGATACTAAGAACAACAAGAAAGCCTTCTTTAGATACATCCAAAACAAAACACATGTGAAAGAGAAGTGTCCAGCTACTTAAAGTGGATGTCAAAGTGATAAGAGACCACAAAGAAAAGGTGAAGGTGCTCAATTCTTACTTTGCCACAGTCTTCTTCCACAAGGAAATCTACAGCAAAGAGGAAGTAAAAGCTGAAAATGAGAGACAGTAGCTCAAGATTAACACACACATGGTCAAGGAATATCTAGATGGAATAAACACATTCAAATCTCCAGGGCCTGATGAACTCCATCCTAGAGTCATAAAAGAGCTAGTGGAGGAACTCTCAAACCACTGGTTATTATCTTCAATAAATCTTGGAAAACTGGAGAAGTGTCAGACAACTGGAAAAGGGCTAACCTTGTCCCCATCTTCCAAAAAGGGAAAAAAGAGGAACCTGGGAACTATAAACCAGTAGGTCTGACATCAATCCCTGGAACAATTCAAATTAGTAAAAAATCCATCTGCAAGCATCTTGAAGAAAATTCAGTGATTAATAAAAGCCAACATGGATTTGGCATGTGTTGTAAGCCGCCCCGAGGCTTCGGCAAGGGGCGGCATAGAAATGTAATAATAATAATAATAATTATTATTATTATTATTATTAATCAAAAAATAGATCCTGTCAGACTAACTTAATCTCATTTTATGACATAATCTACCCAGACTCTAACAAAGCTTTTGACATAGAGTCTTACAATATCCTGATAAACAAATTAGCAAAAAGTGGACTAGATAGAAAAACTATTAGGTGGATCCAAACTTGGCTGCTAAATTGGACACAAAGTGTGCTCATGAAAGGCACCTTCTCAAACTGGAGGGAGGTATCTAGTGGGGGGCTGCAGGGTTCAGTCCTGGACCCAGTGCTCCTCAACATCTTTATTAATTATTTGAATGAGGAAGTACAAAGAAAGATTATCAGATTTGCAGATGATCCAAAACTGAGCAGAATAGTGAACACTCTAGAAGACAGAATGAAGATCCAGGGTGATCTTGGTAAGCTTGAAAGCTGGGCTGAATGCAACAGAATGAGATTCAGTAGGGACTCTTCCTGCCCTGGCCTCTGACAGCCCAAGAGGCCTTTTGAATGCTGGATCACTTGCTTATCTACCAATGGCAAATTCCAGAATGTGGCAGTGTTGTGGCCTCTCCCCAAATTTCCATTTATCATTAAATTCTTCAATCACTCTTCTGTTTAAATAGTTAGTTAGTTTTGCCATCATGGCATACTCCACCAACTTATATTTCCAGTCTTCAATTGTTGGGCATTCTCATGTTTTCCATTTAGAAGCAATTGTAGTTCTTGCTGTAGTTTCATGTATTTGAATAACTCTGACATGTTCTTTGAAAAAGTCTCTGGCATTATATTCAAAAGCATATTCTTGGGACTCATATTAAACTTAGTTTTAAAGGCTTTTTTTGTATTTCTGCATGTATCAACTTCCAAAATCTTTTGATTATATCACAGGTCCACCACATACGTGATCCCATCTACTTTATTACATTTCCAACATTTTCCATTGTAGTTCTTGTCTATTTTTTATATCTTTCAGGGTGCCATACCACCAAAGAAACATCTTATACCAATTTTCTCTTAGTGCATGACTAGCTGTGAATTTAATGTCTTTCTTCCATAAAGCTTCCTGTTGATGGGGTCATATTTCTTCTCCAAAGTTCTGCATCCATATTGTCATACATCTCTTATCTTGCTGATTTTCAGCATCATGTTGGAGTAACTACTTATAAAGTCTTCTTAATAGATTATCATTTTGTTGTATGATCAACTTTTCAAAATCTGTCAGGTCTCTAATGGTGATTTTCCCTGATTGTACAGGGAAACTATTTTCAACTGACATTCAATGCACAAATAAACACATTACAAAATACATTTTATGATGAAATGTATTGTACAGGATATGCAATTAATGATGGCAATCAATATTCATTCAATATTCATTTTATGACTTGAAGATAACGTCATGAAGGTGTTGTTCATTTCTCCGCACACATTCTGACAGCCTGCTGTGGAAATTCTGTACTGCTCAAAGTAACATGTCAAGAGGAATGTCAACGATTGCCTCTTCAGTCCTCCTTTTTCATTCAGCGATGGTTGCAGGACGTGTGTGGTACACTTGGCTTTTAAACAATTGCTGATGCCCCAGGGTCACCAACTCATATCTAGTTCCAAAATTCTGTTTATTAGCATATCCATTAAGGAGAAAATGGGCTTTGTCCAAAATCCACAAGTTGTTAATGTAACTGGTGTCCTCATTTACTTTAGCCAGCAATTGTTCACAAAACTGTTGATGCAACACATGGTCATTGGGTTTGAGTTCCTGCACAATCTGTAATTTGCAGGAATGGAACTTCAACTCATACAGTATTCTTTGCACACTTCGTCACCCCAGATGTAGTGAAGGTGCATGTTGTCAAACGGATGGCAGACCAAACAGCCTCAATATCCTCTGGTGTGTGGGTCATTCAAACAACACCTGGGAACTTATATTTTGAGGCTGAACCCATTTCTTCGAAATTACGCACTCATGTTATAATCGCATGAGCAGACAGGACACGATCATGATGTCCTAACTGGTAAAGATGCTGAAATTCCCTTTGCGCAGTAGTCACGGTATCACCATTCTTAAAAAAAGGCTTTTACAGTCATTGCGCATCACTCCACTGCTCCATGATAACAAGGGGTTCTAAATGAGGTTGCACTGGTTCCAAACAATTGCTGATGCTCCAGAGTCACTAACTCCTGCTTTAGTAGATCTGGCAAACGCCCAACTTGTCTCGTCTTTCCGTTCGTGGGTGGGACAGACCTCTGTCTTGTCGTCGCAATTGGTCTAAACGCCTTATACTCAAAGTTGGGTGTTTGCCAGATCTACTGTTGTGTCTTCTTGTTCTCCTGAACTCTGTCCAGCAGTCTCAGAGTCAGGCGTCGAGGGAGCAACTTGTTCAGGCACCTCAGAGCCAGGATGAGGGGAAGCTGCTCTTTCGGACGCCTCACCGTCAGTCTGCGGGAAGGCTATTCGCTCAGGGGCTAAGGGGTCAGGCTGTGGAGAGGTTACTTGCTCAGAAGTGTCAGAGTCAGGCTGCAGAGGGGCACTGGGCCCCAAGTATAAGTCCCCTTGTTCCAATGCCTGACTCTGTTAACTTCTGCCTCTTCCTCACGAGTAGACGCCTCTGTCGAGCCGTCAGGCACAACAGGTACGAAGCACCACAGGGTGTTGCCAGACAAGTCGCCATTCCTTGGAAGTCTCACAATGTTCACTTTCTTCACTGATACTAGATCTACGTTTGGGAAACCTGTCATATACTATCTGACAAAATGCTAATATTCCAGGTGTTCTGCATAATAATTTATAATTTAAACTTATTATTTATGCTGAGGTGCTTACGCTTTATGCATGAACTTATTTTTTATGCTAGTGAGGGCTAATTGCTTTTCTCAGAATTTCAGTCAGCTTTGATATTAGCAATAATTTCAACTATTTGCATGGCTGTTCAATTAAGTGGAGGTACACCCCACAGCATGCTAGCTAAGTGCAATTTAGGCTTTGCTCAGATTTTATTACTAACATGGGAGTATTTATCCCTAGAGATATTTCTCAAATGTTTACATTAAATTCAAGTAAGAGATCTTATGGGATGTAGATAGATGGGCATCTTCAAAATTGAACCGATGGAGTAGTGAAAATACACTAAAAATGAATGTAATACCTTGGATTGATTGTGCTTTACATGTGATTTCAATTACAGGTTGATTTGTTTTCACATGCATAATTAAGTCTATGGGGAAACCCAGATATAAAAGACTGGCAAGAAAATATTGGTTTTGACAACCTGGGCAGGCTGATTTTTTTACTTTGGATCAGCTTGTAGATCCTGATCTCACCATTCTGTTTTGCATGCTAAATGTGATTTGCAAGCTGCTGCTGAATGGCCACACATGCAGCTGAAACATCTGTTAGAATTTGAGTTCAGCCTTGCTGCTTTTACAGCTCAGAGCCCCCTTTGTTACTGATTGAAGCTGAACAGCTATACCAACTCACAGTCCATATTTATAAGTATTGATCATCAGTGAATTAATAAGATACACAGTCTTAATCAAGAGTGAAACAATGGAGTATCCTACTTTGTCCAACCAACTGATTGCTTTACTGGCATCTGACTCAAAAGTGGTAATGGATCTTAGGTTACCTTGGAGGTGTAATAAAGTGAAAGCTTCTCTTACCCTTATGTTTTGGCAATGCCCAATCATTGTGTCTTTTGGGGAGGAAGTGCTAATATGGATAAACTTTGTGCTGAAAAGTTCTTTAATATTTCTAAATATGCACTTATCTCTTAGAACATAATGCATGGTCAACATAAATGGATTCCCTATGCCATTCTGACAGCAAAAATATTAATAATGGTACATTGGGAGGACAAACAGCCAGTTGCAATAATGAAATAGGCTGAGAACTTGATGAAATGTTCTATTTTTATAAAGGTGATTTTTAGGCACAAATGGCTATCTGGGCTTTCTTTGCTGATGTCTATGCATAATTATCCCAAATAATAGTAATATATTTTGCTATATACAAAAATATATAGATACATTGTATATATGTAATTACTCATATTTTATGTAAGAAAAGTGTATTTGTTATATTTTTCATTTATTTTTATAAAATTCACAATTACAAATTAATGAAAAAAGGAAGGGGGATTAACCGGCATTTCACCAACAGCCTCTGGCAGCAGGAGGGAAATTCTACAGATTTACTTTCTTTGTTTTCAGTTTGGAAAGAGGAATTGATATAGTATTTGGCCAAAGATCTTGTGAGCTATGGAACCACAGTTTGGGAACAAATGCAGTTGCATGTAAAGGCAGCATAAGCATTGTATAGTTTATACTCTAGTTCCAAATTCCAACTTTGCAATCCATAAAATTACTCTTTCACATATGCACTGCATCTTGGTATTCGTCTGTTGGCTCCCTGAGAGGCCCAGCCACTCCCCAGCAACACAGGTATCTTTGAATCTATTGCTCTGCTCGAGCAGTGGTGCAAGTAGCTGTGCCGTTGGCTCCAGCGGTGCAACCAAAGCACAGGCACACAAGGAAGATAAGATGATGAAGCAAATATTGAGCTGGAGGAAAGACATCAAATTCAATCAAGGTACCACACAAAATGGTGGGGACAAAACTGATGTGGTGCATCACAAGGATAGCCGATGGTAGCTCATGCTTGTGGCCTTACCCAGATGTTTGCAAGGCTATTGCCAGCTTTTTAACTGCATCCATATGTCTGCCAATGGTTCCAGTCAATTCCCTCATCATCCATTCAGAGCTGAGAACCAAGGCTGCCATGTTTTCATTCATCAGTTCACCTGAAGAATGGATGTTTTTAACTATTATCTTACTAGACCAGTGAGTGGACATCTTCTGGCACCTTTTCTATTTTTCTGTTCACTAATGTTCTTGAAAAGCCAGGGAAAGTTGGGCCACTAGGATCTGCAAAGAAGCATCCCACTTTTACGTCAAGTGGGGGGTGAGTCTCTTCCCTCCTTCACCTGGGACAGATCAGGAAGGAGGGTCCTTTCTTGCCACAAACAGCTTCAGACAGTTCACCACTATGAACAAGGGGCTATGTTGGATTGGATCAAGACCTGCCCCTCTGTGAAGAAAATGCTCCTTTGTTTGGAGGGGAAATGAAGATGCCATGAGGCTTCCCACTGGGAAAAGGAGGAGAGGCAGCTTCTCTCCCTCTTTCCCCTGCAGCCCCCAGCAGTAGCTCCTGTGCTGTTTTATAGTTTCCTAACCTCCCGTAATACTGCTGGGAGCCACAAGAGATGAAGAAGAATAGGAGAAAATCAACTTCCCTTACTGTTGTGCACAACTACTACTGATCTTATTTATTTGGGATATTTCTAGGCCCTCCATCACTCTGTGGATGGCTTACAACAAGCTCAATAAATACAAGATCTTGGCATTATGGTTAAGCTTGGACAATTATAAATTGCTTATCCAAATGCAGCTACCAATTCAGGAAGTGAATTGAAATTTTCATAGAATAGCACACTTTTCTACAAAACAGTTACATCTCCCTTACTACTTTTAGGAAATGCACAAAACGTCTTTGAGTTGCAGTTACCAGGACAGTTTGGAAAATTAATAAAACCACCATATGACTTCGACTGCTGTGTATTATTTGGTACAAATAACTATGAACCAAAAGCAATGTGTGTATGGTCATTCTAGCTTACAAGATCAAATGAAATGAGGCTTCAAAATTCTGAGGCATTTATCCGGCTGAACCATCTAAGCCCAGCAAGGGCTGGACACATTACCAGGGAAGCAGTATTTATCCAGGTACAATTGTAGCATCTAAGGTAGATTTGCAGCAACAAACAGCACAGGGGAGTGACTAGTCCAGTGATGAAAGCAGTGAGTGGAAGCAGCATGTGAAAGACCAGAAGCTAGGCTAACAGCCTTCATGAGGTTGTGCTACTATCTGGTCTAGATCAGCAATACTATGATGCACCTGCTGCTCCACCTCATCCTCCAGAAGCAAGCCCATGGCTGGGACAGGTGGGAGAGACCTACTGCCCTAAGGGATGGTATTCAAACATCCTATGGGACAGTCCAGGTCTGATTTCATTTTCCTTGGAAAAGTAGTCCAGACTACCCTTGGAAGTTGCTGTCCATACCCTTTCTTTCAGACAAGTAAAAGGTAAAGGTTTCACCATGACATTAAAGTCCAGTCATGCCTGACTCTAGGGGGTGGTGCTCATCTCCCTTTCCTAGCTGAGGGAGCCAGTGTTTGTCCGCAGTTTCCGTGGTCATGTGGCTGGGATGACTAATCACTGAGGTGCATGGAACGCTGTTACCTTCCCACCAAAGTGGTACCTTTTTATCTACCTGCAATTGGACGCTTTTGAACTGCAAAGTTGGCAGGAGCTGGGACAGAGTACGGGAGCTCACCCCGTCTGCGGATTCGAACTGTTGACCTTTCGATCAACCAGCCCAGCAGCTCAGCGGTTTAACCCACTGCGCCATTGCATCCCTATTTTTAGACAAGTGTATCTGCACAAATTAGAGGTCCAGGTTGCTTCTCTCACAGCAGGAATAAAATGTCTCAGGCTGCTTGTACTCAAGGAGTACTGAGTTGGTGAACTTGTCCCAGTAGCTGAGTGGGCAGCAAGGATGGGCATATGGGTCACATTGTAATCCTCAACGTCTCTACAAGGGATACTTTTTTAGGGGAGGTCACTATGTGCATCAACCAATACCTGTGGATGGGACACTGTGTCACTTGAGCCTACTGCGTATGGATGACTATGCAGTATAAACTGCAACACAACTTGACATGTCTGGAGTTGGCAGGTTTTTATGATGCTCGAGATTGGGGTAAAGAAACCTCTCCAGCAGAAATATAACTGGGTGCCATGTCCATCTGACCAAGTGCAATAGTCCCAGCTTGCCAAAGAATAGCATAGCCTTTGGCATGACCCTAGAGGACGCGTTTTAAGTAGTTTCTCCTTCAAAAAATGGCTGTCAAATTTTTCCTTGCAGTGAGGGAGAACTAACCTCTGCTCTGAAAATCATACTAACATCTACTCTGAAAGGTAGGGGGAAAGATCATCAAGATGGGCACCCTGCAGATACTTCTGAATTGCTGGACTTATCCCGAGGTCTGTGAATGAGCCAAGTTCTCACTCTAGAAATGCATACTAATTTTCTGACACAGTTCAGGTCCCTCCACCTCAATGAGGGCCCCAGATACATCACAAAGCCACTCTTATGCTGCTTGCGTTGAACAATCTAGAGTGGGTGGGGGGTAGTTGAAGAAAGGACTTAATGTCTGTTGCTCTGTGGGATCCCTGATAGTGCACTGCACCAAGCAAGGTGGTCCAGGTGTGCCTATTTTCTAGTAACTAGAGCACGTGGGCAGCTCATGGGCCACAGGGTTCCCCCACACTGACAAAGCCACAAGAGGGGGAGATTTGGGCTCTTGTTTACTAGGAGGAATACTAGCCTTCACAAGTCTTACAAACATGTAATTTTTACAAAATAGATTTTAATGGATTGTACAAGATGGAAGGAAAAAAGCACTGCCTGCTTCAACTGAAACTGTTGGACGATTCTTCAGAAGACTTTGAGAAACTCTGGTGTAGACGTGCAAAAGCAGGGTGGAATGAAGGCACCTGACAGAGCTGCAGGCTCCTTCAAGGTTGCTGTGTTTACACACTGCAGACTCACAAACAAAAAGTCTCTCACCAGTGACAAGGTAAATCACAATGGAATTAGGGTGCAGAATGCCAGGGAGGACAGAGGCTACAACAGTGTAGCCAAGCCATGGTTTCACATAATCTCCAAGGCATTTTATCGTCAAATTTACTCAGTTAACAACCATGCCACATCACATGAAAAATTGGCACCAAAGTTACAGCTATTTCAGACCACTATCCTGCTTTGAGCAGAAATGCTTAGATCAGGAGAATGTTTTATTTCTTGGATAAAGGCATTTTCAGTTATGCCAAGGGTAAGATAGCAGGTTTCTTCCAAGGTCCTTTTCAATGACTCAAATGACACACATGATCTTATCAGCGGGTGAACTCATTGCTCTGTATGCATTAACACATTCAAAACATTTACACTAATCAAGGCACTGGGATAAGGAGTCATTTTACATACATCCTGCAGATCAGCCAAAATCGAATTAACACATAAGTTGCCAACCCAGAAGCACAGGATCTCTTATTTTTTGTTCAGTTCAAAATCTATTAGACATCACAGGGCAACAGGAAACATTAATGAAAACGTAACTAGAATTTATTTCAGCTGTAACAGTATGTCATCTTTAATGGACATATTTAACCATTAACTGAATCAAGTAATCCCAGCTACTTTGTGTATACAAAAATATTCCCCCCTTCCCTGCCAAGTAAAGGATGTGTCCTGGGTTTTCCTTTCCTTCTAGTTGCATATCATGACCACCTAAATACTGAAAAGTTTCTTATGAAATTCAGCAGTTGTGTAGTTTTGCTATCTGATGAGAAAGCCTATTGTGTGGGGCCTCTACATTTGTCCTGCTATATTGGCTATGTAAATTATTGAATATACAAGCTCCTTGTGAACTTCTACACAAGGAGTGCCAATAATAATTTAACAGAACTTCTCAACAAATTAACATAGTTGTACATATGCTGAATCGCCAGAGGCTGGAAAGTCATGATAATACCACACAAAATATTAAGAACAACCATTCCAGGCAACCCCTGCTTAACTATTTCAAAAGACAAAACTTTTTTTTTACCAAGATTGGCAAATTTCAAAGCACACCAAGAAGGGAAAAAACATCCACCATGTGACACTTCAGCATACTTAAGCTGAAGGAGCTAGGGATTAAATCCTGTCAGCTTTCTGAGCAAGGAAAACCTGCTGGCTGACATGACTGGTAAGTGATGAAGTGGAGCTTTGATTCCCAATTTATTTTCCTTCGATCTCCTATAAAACGTAGTTACTAAGGGAGGTTTACTGTACAATGGGAATCTCAAGAAACGTTGAGAAATACATTCACAGAGTGACAGTGATTTTAAAAAAATCAAAACAAACAGTTTGGATTTTCTTGAAACCTAAAGAGGAAAGCTGCCTGCAAAACAAGTGATTGGAAGATTAAGAGACACCATTCCAAGTGTCCACTCATTCAGTTCCAAAAAAAAAAGAGGACATGCATTTCCCTTAGTACCAGAAGGCAGGTATGGCCAGATGTTGATTTGAGCTGTAGATACATTCTCTAATATAGTACTTTCCCCTTCATGCTACTTGTCTTATCTAAATGGGGAAGCAAAGTTGGCACTTGAGCTTTAGATGTCCTTTAACATCTTTGTAAAAGGAAGACAAATTCTCAAGAACTACAATATAACATTTTGCAAACCACAACCAAAGAAGCAGCACACGAGTCTTCCAGTGCAAGGCTTCTGAAGGATAAGCTTGATGTTTGTTCTGGTCAAAAGAATTAACATGCAGCAATGCAGATGGCCCGTCTGTAATGAGGCATACATTTCAGGATATTGTGATAGCCTCACAATGAAGGGTGTAAGTTGTAGTGCTGCCCAATACCTCTGTAGTTACAGGCTGCATAAACATGCAAATTGCTTGAGCTTTCTCAGTCTCGATCCCCTCAGTTCTCAATTTAGGATCGCAGTGAAAATACAACATCTGCTGGCAAATTTACACTGTAACCATGCCCCCACAAAGATTTTTCAAAGCTGAAAAGCGCAAAATACAACTTAGGTTCAAAAATAGAAATACAATTTAATATTGACTGAGGTGATAAGATAGGCTTTCCCCTTTCCCCTAAGGTACATTTCCCCATATGAGGAGAAGAGTTGTAAAGGTAAGCTGGATTTGTTATACTGAATGCTAGAAGCTCAAAATGCAATTGCAAATAAAAGCGTAACAAAATACAAAGCAAGAGCTCAGTAAAGAAGGCTACAGTTCTTACAATATTAGGAGAAAGCAAGTTATTTTTTTGAATCCTCACAATACTTCCCCCAATAAGCCACTGCCATCTGGTGTTCCATATCACCCCCTTTTCAGATCTGTACCGAGTCTTCAGAAGGGTAGGAAAAATAGTTTTAACCATCTTCTATTTTAGTATAATCTCAGCAAGCAAACAGAGTCCAATCCAGTAGAGCCATTTCAAAAGCAAAGCTTCCTTCTCCTTTCTCTTTCTTTTTCTCTTTTTTGTTAAAAATGTCACAATTGATCTTCTTTAGCCATCCTAAATTTCTGGTTCCTCCACTGTGCCAAAGCCAATTGGTTTCTGTTGCCAGTTCAATTCCTATAATTAATGGGAGAAGAGTGGAAGATAGTACAGACCACTCAGAATCCTCAATGATACCACAGTTAAGGAATATGGTATCAGGTGGCCAAAAAACTGACTAGGCTGACGGCTCAGCAAGATGAATTTTTATGCCAGTCACTCTGTCTCAATACAGAAATGGCAACTCAAAAGCTGTGATCCAGCTACAAGACTGATGCATGTGCATGTTCAAAAGGTAAGTATGGCCAAAAAACTGCTAAATTAAGTTAAAAGCTAGAGAGCAAAAAGCCTTCAAAAGTTTTTGTATGGTATTAGGCGGCTGGATGCAAGGTATTGCTTAAACTTTGCCTTTCAATGGGAATGCGTGGCAATCACACATACTGAAGAAAAATCCACCTTTGGAAGACCAACCAAAGGTCCCCCAACTAGAACTGCATACTATTTCCTTCCCAAAGAATGCAAAGTAGAGCTATAAAAGGCAAACACACAGTTTGACAATACCGGGGGAAGTTATTAATTGGTTGGAAAGAATATAGCACATATTAGGATAAGGGAAAAAGCAAAACACACACACCAGGCCTCTCTTTCCTTATTTGGTGACAAGAAAGTGCAAGAAAGCGTTCATTGGGTTTTGTTCAGTTGTCAGACTTTTGCACATCTGTATTCTGGCCATGATAAGGGACTTTCAGATTTTTCTGCAGCACATGAGCATCTGCTGGTTCTATCCTCTTGTAGTAGTTCTTCTTTGTCTCAATGATTTCAAACCCAAACTTTCTGTAGAAGTCAATTGCTGACTCATTGCTAATCTGAACATGCCTGGGGTAAAAAAAAGAAAAGGGGAAAATGTTATTAGCTTTTCCTGAAGGCTGCAACTTGGTCCAACAGGTGTATCTGATAACCAGGAAGAAATGGGAAAGAGCAGAGAAAATATTAAAATGCTGACAAGATTATGCTGAAACTAATATTTTTAGGAAAATAATCTGAGGATCTAAAGCATGAATTGAGGACCATCCAACCTCAAATTGTAATTAATATGACCTTCAATCACCCAAGCCAATATTGTCAGTCATTTGCTGCAATATTCTGCACCAGCAAAATACATTTCAACTTAATTCTCAGCCCATCACTTTGTCACAAACATACCCACTAGTGTGATTCACCTCTAGAAAATGGCAAGCAAAAAGTCTTCCTCCCAACTTTGAAGCTGCAGCTGAGGCGAAGGCTTTTTGTTCATCCCTGCCCTCTCCTCAGCATCAAGGCCAGATGACTCACACTGCCTATCTCTTTCCACAGCAGGCTAGAAAGATAATTCCTGCAGATGATGCTTAGTTTTGCAGTTCCCAGTCTCACTGCTAAGCAGTATCTGGAGTCCCCACAAGCATTTACTTCTCTTTTGTGTTGCAAAAGAAAGGCACTACAAAGGAGGAAATGTTTCAGCTGTCATTCAGCTGAGCAGCTCTGAACATCAGCTGAAACCATGTTTCCTTCCAAGCTTTCCTGGAAATGTAGGTAGGATTCTTTTGCTATTAGGTGGAATTGCCTGTCTTCAGCCAGGGAACTGCTGGAAGGAAACAGGGAATAAGTTTCTGTCTGTGCTAGCAAAGCCAGCCAAACAATGCAGACCCTTGCTACCACTAATGTGTTCAAAAACTTCAAAAATTAAGTAAAGCAGAGTTGGGACTATGACACTCCACATTCCTGACCAACAGCCATGCTGGCTGGGGCCACCCAGATGTAAAAGAAAACCAACCATTATCATCAATTTTTTCCTAGAAACACCACTCATTCTGGGCTAACAGAATCCAGTTATGTTGCATTTGGTGCAGTTATGTCTTTTCTGGTTAGAAGGCCCAACTTAAATAGTTGCTTTTACTAAGGTTTGACAAATCTTATGGTATAAAAAGCATACGCTGCAAGTACCTAGAAATAAAATATTTAACTCCATTACATTGATTTGAATATCCTGCCTTTCTGACTTAAAAAGCCCCCAATCCAGTTATCAATTTTAACACAAATATTAAAGAAAACTCAATAAATATAAAAGAAAATATTGTACAACAGACATGCAGTAGAAAGGATAAAAGAATAACAAACCCAGACCACTATCAAATGTTCTATAACATAATGCCTTGTTGTTGTTACACGCTCTGAAATTGTCTCTGACTTGTGGTCATCCTATGCATGAAAGCTCTCCAAAATGTTTTGTCCTTCAAGCTCTGCTCAGCTCTTGCAAATTCAAGGTTTCCGTTATATATTCAATCCACCTTATCATTCACCTTCCTCCTCTTCTTCTGCCTTCAACTTTGCTTACCATTATTGTCATCTCCAGTGAGTCTTGCCTTCTCATGATATGCCTGAAGTATGACAGCTTCATTTCCATTGTTTTTGTTTTCAGGTGAAATTCTGGCCTGATTTGATCTAGGATCCACCCAAAGTATTTGTAAAGCTCTCCTCTAGCATTGTATTTTGAATACTTATCTTTTTTTCTTTGCCAGCTTTCTTCACTGTTCCACTTCCACACTGATAGAAAGTGATTGGGAATACCAGTGTGAATGGTCGAGTTTCAACTTCGGTGAAACATCCTTACACCGAATGATCTTTTATTTCTTTCATTGCTGCTCTTCCGTGTCTTCAGTCTTCTCGTTTCTTGGTAGCAATCTCTGTTTGAATTGATAATTAAGCCAACATATGCAAAATTGTTTTGAAATGTCAATTTATTCATTGAATTAAAGTTGTGTAATTCTTCTGTAGTCACAATTGTTTTTTTAAAAATGTTTAACTGCACTCCTGCTTTTGCACTTTCTTTCACTTTCATCAGGAGCTGTTTCAATTGTTGGTTTCTGTCAGTAATTCTGTATTATCTGTGTATTTTAAATTAATCCCCAGGCAATTTTCACTCCTTCCTCTGATCTTTAGATGTTTCTTAGATGTACTATGTAGCAATTGCACAGATTGAGAGACAAAATACACCTTTGTCTTACACCTTTGCCTATAGGAAACCATTCTATTTCACTAAATTGTTTTGTCTTAACACTAGCTTCTTGTCTACATGATACAAGAGCAGCTTTGTTATGCTCTATAAAGTATAAACCGAACTTCTTCCGAATTGGTGTGCTCCAGTAGCCAGCACACTTTTGTGATATAAGTGCCTCTTCCAATTTGTCACCTCTTGCTTCTTGCTCCTGCTTCTTGCTCCTTGCAATTGTGTTTCTTCTGCCATCCATTTGGCTTTTCTTTTTGCTACAGGAGTGGTCTTTTTGCATTATTCTGTCATAGTGTCCCTGTTTCAGTCCACAGTTGTTCTGATTCACTTCCAATTACTTCATCTATTTCATTTCTATACTGGCCATCTGGTGATGTTCATGTGTAAAGTTGTCTGATCAGCTGCCTGAAGTGTGTATTTGCAATAAACAGATAGTTGGCTACACAGAATTCTGTAAGTCATTCTGTTTCGTTTCTGACCCATAATCTATATTTCCCCACAATATTAGAGGCTGCTTTTGTTTCCTATTTTTGCATTCCAGTCACCGATGATGATCAGCATGTCTTGTTTTGCTCTGCTAACTTCCTCTTTGATGCCTGCATATCAGTTTTTATTTCTTCTTCAGCTTTTGTTGTTGCTTTGTATACCTGAAAGATGCTTATGTTGATAGGCTTTATAGGTTAAAACTAGCACTTTGAATTAGGCCCAGAAGCATACAGGCAGCCAGTGCAAGCAAGATCTGGTCTTCTATGTGTGGTTCTACAAGTCCCAGTTAAGTGCAATTCCTTCTGGAACAGATTGAACACCCTCCATCTGGTCAGAGAAACCAGCTACCAACAGCATCTCTGTTATCTGGACAGAGCTCCAGTTGACCTTTGTTCAGTCTACTGTCATTGCTAGGCACCAGTTTAGCACATCCACAGCCTGACCTGCTGAAGATGAGAAGGAGAGGTAGAGCACCATGTCATCAGTGTACTGATGGCAATGCACTCCAAAAGTTGTGGGTGACCCTACTCAGCAGTTTCATGTAGATGTTGAATTGCATGGGGGAAAGAACAGACCCCCGAGGGTACAGAATGCTGCAGAATCCTTAGGATTGAACAACATTTCCCAAGCACCAGCTTCCGGGGGTGATCCTCCAAGTAGGAGCACAAACCATTGCAACACAGTACCCACTACTCCCAGCTCAGAAAAGCACCCCAGGATACCATGGTTGATGGTATCGAAAGTCACCGAGAGGTCCAAGTGTATCAACAAGATCATGCTCCCCCATCTCTCCCCACTCAAGAATCTTTCCCAGGAAATGAACATTTGCTACCAGTCTAAAGTTATTAAGGACTTCTGGGTCAAAGGAGAATTTCTTCAGAAGTGGTCTCATCATCACCTCTTTCAAGGGACCCACTCACTTTAGTGACCTGCCTATTATTAAAAACATTCAACTACCCTCTTTAGTCAAAAAGCCTCCCAGAAAAGATTACATATGATCAGTAAAAATGGGACAGTCCTTGCTTGCCAGCTTTCAACCCAAATGACATGGCACAAAAGGAAAAAGGGATAGGGAGAAAACAGTAAATCTGGACACCAATTCTTATATTTAAATAGTATTTCTATAATGATCAGCAAGAACATGTGTATGCCTCAGAAGGTTTAGTTCAAACATGTGCACAGCATAGGAATGCCAATATACTCAGACTTTATTGCCCCACAACAAATGGTGGTACATGACAATTGGGATTTAACAACTGCATTGCCTTAGTGTTCTCAATACCAAAAGACCTGAACAGTATTTTCATTCTTGTCACACTATGCTAGATGGAGCAAAAAAAGTAAGCAACCGATCCCTTCCCTTAGGAGTCTTATATCTGAGAAGTTAAGTGTTTACTTACAGATAGATATTGTCAAAAGTGCCATCTTTTTCACAGATGTTTAACACATGATTCAACATTTTAGTTCCTATAAAGGAATCAAGGCAAACAGGAACAAAGTTATTTCTAATCTTTCTTAGGACGAACACAACCCATTCCAAAATCAATGCTACTCAGCTCAGAAATCAGAAAGTTAACTGCAATAGCAGATATTAGGCTTGCTACTTCAGATGAAGAGTTTACATTAGTTTTAGAATATTAGAACACCCTTCAGAATATTGACTTGAGAGGCAAAACTTTAATCCGACTAATGAAACTAAATGAGTATTTCTATTTTTTTAGTATTTTTCCTCATGGGGTACGTCAGTGGCTCTATGTGCACAGAGGATGTTCTGCAGAATGTGTTTGGGGGTTCAGTCCAGCATCTTTCACTACTGATCATTAGCTGGTCAGATTGGACTGCAGGCACAGCAAACCTCTGCAGGGATTGGGAACAAATGTTGATAGTCTCCCCCAGAAACTTGCGTATCAGGAAGGTTTCCTGATGGGTCTGGGAGATTTTTCCAGCAAATTTGGCTGGCAGTCCTGCCAATGCCGACACCGGAAATAAAGAGATCACTTCCAAACTTCTTCGGTTATGTTACAAAATTATCTTGGCTGGCCAGTATCCCAAGAAGTTGAACTATTTCAAGAACAATGGTACGTCTAATATCTAGATGGCAGATGGAAGACTCTAAACCAGAAGTGCTGAATTTACAGTCCACAGATCAAATTTATATTTAGAGAAGCTCTTGAAGGCAGCATTCTACTAGTGGATGGAGAGTTTTTTAAAAGCACAAAGCATATTTAAAATTTTCAATAAGCCAGCAAACTATCACATGATTTCTTGTCTGGGGAAAGGGGTCAGGGCCAACAGGAGGTATGGCCATCAGGCAAACCCAATTTTGGGTCTCCACCCAACTATTTTGTCCATAATTTGCCTTCTGATCTGCCAAGCTTCTGCTACAGCTTCAGTTTAATTCCATTCTCCACCTTCCAGAAGTTGACTTGAAAACTCCAGGTATTCAGCCATGGTTTATATAGCATGAGTAGATAAAGTTCTGGGTATCTTGCCACTTCATTTGCTCTGTTACATTTTAACTTGACTCCCCGCCCCCCGTTTCTCCTTTCCTGCTTCTTTAGACAGCATTAATTTTACTAGTATTGATGGTCTTAATATTTAGTGACATAATATATAATTGAGTAGGAGTGGGGTGTAACAGAATGTGCTGTTATCTTACAAGAAACTGACAATTTTATTTCCTCATTGTTTTAGCGATTTTTTAAAAAAAAAATATGGATGAGTTTCATGTATTATTCTTTTTTTCTAACATGGCAGTGTTTTTGTTCCTTTTCTACCCCCATTGTAAGGGTGAACGGCACAGCTGTGGTAATATACTATAAGTGCACTCTTTCAAATTATTCTGAAATAGATCTCTTCTGTAGAAAAGATTAGGTTTATATGTTTACAAAGGCAAATTCCACTTTCATAGTAAGTTCATCTTTAAAGTGACTTCTTGGAATGTCAAGGGACTCAGTTAAACATAAGAAAGTGCTTTCTAAGCTAAAGGAATTTGTGGTTTTTAGTTTCTAGGAAAGACCCCTGTAACATGCATGGGCCCAGTAATGAATCTCTAGCCATAGTTCGTGTATGTTTTAGAAAACTGCTCGACACTGATTATGGGTGTGTGATGGGGGTATTTTAGCAAGATCTTAAATCCTCTCCCGGACAGGAATACATGACCCCCTAAGAGAACAGCAATGGTGTGATTCACAATTCAGGCCTATATGATAAAGTATGGCCTTAATGACTCTGATGTGAGCGATTAGACATTTATATCTTCTGCCCATTATTACTCTTAATAGTTGAATTTTGTTTTGTTTTGCTTTGTTTTGACATCCTTGCTATGCCAAATCAGAGAATATCAGATTGAAACAATGTTAGTAAGTAGGCCATGCCCCAGTTTCCTTGGATGTGCAATTCACAACTAGCCCAAGGCCTTCTGGTCCATGGCACTTTAATGTCTCTTTGTTAAAATATGAGTCCTAAAAATCAGATTCTTGCTGAGCTACAATAATATTTCCAAATCAAAGAGGTTACAACCAACTCATGCTCCACTGAGTGGGAGTCTAGTAAATGCTTCCATCCTGGGCTGAACTGTTGCTTATGCATCTCCTAAAAATAAATTTTAAAAGGAACAACAAATAGCTTTGAGTGATATGTTGAACACACCAATAAGTCCGTTTGCCACCTCTCAAAATGCATGACTTTATCAGAAGGTACAGCATGTTAAATGTGAGTTAAACAGGGTTTCTTCAGAGCAAGGAGAATTTGCATTAGTTTAAGAAAGACGTTGGGTGATTAAGGGATGCTCCCATAAGATCTTGGCACATTAACTCAGGCAACAACAACATCGAAAGATCATTTCAGTGATTGAAGACAACAGTGGAAAATCATCCTGAATGCATAAATTCTAATTCTTAAATTTGTATTCAGAATTGTCTAGCAGAGGTTGTGGAGTGTCAGAGGAAGTTATGGAGGCTTTTTTCCTCCTCAGGCCAATATTCCTGTCTAGATTTTTTTACAAACCCATTTTAAGGGCACCTTTGTGAACTGAAGAAATCACAAATGCAGGAGCTAACATGATAATGGGGAAATCACTTGGTCTGGTTTATTTCCAACTGAGAGGTATACAATATTTTGCAGCTTTTAGTTCCCAAGCATTAACCTTTGTGCAATCCATTTTTTAATTGGGTTCGCTTTCATTAGTGCTCAATGATGTTTAATTACTTTAATTCCTAAATGAGATACCAAATCTTCTGCTTAATTTTCAACTCATTAATCAGTGTTGACGACAAAATATTAACAGCAATCTTGCCTGACAGATTACAAGAAATTATTTTAGTACAACCAGATCGGATAGCATTAATTAAAAATAGGCAGGGGGCTGATAGTCTCAGAATAGTTGTGGATGTGACTGCATTAAACAAGGTCAGGACAGATAACAGCTATTGTCTCTTGCACTAGGAAGAAGGCCTTCAATAACATTTATTGAAAAATGTTTAATTTTTTGCCACATTGAGAATTTATGGGTTACCTCCAGAATTTCAGAAATTAGTTTAAATTTTACATGAAACCCTAGAACCAGAGTTAAGGCCAGTGGTATTTTGCCTGAGTTTCTCTTGACAATAGTCCAGAAGATAACTTTCCACAATGTTCTGCTTTGTGTACTAACCACAAATTGCCAGCTACAATTGCATGGCAATACATGCAATTGAAGCATTTGTTAAAATCTATGTTTGGCTGTGCTGTTTTTACAGCTTCAGAGTCTCCTATGGTATTTCCCAAGGATGTGGTAGAGATCTTTTGAACAAGGGATTGCATTAGTTTTGGGATGGATGAGAACAAACAAGTTAAAGCTTAATCCAGACATTGCTGTGGGTAAAGTCTTCTAATTTGGAGGGATACAACTGTCCGGGTGGGACTGCACTCCTCCTAAATAGCCAGGGATATAGCATGAGAGATTCCGGAGACTCAGTGCCTGCCACTGAGCACCAGATACCACTGGTGGGCAAGAGTACTTTTTACAAGTGTGGCCGATTTTCCAGCTGTAGCCTTATCTAGAGAAAGCTGAAGTTTTTACAGTAACACATGTCCTGGTTATAATTCAGGTTTAATGACTATAATGTGCTTTAACATGCGGCTGTCCTTAAGAAAGGCCAGTAATTAAAAATGATGACAATGTAGGTAGCTCATTTCCTGCTCCATGCATGCTTGCCAGTTGACAGGAGAATTAGAATAATTACTCTCAGCACTGCAGATTTCACATTATACAAACCTGGCCTCAGTGGCCTGTTGCTATGGATTACGAACCATCGCTAACGCATGGACTGTTATAGGGTTTTGACTGACTTGTTACCCTTGTAATAAGCCACCCTGGCCAGATCTGAAAGATACAACAAGCCATGCTGTCAAAGGTAATTAAGCTAATTCTCCAAGCATGTGCAAAGGAGCATATATGTCATTGTAGTTTGTTCCCTCCACCATGATCATGTGAACCAGGCCATTGGCAGCCTGCCCATTTCCAGAATGAATTTAAAGCTCTGAGGTTATTTGAATGTCCTCTTGCATCTATATAAGCCTGCCCAAGTTTAAGACCAGCACCTGAGGCTCTGTTCTCTGTTTCATCACTGAGAGCCATAAGATTGCCATTTATCAGAGGCAGGACCTTTTCTGTTGCAGCCCTACATTCTGGGAATATCCTCCCTGGGATGTGCATATCTTTGCTGGCCTCTGAGAATTTTAATTTATTTCAGTCTGTTTCTTGTTTTGCATTTTAAAGTCAAGTGTATTCTGTTTCATACATTCTACTTTGTTGTCTCTGACAAGTGAGCAAAATATTTATTAAAATAATGTTTTCCCTAAAATTGAGTGCCAACTTTGTTTCTGTAAGCCTTAGCCCTGTGCTCCATACCCAAGAGCCACCTGGTCATTTGCAAGACAGCCTTACCTATTCCCAACCTTCGGTAAGGGGCCAGACATCCAAGTGTCATGATGTACAGTCTTTTCTGATTCAGAGAATGATCTACTCTACAGCACACTGCACCCACTGCAATATCATTGAAATAGGCTGCCAAAAGAGAAGTAAGAAGAGGGACAGAAAAAAACATTTGTTAAATATGACTTATCCACCATATTTCCTAGGGTCGGGGGACACATAAAGAGTACTGTATGTTTAAGTCAGTAAAACCAAGTTCCATGTTAAATATGTTACAGCGAGTCTGACCTCAGCCTTGCTTAATTCCATACATTAAATATCTATTTTCCATTGAAGCAGTAATCTGTGCCAGAATAGTGAGAGCTTTTCTCAAAAGAACCATACAATAAGCCTGCATATAGGCAGCTAACATTTCAAGGAGAAGGTTACAGTAAAACACTTTCCCTGGCATGGTAGTTTTCTACACGCAGGAAATATTCTGTATGAAGGAGCATTAATTCATATTAGTCCCCATGTGCAGCCCAAAGTGATAAAATCAAGGGAAGTTTAAGAACTGACTTCAGAACACATCTGGAAAACATTTACACATAATTGTGATGAGCAGTGATAGGCTGGAGGGCAGAACTGTAGTCAATCACCTTTCGGCAGAGGGAGCAACAGAAGAGCCCACCTTCCACTTTCGCTTGGAGCTGGAGAAGACAACTTGTTCACACAGATGGATTCAATGCCTTGACAGAGGAAGGTCCCTAGTTTTAGGCGAGAGTCCAGCTGGAGCCAGCAGTGGTGCTACTTGTGTCCTTGTTGTCCACCACCGAAACAAGCATTGGGCTTTCCCTCCAGTTGTGGAGGGGAAGATGGGACTGACCTTTTTGGCAGCAGACAGTCAGGACAGAATACCTCGGCTAGACAGGTGCAGTCAAGTTCCTGTTTCCCTCCCTCAGCTACAACAGCTAAAGTGGAGAGTGGTGAACTATCCCACTGACTTCCTATGGAGCTACACTGACTACAAGCTTTTCTGGGAGTACGGCATCCAATGGAATTTACTGAATAAGCATGGGATGGAATGGCTGAACCTTACTTGAGTTTGTAGGAGACGGGAAAGATTTGCAATGGAAAGGCTGAGGTATGGACGCCCACAAACAAGATGATCCTATCCACATAACTGGGGTAAGGTACATGAAAACAAGAGCTGAATGACTCATTTTAAATATTGTGATTCCCAGCTTCACATCAAAATTGTACTTTTGATGTGAAGTCAGTGATGATACTAAAGCACTGTCAACTTGCCACAACCTTTTCTCATTAGAAATGGATCACTGCTTTCTGTGCCAACCACAGCTTTTAAACAGTCATCAAGGGCAACTGAAGGTGACACCAGAATAGTCTACTTGAGCAACAGTGTTCACAGGACAAACAGAGTTGGAAGAGTGGCAAAAGCAGGTGTAAAGCGGGTGGGCAATGACCTCAGTTATCTCAGAAAGACACCTGGATAAAAGGCAAGCTTATGGCAATCAAGACATTGTATAGGCTGATTAACATCACAGGAAAACTTAAGCTTAGGTAACAAAAGTCATTTGGATACACCAAGATCAAAGGACAACCACCTACCCACCAAATATAAGATCAAAATCTCATACCCAGCTTGGCAAGCTCGCCGACCTCTAACACATCCTTGTAGAACTTGTCATTGTAGCTGACAGGAAAGATGACTTGGTTTAAGCGCTTCAGCTGCTTAATGTTGTGTGGTGTCACATCACCCAGTTCAATCCGGCTACTGGAACAAATCAAAACATGCTCAATACCTCTAGGAAGATATGCTAGATAGGTTAAAATATATCTTATTAAGATATGCTAGATACTTTAGGACTGATCACCTTGACACCATATTTTCACTTCAGGTGATATATAATACAGTACAGATTCACTCTAGATCTATTATTTAGGGGGAAAGTTGGACTAAAATTTAGTAGGAATAAATGCTCAAATAAAGTACACAGCTGGTGGCTCTATTCCTTTTATGTTATACAGATCCTACAAATCCGTAAATCAACAATGGATTCACTGATAGTATGCAAAGCAACAAGGATCCAACAATCACTTTTACAGCTCATTAATGCCAAGATGTCTGAACTTATTACACAAGTAGTAAGCTGCCTCTCTCATTTCACCCCAGAAGAGATAAGCTCCAACTCCTCCTTCCTTCTGTTGGCAAGTGTGAAATCTTAGGGATTTTGGAAAAGGACAAAAGAAAAGTCCATCTTATGGATTCTCTCTTTCCCAATACCTCTGCAGGTACTAACCACATGGCATACTAACCAAGCATAGATGCTGGGATGTTAAGTTGTATGAATGCAGATCATTTTCCTCAGAGAGTCATGTTTCTTCCTAACAAGTCATACAAGAGTACCCTTCCTCCACAAACCAAGAAGAACAAATATGTTTTAAAACCTTCTTAAGGATATGAATACATGGAACCAGCACATGGGATGAAATTCCAGGACTAAGAAGGCCTTATCAACTAGTACCCATCAACCTCAAGAGATCTTAATGGTAGACTGGTGAATAAAGCCTCCAACAATTATTTGATCACTCAGGCTGGCTCATAACAGCATTCAGGCAGTGCTTCAACTAACCTGGACCCAAACCATTTAAGTATTTAAGAGTCATAAACAACACTTTGAATCAGAGTCAGTAAGTTTATTGAATTAACCATGGGCCATTATAATATAAAATACTGGACTAACAAATAAAACCATAAATCAAGTATATCAAAACATAATACTAAAAGAAAGACCAGGCATAATTCAGGTTGGTGTCCCCTTTAAAGCCTCCCTAGCTCTTATCTCTTTATCTGCATGAGCAAAAAGAGAAACTCAGTAAGAAACTTGTGGATCAGCATCTGAGAAGAAATACAGAAACAGAGCCAGTCAGAAGGGGTCTCCCAGGGCATCTAGTCAGACCCCTGGCTCCAGCCAGCTCCACTCATGACATGCCTACCATAATTTCTCAGAATCGGAGGAAACATTAAAGATGGGTAGCATACTAGTAAAAAAATTCTCTAGGTTCACAATATGGGCTGGATGAGGGCCAATAAACTGAAGCTCAATCCAGATAAGACAGAGGTTCTGTTGGTGGGTGATTCGAGCTCTTGGATAGGTGACTTGGGCCTTGCTTTGGACAGGGTTGCACTCCCTCTAAAGGACAGGGTCCACAGCTTGGGAGTGCTCCTCGACACAGAGCTGTCCTTGGAAGCTCAAGTGACAGTGGTGGCGAGGAGGGCTTTCCTTCAGCTTCGGCTAATCCATCAGCTGCGTTCCTATCTGGAGGAAGATTGCCTAGCAACAGTAATGTGTTGGTTACTTCCCGGATGGATTTCTGTAACATGCTTTACGTGGGGCTGCCCTTGAAGACAGTCCAGATACTTCAGATGGTTTAAAACAGAGCTGCCAAGATGCGGTTGGGGACTGGGCATTATTCTCATATAACCCCAGTCCTCTATCAGCTCCATCGGCTTCCCATCGAAGTCTGGGCTCAATTCAAGGTGCTGGTTATTACCTATAAAGCCCTAAACAGCTTGGGACCAGGATACCTAAAGGAATGCCTTCTTCCCTATTTGCCCTCCTGCCCCCTGAAATCGGCAGCATTTTATTTGTGGAATTTTGGAATTTTATTTGTGTAAGCCATCCTGAGGCTCTCACATAGGACGGCATACAAATATCTTAAATAGACAGACAGATAGATAGATCAATGTAGAACATAGTGCAAGAGGTTCTCCACTTCAGGTGATCCAAAGATAAAGACACGCTGCCCCATTGGAGTATGAGAGTAGCGGCCAGATAAGAGGGCTTTATACGTTGTTTGGAAACGAAGGGCTGTAAGGGCCACTCTAAGGCTATAATTAGGAATTGTAACTAAGTAATTGGATCTTAAGTGATCATGTTTGATTAGTTTAAACCAAGGAGCAGCCATGTAATACAGAATTGAAAAACGGTCAGTTAGGGCATCTGAATGATATATCCAATCCCTAATTATGGGAATTATCAGCTGTAGCCCCTAGGAGACCATCAGGGATGGAATGTTTATCAATGATGGGGGTAAGGCACCTGAGTCCTTTAGGGCCTTTTGATAATAGGAGATTGAATGATTTTATGCCCTAAAGAATTAAGGCTGGAGGAGCTGTTCCTGTTCCATTGTTTTGAATAGCAAGGTGTGCATGAGCCCTAAGAGAAGGGACCCCTGTTTCTGCTCTTAACAGAGCAGCCCGGGTAGGGCAAAAGTATTCTGAGTTACTGCCAAATGAGACAGTATGTCCTCATTCCATCCCCATACTTCAATGCCATAAAAGAGATGGGGAACCACCTTGGTCTTAAATAACTTCAATGCAAGATCTATCAAATGCACTCCTTTAGTGTAAAAAAAGTACAAGATAGACTCTACAATCCTAAGAGCTGAGTTTTGACTATTTCAAGGTGGAATTTCTAGTTTAAAGTGTCCCTAAAAGTGACCCCCAGATATTTTTTTTAAAAATACACACATTGCTTAATTGGGTTATCAAGGATGCTCCAAGATGAAATTCTGAGTTTTTCTCCCCAAAGACTATTAGTTTAGTATTTGCATAATTTATGTTGAGATCATCTTCTTTACAATAGTGTCCTAACTGATGTAAAGGCCTCCTTAAATCAATTTTAGTTTGGGAAATCAGGACCATATTATCAGCATATAACAGAATTGAAGTTTTTAACTGACTCAATGATGGAGGTGTAAATTGTGGTCCTTATAAGCTTTCTACAATATTATGTATGCAAAGGTGGAAGCATGTCCTCTCCAGGGGATTTGCCAGATTTCAGGGAGGCAATTAGACATCTGATTTCAGCACTAAAACTGGCAACCATTCCAATGTCCCCCGGGTGACAAAAATGCTTCCTGTGACTGTTGAGACCCCAAAACACAACTAAAATAAGAAAACCAAACATGCCCTGGTATATACAGTATATCACAGAAGTGAGTACACCCCTCACATTTTGTAAATATTTTATTATATCTTTTCATGTGACAACCCTGAAGAAATGACACTTGGCTACAGTGTAGTGAGTATACAGCTTGTATAACAGTGTAAATTTGCTGTCCCCTCAGAATAACTCAACACACAGCCATCAATGTCTAAACTGCTGGCAACAAAAGTGAGTACACCCCTAAGTGAAACTGTCCAAATTGGGCCCAAAGTGTCAATATTTTGTGTGGCCACCATTATTTTCCAGCACTGCCTTAACCCTCTTGGGCATGGAGTTCACCAGAGCTTCACAGGTTGTCACTGGAGTCCTCTTTCACTGGAGCTGGTGGATGTTAGAGACCTTGCAATCCTCCACCTTCCGTTTCAGGATGCCCCACAGATGCTCGATAGGGATTAGGTCTGGAGACATGCTTGGCCAGTCCATCACCTTTACCCTCAGCTTCTTTAGCAAGGCAGTGGTCATCTTGGAGGTGTGTTTGGGGTCGTCATCATGTTGGAATCCTGCCCTGCGGCCCAGACTCTGAAGGGAGGGGATCATGCTCTGCTTCAGTATTTCACAGTACATGTTGGCCTTCATTGTTCCCTCAATGAACTGTAGCTCCCCAGTGCCGGCAGCACTCATGCAGCCCCAGACCATGACACTCCCACCACCATGCTTGACTGTAGGCAAGACACACCTGGCTTTGTACTCCTCACCTGGTTGTCGCCACACACGCGTGACACCATCTGAACCAAATAAGTTTATCTTGGTTTCATCAGACCACAGGACATGGTTCCACTAATCCATGTCCTTAGTCTGCTTGTCTTCGGTGAACTGTTTGCGGGCTTTCTTGTGCATCATCTTTAGAAGAGGCTTCCTTCTGGGACAACAGCCCTGCAGACAAATTTGATGCAGTGTGCAGCATATGGTCTGAGCACTGACAGGCTGACCCACCACCCCTTCAACCTCTGCAGCAATGCTGGCAGCACTCATATGTCTATTTCCCAAAGCCAACCTCTGGATATGACGCTGAGCACGTGTACTCAGCTTCTTTGGTCGACCATGGCGAGGCCTGTTCTGAGTGGAACTTGTCCTGTTAAACCGCTATGGTCTTGGCCACCGTGCTGCAGCTCAGTTTCAGGGTCTTGGCAATCTTCTTATAGCCTAAGCCATCTTTATGTAGAGCAACATTTTTTCTGATCTCTTTGCCATGAGGTGCCATGTTAAACTTCCAGTGACCATTATGTGAGAGTGATAACACCAAATTAAACACACCTGTTCCCCATTCACACCTGAGACCTTGTAACACTAACAAGTCACATGACGCCAGGGAGGGAAAATGGCTAATAATGCCCAATTTGGACAGTTTCACTTAGGGGTGTACTCATTTTTGTTGCCAGAGGTTTAGACATTAATGGCTGTGTGTTGAGTTATTCTGAGGGGACAGCAAATTTACACTGTTATACAAGCTGTATACTCACCACTTTACATCGTAGCAAAGTGTCATTTCTTCAGGGTTGTCCCATGAAAAGATATAATAAAATATTTACAAAATGTGAGGGGTGTACTCACTTCTGTGATATTGCCATGTCGATTCATACAGTATAAGAACTAGTCTTACAGTTAGTGACCAGTTCCAAAAAAGGTGAATCGTTTATTTCACTTGATCCTTGATCTAGCTCTTGCTAAAGAAACTTAGCATGTTCCAGTTTCTTTTGCTTAATTAAGTTTTTATATTGGGACTTAACAAAAGATTAGACAACCCACCTTCCCTACTGTGCCTAACTTGTCTCATGTGTTGTAGCAGTTCTTTTTTCAATATTTTACAGTCATGGTCAAACCAGCCATTTTGAGCATGAGTTAATCAGTTTTGGTCTGTTATTTGTACGAAGAGGTTTAAAACGGTTATTAATCTCATTGAAAATTTCAATTATATCAGAATTGTGTTGTAGGAAGGAATCTCCCAGGCAGCTCAATTCCTGGCTCAACAGAGTATAAGTTAAAATAGAATGTATTCTATCAGACCATTTAAGTCTTCTGAAATTGGGAGTAAGGACTTCATCAAAATCCATATATGGCTTGGGTCCTGGCTACCTGAAGCAGCGCTTACATCCATATACACCCGCCCGCCCCCTGAGATCTGTGGGAGATGCCCTTCTCCAGGAACCCTCCATGAAGGAAATTAGGAGGGTAGGTACTCAGAGGAGGGCTTTCTCTGCGGTGGCGCCCAATCTATGGAATGCGCTCCCCAGAGAGGTCCGCCTGGCTCCGTCGTTATTTGTTTTTCGGCGCCAGGTGAAGACCTTTTTGTTCAAACGTCATTTTAATTGCTAATATTATTTCCTTATTTTATTCTTTGGCCAGGGTGACTTATTTTATATTGTAAATTCGTTTTATATTTTTAATGTATTATATTTTAATGTTTTGTGAGCCGCCCCAAGGCTTTGGCAAATTGGGCAGCACAGAAATTTTCTAAATAAATAAATAAATAAATAAAATAATGACGTTGGAATTAACTTTAAGGGATAAGTTTTGTGGGCAGTGATCACTGAAAGCAAAATCTAAAACTTCAAACTTAGCCACCAGATTAAGTCAGGAGTAATAGATATATAGTCTGCTATACTAGCCCTGCCAGTCCCAAGTTAAGTATAGGTCCCACTGGTTAGATCAAAAGAAGTGCCATGGAATACATGGAGGTTGGACACAAAAGTTTCAAGAGACTTAACCCATCCATAATTGTTTACCACTGATGCCTTTGAAGATAGATCTAGAAACTGGGCCAGCCTGGCATGCTGAGCATTCAGGTCATTTCCTTCCTCAAAGACACCCACTCCTATTCTCGCATTAAAACCCCCACATAGAATAACATGCACATATGGGAAGCGAGATATTAGCGAGTCTAGTGTATCAGTTAACATGTCCCAGATGCAGCTCCTACTTAAGAAAGGTGAACTCTTAGGTGGAATGTAGATGTTAACACATAGTAGACTTCTAAAATAATCACCTTTAATGAGTAGGGTCTGGAAATTTTGGGGGCAGTTGTACTCTACAACCTGGATGTCTGTGTTTAGGTCCACTGATACCAATGTAGCCAAGCCTCCACATCCTCGTCCCTTTGAATGAGTATTGATAGCCTGGACAAAATAGGCCCTGAGCCCCTAAATATCCGAAGAGTCGGGATTCATAAGCCATGTTTCTTGAAGGCATAATATATTAACATGCATGCATGTTATAAAGTCAGAATCATAAATCTTATTATGCCAACCCCCCCACCCCACCCCACCCCCAGGTTCCAACAGAGGAACTCAAGTTGTCAATTTGTGCTTGTTATCTGATTTTGAACCATACTTTAGGGGGCCCTCCGCTACTCCAGCATTAGCAGGGATGGAGACTGATGTGTTCCACCCTGCCTTCTCTTAAGAAGAAGTGAAGGACATGACATCTGAGCAACACTTCGAATCAGTCTGGGAAGTGCACTGAAAACCAGTGCTGCTGATACACAATAGGTGTAATATCATTCAACTGTCTAGTGCCTGCTGCATTCTGAGCCACATGAAATTTCAGAGTCATCTTCAAATGCAGTTCTGCAGAGGGCACATTCTAGCAGCCTAGTCTGGATGTAGCTAGTAGGTAAGAAGCACTCCTGCCTACTGCTACTACCTACATTTTCACAGAAAGCAGTAGAGCTCAGCAGAACATACCCCCCCCCCACCACAAGTACAAATTTGATCCTTTTCCACCCATAATACTCCTGTCTTTTCTAGATTAAACTTCAGCTGATTTATCCTCATTCATTCTAAAACTGCCTTCAAGATCTACTTAGGAGTTTCACAGCCTCCCTGAGATCAGTAGGCGGTAAACAAAGGTAGACTAGCATGTTATCTGCCTTTTGATGATACTGTAGCCAAAACCTTAGCAATACTAAGGTGCCCTGCAGGTGCTTTGGACTATAACTCTCTGGGTTGAGTTATGCTATAGTTCAAAACAACTGGAAGACATCATGTGGTCCACCCAGATGGAAATGTTAAACAGCAGGAAGGACAAAATAGAATCCTACTGGCTAAAGGTCATGGAGCAGAACAGAAGTCCCCCAGGGTCCACCTTCTGAAACTAATGTGCCAGGTAGTATTGGCTAAACCTGAACCAGACAGAAGGAGACCATGGTCAATAGTACTGAAAGTCACCATAAGTTCCAGAACTAATTACATTGCACTCCACCTACTGGCTGATAAGTCATGCACTAGGGTGACCTAGGCTTTTGGACCCAAAACCTGGCCGAAAACCACACTGTCATGGATCAAAATCATCCGTATCCACCAATACTATCTTAACTTAAGAACACACTACTCATTAAAGAATCTTGTTCAAAACCTAAAAAATAGACCCTGGGTAGTAATTATTTCAGTCCACAGAACCTGATTTTGGCTCTTTCAGGAGGGGCCTTCCTGTCACTTCCTTTAGGGTGATAGGCAGGATCTTCCCCTCAGAAACACATACTACTTCTTAAGCAAGTTCTACCATAGAAGGTTTTAAAAGCGAAGACAGGCAAGAATGTAGAGTATAGGCCGTAGGCCACAATCCTCAAAACCCTGTACTCAAAGACATCTTTTCCCACAAGAATGAGTGCAAGATTTGAAGGAGTTAACAAACCTCTGAAAGCCATCTATTTATGTATGATATGAATGGAAATCATGTGTAATTACCCCTCCCAACTTTACTGTTCTTCCATGATTAAGTTGTGGGTCTTGATAGCAACACCACAGTAGGATTTAATATCGCACTCTTCTGTATTATTTAAGGCATTTACCATGATCTTCAGCAAAAAGGTTCCCAGAGCAGTGCACATGTAATCAATAAGGACAAGACAGTTTCTTTTTTGTAATCAAAGGACATGATACAAAAGGAAAAAGGAAGAGTTAAGGGAGAGCGGGGAAAGTAAACTCAAAAGATGAAGGAAAAATATAGAACAGCTTGTCACTAACTGGTTTCAAGATTGAAAGGAGAAATACAATCAGGTAAGAGATGTAACAGATTTTGAAAAAACGATTACACAACAAAATGATCATTAGGAAGACTTCACAAACAGTTACTACAGCATGATAATGAAAATCAACAAGACATGAAAAGTATCACAATTTGGAAGCAAAATCTTGGAGAAGAAATATCACCTTGTCAATGGGAAGCTTTATGGAAGAAAGACATTGCATTCACAGCTAGCCAAGCACTAAAAGAAAATTGGTGTAAGATGTTTTATCAGTGGTATATTACTCCAAAAGATATAGGAAAAAAATAGATAAGGACTATAATGGAAAATGGTGGAAATGTAATAAAGTAGATGGGACCACATATGGTTAAAAGATTTTGGAAACTGATACATGTGAAAATACAAAAAACCTTTAAAATTAAGTTTCCTTTGAGTCCCAAGAATATGCTTTTGAATATAATGCCAGAGACTTTCTCAAAGAATGTCAGTTATTTAAATATATGACAAATGCAGCAATAATTACAATTGCCTCTAAATGGAAAACAACAGAATCCCCAACAATTGAAGATTGGAAAAATAAGTTGGCAGAGTATGCAGTGATGACAAAATTAACCAATTATGTAAACAGAAGACTGTCTGAAGAATTTAATAACAAATGGAAAATCTATTATACCTAGTACAATTAAAAGGATGTAAAAGAAAGCCCTTTAAAAATAGTTGGGGATTTATAATTGATTTGAAGTGATTAGAAAATTTGTTGGTATACAGAATAATAATTCCCTTTTTTCAGAACTTGCACACAGTATTGAATGATAGAAAGATATTTTTGGTCTCTTTGAAATTTGTAGGCTTGAATGTATTGGTTACACCTGTTCAAAATCCCTTGGCAATTTTATTTTACAAGTCAAATTGCATAAATGGAATAGATGTAGTACCCAAAAATCAAAGCTTTATTTTTCCATTGACTATTGTTATTTATTTTTATACTGCCCAAAAGCTGATGCTCTCTGGGCAGGTAACAAAAGTATGAAAATATTAATGTATGTCAAATACTTTACTAAAAAATCAGCACAGCTGTCTTTTAGAACAGTTAAGTTGAGCAAAATTCTCCTTTTAATGAAGTCTCTAAATTTGCCCCAATTTCCCTTCCATTTACTTCCCTTCACTTAAATTTGTGAAAATATTTCCAAGAATTTGGGTGTGGGGGGAATGCAGTAATAGGTATAAACAGAAGCCATGAAAATGGTGGGGAAAGAGCCAGTATCTCCTCTATTTGGACTTGCTGTAGACTTGAGGAAGTGCTAATTAGCAGCAGGACAGTAACAAGTGTCAGTTCAAAAGTAAGAGGATGATGTTTTAAGTAGAAAATACTGCCTCCACCTTTTGTGTACTTCCTTCTCCCCGCTTTCCTCTTCCTTAGAATTACTCTTCCTCCAGTCTTGGCAGGTGTGTGCACAGTTGCCTATGTGTCAAATCACTTTGTCAATTTCCTTGCAGTTTGCCTACTGCAAGAGGCTCCCTTTGACAGCTGAAACATGCAAGATTAAGGGAACACCACACATCTCGCAGTCATTAAGTACGTACTTGTGCTATCATTTTGGTGCCAGGCAAAGACTTGATTTTAGTGGTAACTTGATTTTAACTGAACCCATTTCTGGTTTATAGTTGATTTTAATTTAAATTGTTTTATTCAATGTTTTAATGTAGTATTTTAATACTGTTGGATTATGATTTTATAGTCTGGGTACAGTTAATGATTTGTTGTTATTGGTTTTAGAATGTTCTGTTTTAATTGTTGTAAGCCACACAGGTATGGGCTATTGTAGTGGTATATATATTGAATGAATAAACAAACAAACAAATTTAGGAGTAATCGGTTTCTCCACCATTTACAAGTAATCCCTCTCTTCTGGGATTCAAACTGCCACCTGTTTTGGTGAGGGGAGAGGCCAGCTCATTCACCTGGATGCAATGGCAAACAGTGCCCATCATGGCAACCTACTCAAGAGTTGGCAATCCGCCCCCCCTTTGTCAAATGGTGATAGGTAGGAAGGCAAACCTTGCTGCTCCTTAAGTTTCCCCTGGGCAACTGCAGAATGAACATAGGGGTGGGCGAGAAGGCACTGGGGTAGGGTGGTATATCATCGTGGAATAGCAGAGTTGGAAGAGGCCAAGGCCATCAGGTCCAACCCCTTGAGGTTGCAGGGCAGCAATTTACACCATCTCTCTCAGATGATGGTCCAGTTTCTTTTTGAATGTCTCTGGTATGGGAGAGTTCACCACTTCTCTAGGTAACTGGTTCCACTGTTGTATTGCTCATTATGAATTATGTGCTTTATTTCTATGCTGGCTTCCAATCCATGTCTGCACCCAATTCAAAGTATTGGTATTAACTTTTAAAGCACCAAATGGACTACCTGAAAGACTGTTTCCTTCCATATACACCTGCCCAGAAGCTAAGATCAACTTCATAAGCTCTACTCCAGGTACAGTACCAAATGAGATGAGGTGGGCAGCTACTAAGGACAAAGCCTTTTCAGTGGTGGTACCCTGGCTGTAGAATGCTCTCTCCAAGGAGACTCTCTGGCTGTCTACATTGTGGTCTTTTTCATGCCAAGTGAAAACCTTTTATTTTTTTCAGATCTTTTCAAGTTTGTGTTTAAATATGTCACTGTGTGTTTTTGATTGCTACACTGCTTTTACTCTGGTTTTTACTGCGGTCTCTACTGTTTCAACTTTTAAAGATTTAATACTTATCTTGTTGTACCTTGGGCTTTACCCTTCATGAACTGCCCAGACAGCTTTGGGAAGAAACATTGTAAATAAATATATCAATTCAAAGTGCAAGTCTAGACAGAAAAAAGACCTACAGTTTCCAGCATGCCCCAACCAAATGGCTAGGCCATGCTGGGAGCTCTAGGCCTTTATATTGTCTAAACTTGCAATGGGACTTTTCCTTTAGTTTGTAAAATATCTAAAAGGAATAACCAATTCAGTGCATCTTATGGTATTTCCTACTAGTTAGAAGGTTCTGCCTTCTCAAAACAAACCCTTAGCAGAGCTTAAATGGCTCTTTACCCTAATATAAAAGTCCATTTCCAAATATGAAGACCTGAGTGGAAATAACACAAATTACTGATCTAAAAACAAATTCTGATTTATTGACGAGTCAAGACACACTGACAACACAAGCCTCAGCTCAATTTCAAAGAACTCTGTATTTGTAAAGTTCCTCCATTAGTATCTGAACAGAATGCAACTATTTTTTGAGAATTCTCTCGAAGTCAGTGACATTAGTATTCCTTTAGTCTTGCTTTCATCTTGGTTACTATTAAAAACAGCTATCATTTTTCAACATATACAACCATCCAACAACATTTTATCTTTTTAAAAAATCAAGTCCTAGATGTTAACCACAGTGCAGATATATAACTCTCCAAGATTCTTCCTCATCTGATTTTTGGTGCTTCATAAAGAAATGTAGTCATTTGAGTAACTGGCACAAAACTGGGGGCAGGCAGCTCACCTTCAGACTGCTCCCCAATCCTGTTTGCAGCTGCCAAAGAGTGTGAGGAACCCACTCAGAGAAATACAGTCCAAGTGATACAGCTCTGGGAAGAAAGTTCCACTTGCTTGCAATTAAGCTCTAGGTAAGAAAAGAATCCCAAAGCTCAGTGGCCATGGAAGGGTCTGAATCAAAGCAGCATTTTGGGGAACAGGGAAAGTCAGCCTACTGTAAGCCTTCTGACCACTTGTTCAATGCACAAGCACTGAAGATTTGGAGAACAGTCCTATTTAGGAATCTGAGTTCATACATTATGGATTTAATATTTCAAAAGGTTTGTTTGTATATATCAGGAAATCCTTCTTTTCTTAAGCATCTGTAGTTTTTTCCTGTCACACGTGTAAAGACAAATAACACCTTAATCATTTGAAGCAACACACTATCTCTCCAGAACAAGGAAGCTCTTGTACTTTGGCTATTTCCTGATCGCTTTAGGGTGTTTGGATAGAAAACAAATCCTATATGGCTGTTTAGAGAACGTTAGCTTTTTAAGCCTAAACAGACATAGGATTGCACCCTTAGTCTTCCGATTTTCAACCATCTCAGAGCCACTCATTTTTTATCCCTAAATCCCTATATATGGATCTCTCCCGGTGTGTGTCATACAGATGGAAGGGAGAACAGGCTTCTACACCTTAAAATAGGTGCTTAGGAGCTGGCAATCTATACAGATGGCACAACATTCACCTGTGTCAGTTTAAGTTAAAAGCGCTCTACTCTTCTTTGTAGGTCAACACGCTCCCTGCTGAAAAGGGGAGTGCTGGATTGGAGCATGCCTCACTCTGCTTTACAACCCGATCTCGTGCCTATTTAGTCAGAACGAAGAAAGACCCAGGGAGTACGAGCCCTCCCCGCTGCCGCACTTCCCCCCGAATCCACGATTACATTCCCCCTAAAACGGGAGCCTGGAAAGGCACGAGGCGTCCCCTTCGTCTTCACTTCACGAGAAGGTAGAGGAGTGACCAAATCAGCCCGCCGTCGGCAGAGGCCGGACCCGAGAAACAAAGACCCGCCGAGGCGGCCCGGAAAGCCCGAGGGGAAGAAAGCGAGGCTCGCCCGCTGCCTGCAGGAAGCGGCGGCTGGCTAGAAACGGCAAGGGGTGGCTGACACCGGTCCCTCACTCACCCTTTCATCGCTGCTAAGGACCCCGCGATCTTGGCTCGGCAGTGGCGGTTGGGCTGCTTCGGTTATGGCTCCACATGGGCCTCAGGCCGCTCCGACCGACCACGCGACGTGCGCAGTCCCACCCCTCGGCGGACTCGACCTTTCACCCCGCGCGGCGTGGCGGCCTGGCGACGCGCTTCCGGGCGCCCTCCGGCCGCCGAGGACCTAGAGCGGCCTCGCTCGCCTCCCCGCCCCGCCGAGCGCGGAGAACAAAGCTGCCTGCGCAGACGGGGAAATCAGCCCCGTCACCTGGCCGAGTTCCGATTTCGGCGGCCTCGCGCGCGCGCCCAGCCCCTCCCGGGCCGGAAGTGAGAGGCGAGCTTAACAAGCAACCGGAGGATCAAAGATTTCGGTTATCAGATTGGGCAGCAGGTGGCGCCCCCCGAAGAACCCGTCAAGGGAGGAATCCCAGCTGTTTCTAACCCAAGCCGCCTTTGGGGGAGATCTTTCATGTTTTGGGGTTCTTAATTTTCATAATTCAAAGGCAACGCCTGTGAAGAGGTCAGCCAACGAACCTGACAATTTAGAAACGAATCAACAGATTAGGAAACGTCTGCTGCCACTGAGCGCTGGATTTGGCGTGGGAAGATGCCTGAGAGGGCAATTTTCTTGTTTGCGATCTGTCCAGTGTTTTGTAGCGGTGATTTTGAGCTGCAAATCCATACAAGCCTCAAAACTGTCTCACTTGTGACATTTACAGCAAGCTTGTATTCACAGCGCTCCCAATCTTCAGTGTAGGAGTAAGAACACTGGCAGTACTGCAGGGCTGTAAGGTTCTCTCTCCTGTCCTCTAGCAAGCTTGAAATACTACTAGACTGTACTGCAGTGTGGTGAACCATGCTTTCACCTTCAGCCTGATGCCCCCCACCTGCAGTTGCAATATTGGAATTATATTGGAACTATTCTCCCACAGCCAGAGCTTCTTTCAACCTGCAGTATAGGAATAACAGGCTGTATTTGCACTGGCAGTGCTATTTTTGTTTAGTTTCAAAGTTGTGTCTGACCCATCATGACCCCATGGTCAACATTCCTCCAGGCTCACCTGCCCTCCACCATCCCTTGGAATCTGCCCAAGCCCACACCCACTGCCCCAGTGACTCCATCTAGCCACTTCATCCTCTGCCGTCCCCTTCTCCCTTTGCCATCAATCGTTCCCAGCATCAGGATCTTCCCCAGTGAAATGCTATTTTTATAGATTAATAATTTAAAAAGTAGATGCACTGAACCCTTGGGTTTCTAGAGGCAACTGAAATAGCATGTCTAGACTATGTTCAATTGCACATTTATTGTTCTCTTAATCAGCCACACCTTTGGAATCAGAAGGCAGGACTAAAGTCCCTTCATGGGAGGAGAACTGTCTATAAGAGCCAGTTTATCTTCCTATCTTTGTCAGAGAGGAAACATTCATCAGAACTCTCCTTTTTGCCATTAATTGGTTTAGGGGTTGCAGGGGAAGAAAAAGAAGGAAGAGTACACTTTGTATAGCTCTCTTTCCTTGGGACACTAGCAGGGGCAAGCCAATGAGTACATGACCTAGGTGACCACCTCCAAGATATTACTCTTAACTGCATGGTGGACTTCTCCCAAGTCCCAGCTAGAACTGCAAGAGGTATTCTGGCCTCTCCTCTCATTTCAAACTGTGGCTGTTTTCATTGGGTGAACTACTAAGAAAGAATGGCTTCTAGAAGTACTTTGGAGAAAAGTACAAGTAATGTATCTACCATTTCTCCACAAAAGGAAGATCAGTGGTCCAAGACAGCAAGTTTCCCCAGTGAGGGGGAAATGGAAATAGGTCCAAGCCACTTTTGCCTCCAGTCCTGGGGAAATTAACCATCTAACCTGCCTCAATAAAGTGAATTTAGGCCATTTTGGATCACAGGTTTTTTAGTGCCAACGTTGGCAAATTTTTCACTGTTCTAATCTTTCTTTTCCTTTGCATTCTACCACCTTTTTCATTCCCACTCTCACAGTCAGGGCAAGGACATGACGGGTGCCAAGCACCAATGAGCAGGGGAACAAGCTGGTAAACTGAAGTGGGTTGTGTATGTCAGTCACTGAACAGCACAGGTGATAGGCCAGAGGATTCTGGAGTGCTCTGGGGGATTGCCCTGCTGTTATGGCTGCTGTTTTTATTGAAACCTTTGATCTCCCAGTGGGATCGGGAGGTGGCCAGGACTGCTGAAACATCCATCCTTAACACTGCTTTGGCTGAACCTGCTGAGCACCATGGTATACAAGTGAAGAGGAAGACAGCTCAGAAAGAGATGGGGGAAGATTTGCACTAAATCTGATTAAACACAGGCTACAACCTATTATAACACCTACTCTATGGCCATGATAGTGGCAAAGAAAAAAATTCCACCATCATTGCAGAGCTTTTTTGGATTATCCAGAGTGATTATTGATGCTATTGTTTTAATTACATTGCCTTTATATCGTTCCTCATATGAGGAACATAAGGCAGCTTACATAGCTGCATTTTAGCCTCACAACAGAAACCAATGAGGTAGCTTCAGCTGATTGTCTGTGACTGGTCCAAAGTCATCCAGTGATTTTTGTGGCTGAGTAGGGATTAAAACTCAGATCACCGAGGTCCCCAATCCAGCACTCCAAACACCACACCTCACTGGCTGATCAGAAGAAATATCTAATTGAACCCTCGGCTGTTATTTTGTCTGATTTATCATACCCTATATGGATAAAATAATATTCATATCAGTTACCTGGACAGAGACAAGCTGGTTACAGATCCATGCACAGGTAATCTCCCGCTGAAGATAGCCTGGAAACCAGTTAGTGAAGAATGCAAAAGTGAGGCTGCTTACTGGGCTGTTTTGAGCATAACTGTCATGCTAACATCAACTGCCCTGGTTGCAAATTCAAAGTGTTGGTATTGACCTTGAAAATCAAAATGGCTGAGGACCAACCTACATTTGAAAAAGCACCTTCTCCCATATGTACCTGCCCAATTGCTAATATCAGAAGATTTCTCTGGGTGTTTTTATCCACAATGATGTGAAGAGCGGCTACCACAGAAAGAGCCTTCTCCATAGTGGCCCCCTATCTGTGGAATGTGCTTCCCAGGAAGATCTGTCTGGCATCTTCACTGCCTCTTTCAGTGGGCATTTAAATTTTTAATTTAGTGCTTTGATTATCAGGCTGGCTGTTTCATATTTTAATGTTTAAATCTTTCAGTTTTCATTGTTCTTATTTTGATTTATATTATTTATATGTTCTTTCATTTAAAAGTAGATATTTCTTGTTGAATTAGCAAGATTTGTATGTGTGGAGGGTCAGACAGATTTTCTTCTTTCTCACTGTTTAGTCTGATTTCAAAGAATGACAAGGAGTTGCAGAATTTAAATATGCAGATAAGAGACCTTTTTCAGAGCTTGACACCAGTGTGGGTTTCTTAAAACAAGAAACCTATTCAATGGCTGTAGATGAACATTTGTTGAAAAAAGACTTGCTTGGTGAGGCCTACGTAATTGAAACTTCGGCTCAGTATAGAAGGGTCATAAGCAACTCTCCTTTTCAGTTCAATTACTGAACCTGATAGTCACTTTTCGATTCTGACTGGGAAGTATATGGATGTTATTGCTATGTTTAATGTGCATGGTCTTAACGATTCTCCAGTTATTTTATGAATGTTTTAGCAAATCAGTTGAGGTCACTTATGGTTATTTGATTGTGAGCAGGTACTTTAATGAGATTTTAGGCTCTTTCTTGCATAAGAGCATGCTGACTCCCAGGAGACAAATGGTGGTGAGAGTTACACTGAACTACAGTGGTACCTCAGCTCATGAACACCTCAGTTCACGACCAAATCGGGTTGCGAATGGAAATTTCATAAAAATTTTGCTGCAGGTTGCAAACTCTGCATCAGGTGACGATCGCGAGCGTGCCCGCCTTCCCTGCACAGGCGATCGCGGTCAGCCACGTTCATGCTGGGGGGGAGATGGCCATGATTGCGCCTGTGTTCTCTGCCCTAGTGCACCTGCACCCGCCTCCCCCCCACGCATCGTGCCTGCCTCCCCCCACCCCCCTGCATGATCGCTGAGAGTGTGTGTGTGTGGGGGGGGGGGGAGAGATGGCAGCAATCTTTGTTCTTTGTCACTTTGCTTCAAATTTTTGTGAGTAAAAAAAATAGTTGCAGAACGGATTAACCTTATTTACATTGAACCTTATGGGGGAATTTAACTTGGCTCATGATGAATTTGGGTCACAACCAGAGTCCTGCAACGGATTAAGTTTGTGAGCCAAGGTACCACTGTAATTTTGACTGATGCTTGGAGACTTTTGCATTATGGTGAGAATGACTATATTTTTATTTCACTTGTCCACCATAATTGCTTTTGATTAGATTATTTGTTGTTTCTGCATCTTTGCTATATACATACAGTAAATATAAGAATAGTTTTCTCAGACCAAGGCCCAGTCTGCTTTGAATTGTAGTTTTTAAATTTGCCCAGGCTTACTCTCTCCGTTAATATTTCTTCAAATCAAGGTCAAAATGATAGGGAGCTCTAGTTCAAGCTGTATATTTGCAGAGGTGATACAGGGTGACAGAGTTAGAATTTTATGGGGGGAGAAATTGTCGAAGCTTTTCAAGTTGCTCTAGTGGGCCAGAAAACCAGATCTGGGAACCATATAACAGGCGAGGCAGCACCAGAATGACACATACTGGGCTCCTTGAATATAAAAACAACTTTTTCAAGGCTAATAAGCTTAAATTGACTTTGTCCTTATGATATTTAACATTCTTAAACCATGTTAAATTTGCTTGGAATACAATTCCTAGATATCTAAACTCGTTAACCTGTTGCAGCTTATATGTGCCAATCCTCCATTTAATTTGGACTATCTCATTGCCTTGGGAAATACCATAATTTTAGATTTATCTTCATTTATCTCCAGTAGTTCTTCATTGCAATAGACAATAAAGGCTTTAATAGCTCATTTTAAACTGATCTGAATTCTCTAGAGTAAGATGATGTTGGCATGTAAGAAAGCAGGTACCAGTTGACTTCTCAGATGTTGTGTATGAGTAGTATTATTTATTTAAAACTTTTGTATGCTGTCCCTTATGCATGGCATCTCCACAATAAAACAACCACAATAAAACAGCAATCTTAACATAATAAATAACAATTAACCAAAAATACAAATTAAATAAGTTAAATAAAAGCGACTGTTAAACATTAAAATTTAAATTAGTTTTTAAAATAACAGTTAAATAAAAGGTTTTAACCTGGTGCTGAAAAGAATACAAACTCAGTGCCAGGCAAATCTCTCTGGGGAGCACATTCCATAATCTGGGCGCCACCGCAAAGAAACATTACGTAGTAACATTACATAATCCTGGGACAAAGTCATTTAAGTATAGGTTAAACAAATGAGATGCCAAAACATAGCCCTTTCTAGCACCTCTCTGAACAGGTGTAAATTTTGATATGAGACCCTCGCTATTTAGTTTGATACACAGTAATAGATAGAATTACTGATATAATGATAGAATTCCTATTGTAGTGATAGAATTCCTATTGAGTGGTAGAAAATATTTTCCAGTCTTTTTTTCTAAAATTTTGATTTCTTTGGCTGACTTAGACAGAATCTTATTAAAGATCTTGTGTAATCCAATTAACACAGAACAAACATTTTTTCCAGAATAAGATGTAACCTAAGATCCATTGGCACTTTAAACAGAAACATTAGAATGGTAATCCATTGATTAGGCAAAACAGGATAGTCCAGTTCCCTATTCTATTCCTATTTGACCCTGTATTTCCCATTTGATCACCAATAATAAGTATATATAAATGCAGATCATAGGATGATATATCTAATCGGCCTCTATAAGTACTTTCAATACAAAGGAGACTCTGAAGCTGTGAAAGTGACAAGGCCAAACTTCAATTCTAACAAATTTTGCCATGTCAAGTATTGCCATTCAGCCATAACAGTAATAGCTATGGATAGTTGCATACAAAACTAAAAATGACAAAACGTATAATGAGGACACACTAACTGATCCAATGTAAAAATCAACTTTTTGATTGAAGTCCACCAATGTAAATAGATTCATCACATCCTTTTGATAGTTAAAAGACTTCCTTTCTTTGTTATGGATTTGTTTTGTTTCACTGAAATCTGCAATAAATATATTTAATATTTAATATTCAGTACATTTTAGTATAATTAATATGTTGGTTTTTTTATATTGTTTTGCACTTTTAAAAATATTTAACTGCTGTGAAGACATCTGCTTGTTGGGAGCTATATAAATTTAGTACTTCAATCAAAATGAAATAAGCCCCTTTCCCACTCCCCTTTTAAAACATGGAATGTGATGCTTGAAGTTCTGGTACATTTTCCAACACCTTCTGCTCTTCCCTGAAGATGAAAGGTAGTTCTTTTGTGTATACCACATTATATCTCCACACTTGGGCCAAAAACCAGCTATATCCCTCCAGTGTCCTTAAAGAGCCTTTCTCTAGTTCTGGAACTCCTTATCTTACGCTGCTAATTCTATCAGGGAAGAGGGGGAGTGGTCAGAATATTAAAGAAGAGTCCTCTTAATTCATGACAGATTCCACCCCTCCCCCAACATACACACACAATTACATCTAAAAGCTCCTAGATCAGGGGTCGGCAGCCTTTAACACTCAAAGAGCCATTTGGACCCGTTTCCCACACAAAAGAAAACACCAGGAGCCGCAAGACCCTTTTGACATCTAAAATGAAGATAACACTGCATATATCATTTTTTACCTTAATGCTATGTATATCTTCATTATGATTTAGTTGCAGCTCTTGTTCAGTCACTAAAAACTGTTATTTTTAATCTTACATTATAAACTAGTAGGACTCCTTTCATCTATTTTGAATAGGAGAACAGCTTCCTGAAGAGTCAAAGTCAGTGCTAAAGGGCTGCATGCATTAAACAGCAAACCCTGTAAGTTTGTCAGCAGTAAAAGCAAACGAATCTACCCAAGTATCATTAAACGTTTGGTTTTCTTCAGAAACTTTTCTTCAGTTTATCCAAGCGCTGTGCCGGCCACGCCACTGTGCCAGCACAGGCCTTGGATCGGCGGCCACTGTGCTGGCACGGGCCGCAGATCAGCGGCAACTGTGACACAAGCGACAGAGCCGCAGCAGAGGCATTCAAGAGCCACATGCGGCTCCGGAGCCGTGGGTTGCTGACCCCTGTCCTAGATCACTGTTTGTCAGACTATGGGCTTGAACCCACCAATGGGTTCCTGAAACCTTCAGGTGTGTCTCAGTTTCAGGTTTTCTACTTCCCCTTTTCTTGACCTACCTGTACTATGGCTGCACCATGAATACATCATAGGTTGGTGTTGCAGCAGGTTTAGCCAAGCAAACAGCTATACAAATTAGAAAAATTCTAAATGAAAGGAAAGCCAGTTTCAAGGGCACAACTCGGATAAAACTAGTACAATTTAGTCAGGTTGGCCATAGATTTCCCAAGTGTTGCCCAGCTTTGAAAGATCCTATGAATAATACTTGACATATGGAACTCTATGGTGTGACTATTAGTATGATGAGTCTTAAGTTTATCAGATGAGCTTGCTTGGATAAATAGAGAAATAATAAAAAGGCTGTAAAGAAATAGTCACACATATTTGTTATTACCCATTATTATTTTGAAAAAAAAACAATAATAAAATGTCAAGAAGAAAATAGGAATTAAAAAGGATAGGAAAATTCCATGAACATAACGTTTTATGTTAAATATCAATAATATGTTAACAGGGAACCAGCAAGCATAAAAAATTAAACATAAAAAGGGAAAATGATCTAGGAATGGAAATGTTTAAAGACTCCTGGTTTGCAATCTAAATGAAGAGACTCTTGTATGCATTGTTGTTGTTATTTGCCATCATATTATCTCAGACTCAGGAATGCATTCCCTCCAAAATGTCTTATCCTTGATAGTTGTGCTCAGTTTTTGTCAACCCTGTATGCATTAGTAAGAAAAAAAAATCCACCTTTAGTAAACCTTGAAGCAGCTCATAATGTGCTAGATAGAAATCTCAATCTGGCAAAACTTTCACAGTGATATGAGGAGACACTTTATCGTGAAAGGATCAGTGATGTTCACAAGCTGACATTATTCCATTTGGTCATTTTCTTGCATTAACCAAAGAATACAGAAAATGTAAGCACTCAAGGCACGTATTTTAGTCGCTAAGTCTCATAGTACTGATGTTGAACATTTCATTAACATAGGGCCACATTAATGTCCACGACCAAAAACAAACTCTTGGCTGAATCAGAAAATGAATACCTATATATCAAAATATTCCTTCTCTCCTTGAATCAAATCCTAGGGTGTCAGTGCTCCTAGAGATGACTGAACAAGGGCAATGAAACAGAGACAAGCAAGAAAGCGGATGTGCTGTAAAGGAATTTTCTCAGAGGCCTTCAAGTAACACTGCTCACCCCATCTATTATTTATTTTGAAAGTTTACTGACAATCAAGTTCTATAAGGGAGCAATCAGGTGCATGTTTAGACAAAACAGCAGTAACAACAAAAAAAATCTTCTTACAATTCCCAGCATTCCCCAGTTAGCGGTGCCTGTTTCTGTCTGAACATGCATAGAAATAGGATTGGCCCCTAAGGTATCTCTTTCCACAGTAGGACTTTAGCTCTGTGTTGAACTCCTATCTATGAGAACAGAAATTCACCAGAAAGAATGTAATTACTGTTCCATTTCATTAATTAAAAATATAATTTAAATTGCTATTTAAAAAAAAGAAAATTGGTCCCAGCACCGGGCGAATTCACCACTCAGTAATTGAGAGAAGAAAAAGTTCATAGGAAGGAAGGCTCAAGTTAGAAAAAAAATAGGAGGAGGGGAATGAGACCAGGTACCTAAGCACAGTTGCGTACAGATCTTGCATTTCTCCACTGAACGTCTACCAACATCGCTCACCTCGTCCCTAAGGTTATTTAAACATGATTTCCCGATGGGAACCTGGAGATGACAGAGCAGCACAACGAGACACGTCTTACACATCGCCACGCCCACTGCGGATTTGGGCATGTGACCGGGCGAGCGTCTCCCTCTCGAAATCGAGGCATCCAGTTAGAATGAAATGCGGGGCTGAAGTTCGTTCTCGTGATAGCTCGCCGTGTCACGCCCAGGCCGAAATGGGGAAAAGTGCAGAGAAAAAGACAGGATTTTGGCAAAGCAGTCATGTCCTACAAAAAGAGAACATTACATATTGTAAGCCGTTCTGAGATCTTGTATAATAGGACGGCATACAAAAGCTTTTAATAAATTATAAATAAATAAGATATCGGCAAGGACAGAAATGCTTTTTCTTAGTTCTTGTATCTTGACAGAGGAAACCGGTCGGCGGACACAATGCAACTACATTGATTCTGCGGCAATTTTAAGTGATGTTTTCTGAGGTCTCAAGCCCATCTCTACACTGCTGCCTTGGCCTAAGTTTCCCTCGCAGTCACGGGCCCCCGTCGGCGCTACGGGAATATCACGGTAGTGCTCGTCTATGATATTCTCTCAGGCTCAGTCCAGTCTCCCATTTTCAGCATGGAATAACAGCGCTGGACTACGCGATTCTTCCAGCCGTGGTCGTACAGCCGAACCGCAATAAACTTGCATTATCTTATACTGAAGAATTAAGTCACTCGCAGTCTAACCCCAGCCCACAATGGCTGTAACTGCGGGGCTGTCGTTGGCACTCTCAGACACAAGCATGGTGCGATGTGGGATAACGGGCTGCATTTACATTGGGTTTGATTTTTGGGGGGGGTGCTATTTTTCCGAATCTTTGCAAACTTTAAAAATGGATCTGAGTTTGAAATGGCTAAAAATTCATTCCGCTGCTACCTTTTGTTCAGGACTGTACACCCTAGTTCCTCAAAAGTTATGGTGAAATCTTGGACTCCCCCATTGATTTCAATGGACAAATTTCACTTCCCCCAAAAGGAGATTAATACATGAGAACCCGGAAGTGGAGTCTCGCTGTCTCATTTTCCTATCTCTGCAGGCCAAGCCCTGTGTGAGAGAAAAACCAACGGAATAATTATGGCCATGTCACATGCCTGAAATAACAGTCTGCCAGTTTTGCCACGCATGTACGTCTATTTCGGAGAAGAGCAATGAAACACAAGTCTCATCTTCCTGTCTGGAGTCCCTCAGAACTCGCGGCCCGCCCAGGAAATGCGCCGGGAAGTCCAGCCCGTCACTTCCCTCGGCGCAGGTGCGCTGAGTCCACGGGAGGGGGGAGCCATTCGCGCTGCGGTCGGAGTGGCTACGGCTGGTTTCACGGTCGCTCCGCGAGGGGGTTGGTCGCCGGCGCAGTCGCTGCTCCCAGGTGAGGTCTTCGGGGGTCGCTGCGTGGGCTGCTTCGTTTCCCCCGTGGGAGAGTTGCGCGGGGACCGTTCCTCGGCCGGGTTTGGGATTGCCCAGCGCCTAGGAACTTCCCCGCCTGCATTTCTGTCTTCGCGCTGGCCCTCAGAGGCTGCAAAATAAAATGTTGCCCTCACTAACATCTTGAGCGTACTAACGTATGGTGGGCACTTCCCTCCTCCGGAAAGGATTATCATGGCGACATTTTGGCTGCCTGTTTCCGACGGATCAGCTGCAGCTGATTCATACTGGCAAGCCGGTCATACATGGCTGAGAAGGCTAAAAACGAACAAGCATCTGATCTCGTTGGGGTGGGATGCGCTGCAGACTAGTCCCCTTCTCTGAGCTCCTTGTCCTGGTCATTTCCTCATGGTGTAAATCTAACTAATTTGAGAGGATTGGGATTTCTTTTCTTTAGTTTTCCAGATTGCTGCTCTTGTAAAAGATATGACTGGTACAATCCTTTTTGCCCTTGTTTTATAACATCACGAACACAATTACGTGTGCTGCTCGGCAAATTCTTCCAAGATGGCTTGTGGTCCGTTGCTCAGATAAGGAGTGCAGTCCTTTTCTCACATGAACAGAAATGGAGAAGGAAATGCTAATGTTAGGCAGTGTTGATAAAAATGAAAAGTAAAAGCAGTAGCTTGGTATTGCTTGTATTACAAGTTGAGTATGTAAACCTTGCCTGTTAGCCAAAAAGGCTTCTGGAGAGGTGTACAAAAATAAGTAGTCTGCCTTCAGACTTATGGACTAAACCAGCCTTCCTGAAGCTGGCGGCCCTCAGAGGCATTTGAACTGCAATTCCCAGAATTCCCATCCAATAGAGCCATTGACTGGGAATTCTGAGTGTTACAGTCCAAATGTGTCTGGAAGGCACAAGGTTGGGGAAGGCTTGTTCAAACTAAGATATAACAAGGATTAAAGGGTATGGAGGGAAGATCACTGATTTTTTGAATGCCTATTCAAAGTGGGTGGTGAGATTTTATGTCTTTCTAATCTGGTCGCAGGGGAGAAATTGTGGGAATGTTTTCTGTAAGGGACATTAATGCCTGCTTAATGAAGCAGCAATGGGTAGAGTAAGCAGCTATTTGTTGATGGTTTCTTTACTAGGGTTATCAAATGAAATTAATAGAAGTCCTGAAACTAGGGTATAGTGAGTTCCTCTTTTTTCCTCACTTGGGTTTGTTCCACATCCTGTTCTGCCCTGCCCTGCCAGTGCTTTGGTTCATCTTAGAGAGTTCATGCAACTGATTTCAGAATTTTATCACCATTTTCAGTTTAGTGACATACAAGCAAAAGATTTTATATGCGGTGGTTATGCTGATGTCAAAGGAATGGTGATATGATTGCAAAAGGATGCAAAAGAAAGTTCATATGGAATGGCAAGGGCAACTTTCAGAAATTTGAAAAATGATGAATCACTAAGACATTTGAATATTTTGAAGAATACATCACTTTTCAACAAGTTCTCAAGTGGTTCATAGAATCATACAATAATAGAGTTGGGCTATGAAGGCCATCAGGTCCAACCCCCTGCTGTTGCAGTACACCAGGTTACACCATCCCACTCAGATGATGGTCCAGTTTCTTTTTGAATGCCTCAAGTGTGGGAGAGCCCACCACCTCTCTAGGCAGCTGGTTCCACTGTCATATCGCTCTGACAGTGAGGAAACTTTTCCTGATATCTGGGTTACTGCAACTTGAAATGATTATTCCATGTCCTACACTCCTGACCTTCCTCTTTGTGACAGCCTTTGAGGCACTTATAAAGGCATATCATGTCCCCACTCTTACTGTTCATCTCAAGGCTGAAGATGCCCAGTTCTCTCAGTCTTTCCTCATAAGGCAGTGTTTCCAAACCCTGGATCATTTTTGTTGCCCTCCTCTGAACCCTTCCTACTTTTTCTGCATGTTTCTTAAATCTTGGTGCCCAGAATTGGATACAATACTATAGATGAGGTCTGACTAGTGAAGAGCATAGGGGAACTTTTTTTTTTGTTTCGTCTCAAAGTCATGCCTGACCCATCACAACCCCATGGACAACATTCCTCCAGGCTCTCTTGTCCCCCACCATCCCTCAGAGTCCACCCAAGCCCACATGCACCGGTCCCCAGTGACTCCAGCTAGCCACCTCAACCTCTGTTGTCCCCTTCTTTTGCCGTCAATCATTCCCAGCATCAAGGTCTTCTCTAGTGAGTTGTTCTTCTTATTAGGTGGCCAAAGTATTTGAGTTTCATCTTACTTCTTGTTATTTGGAGGTAATGCTTCTATTAATGCATCTAAAATGTCATTTGCACTTTTTGAAGCTGCATCACATTGTTGGATAATATTTAGTCTGTTGTCCACAATAATTCCTCGGTGGAATTGGCACTTGCTCCTATTGAATCTCATTGCGTTGCTTTCAGCCTAACATTCAAGTTTATAAAGATCACCCTGAATCTTCATTCTGTCTTCTAGGGTATTCGCTATTCCACCAAGTTTTGTATTGTCTGAAGATCTGATTATTTTCCCTTGTACTTCCTCATCTAAATCATTAATAAAGATGTTGAAGAGTACTGGCCCTATGACTGAACCCTGCAGCACCCCACTAGTTACCTCTCTCCAGTTTGCGAAGGTGCCATGGAAGAAAAGGCAAAACTCTGTAAAAAAAAAAAAAAAAGCATGGAAGAAATGGCAAAACTTTGTAAGCTCCTATAGCATAAACTGGGCATTGATTTTCAGCACCATTTTCTGAAATCTGTCCAGGTTGGAATGGAGGAATAGCGTAAAATCTCCCATCCATTGTTGAATGGTGCAGGAGAATAAACAAGGTGTTGCCCCAAAAACAAGTTCAGTAATCAATAACCCAAAAACAAGGGGAGGAATTTGAAAAGAATTTTGTATTTAAAACTCAGATCAAAGAAGCCAACTTTTTCTTTCATTTCTCATTTTGAGTGTATACGCACAATAGCATTGTCAGCTCCTGTGCAAAATCTGTTTTAACCACATGATTGAGCATGTGGTTTGGCTAATTTTTATTGCCCAACATGCATTCTTTCTCAATAAGCACAAAAAACCTCTCATATTTAGTAAGCAGAATTTAAAATATAATCCACATCAATTTTATGTGCAGTATAAATATATCAAAGGTTTTCTAAAATAGTGACAAATATTTGAACTGAACCAAATGACACCTTTTTGCTCCACAGTGCTTCATCTAGGTGGCTATTTGAAAAATAGCCAGAAGGTGTAGATGAAAATTAGCCAGAAGGTGTAGGGCAGCAGAGATTGTCACCACCATGCCTTGTGTCCTGTGTATTCAGAAACTTGCATGCTCCGAGGGTGGAATCTATTGGATCACACTCTTAATAGCTTAAAAATTGATAAAATAAACAGGCTGCCGTTGTTTGATTGCTGAAAAAGCCTTTGACAAAATTCGGTGGCAATTCATTTTGCCACACTGAGTAATTCTGGCTTTCCTGATGAATTTGTATAACTGGTTGCAATTTTACATTCAACCTCCAGATCTAGAATTATGACTAAATGTCTTTGAGTTTTTAACTTGAGAGAGGTACCAAGCAGGATGTACATTTTCTCCACTGAATTTGACTTATCTTTGGATCTCCTGATAGGTGCCATTAAACAGAATAGCAGTATTTGTGGCTTTAGGCATGACCATCTAGAATTTCAAATTATATTTTATGTGGATGATCTCTTACTGATTATTTTGCACTTCCAGGTGTCTATTCCAGCTCAGATGCACTAGATTAATCCTTTTGGTGAATTGTTAGGCTATTCAGGTAACTGGTCAAATCTGAATTGAATCTGATTGGGGACAATATATCACATAGCATATTAGCTATGGCTTTTTTCTTCTGCCTTTGAACATCTCTGAGTCGACACAGTTCAGTGAAAATTGCGATTTATACAAGTAACTGATTCAGATTGCCCTTTGTACAACGGTAGTTCAGCTAGTCAAGCATTTTGTTACACTGTGGCAAACCAACTGCCCATAGGATTGCACAAGCATAAATGCATCCTCCCAAGGGCCAATACCAACAGAAATTCTGGCAGGGAAGTTCCTGCCCAAGTTCTATAACAACTGGTGTACTTAGGATATTGCCTCTGTTTCTGGAGGTAGTATATAGCTATCAAGATTAGTAACCATAGATAGCCTTCACCTGAATAGATTTGTCTAGCCCCCTTTTAAAGTCATCCAGATTGGAGGCCATCACTACATCTTGTGGCAGTTAATTCCATAGTTTAACTGTATGTGAAGAAATAGTTTCTTTTATCTGTCCTGAATCTTCCAATCAGCTTCATGGGATGACCTGGGTTCTAGCATTATGAGAGTGAGAGAAAATGTTTTCATGGTCAAACTTCTTTACAGCTTGCATAATTCATTATACTTCTGTCATGTCTCTTCTTCTTCAGCTTTTTTCTAAGCTGAACAATCCCAGTTGCTGTAACCATTCCTCATAAGAGAGTTGTGCCAGCCCCCTGATCATTTTAGTTGCCCTTCTCTATACTTTCCAACAGTGTCCTTTTAAAGTGAATTGTACGCAACATTCTAAGTGATTGCACCATAGATTTGAATAAGGGTGGTATGATATTGGCAAGTTTATTTTCAGTTCTTTTCCTAATTATGCCTAACACAGAGTTGATCTTTTTCACAGCCATGCACAGGGTCCACATTTTCTTATAGCTGTTTTAATATAGTTCCATACAGGACAACTGCAAGAGTGGAAGAACCAAAACAGATATTTTCCCTGAACTCAGTGATTAATTTGGTCTGGGAAAAATTAATCTCCTTGAGCTGTGTGGCAGTTTATGATAGAATGGAACAACTCAAGCTGAATAATAGGCTTAATAGAAAATCATGTGTGTATGTTTCAACATTAGTCATTGTTTCTGATCTTAACTAGTGTTCTTTCATTGGATTGGAAGAACCATGAGCTAGATTAGTAGGATTAGTTGTGATTTCTTGTAAGAAAGTTTTACAATCAATTCTTTTGCATTGCTTAAATTTCATCTTACTACAGGAAGCCCCAAAATGGGTAGAAACTTTCACTTCTGGATTAGAACAGGTTGTGAGAGCTCCCCTATGCAAATCTACTGACCTGCCCCTTCCTAGATGGAACACTCCCCTTGTTTTGACTTTCCACTGGTAGTATTAAATCTCCGTTCCATAAGTGATGGATAGTGTGGAGAGGAAACTAGCACATGAAGCTCTGCAACTCTCTCACTTTTTTTATCTGAATCCTCCAAATGGGTTCATGGATGCCCCATATTTTGGAATATCTCAGAGCAATATAGCATTTTCTCATTGTCATTTCTTGAAGTGAGAATGCTGTCACACCATATTATTACAAGAGTTGTCTAAATCTGCAGTATGTCTCATGCTTGAGAAATGAAAATAACCTAAGTCTTTGTTGGGCATATCTGCACTTCCTTCCTGGAAGGTTTTGTCCATTAGAGGATTCATTTTTGGAATGCTTAAACCAGAGAAGTTTCAGAAAACCTGCAGTGGTTTTCATACTTACAACATTTTAATTACAGTAATAAAATGAATATATTTGAAAATTCCCGTGGATTAGAATAATTTTCAAATGATTTCTAATAGATTAAAGCCTAGGCAATATTTATCTACTTGGATAAGAAAAACAAATCCCTTAAATTGATTTTTATACTGCAACCTTCAGAGCTTACAGTAATCTTAATGTTAATGAAGAACATAAGAAAAGCCATACAGGACCAGATGAAAGATCCATCTAGTTCAGGGGTCCTCAAACTTTTTGAATAGGGGGCCGATTGAAAGGTGCCAGAGATGGGTGTGGGCCGCCAAGGCGGTGCAGATGGGGGGCACGTCCGCAGGCAGAAAGTCAGGGGCATGCGTGTGCAGAGATTATTTTCTCCCAATGAGTCCAAAATGATCTTCCGAGCAAGCTGGCATGCGTGGGGAGCTATGGTGGGCCGGACCCAGCCTGCGGGCCATAGTTTGAGGACCCATGATCTAGTTTAACATTTTCTTCACACACTGGCCAAACAGCTGGCCACAGGAAACTACAAACAGGACATGAATATCTGAACACCCTCTAACCAGATTTGAATTATAGTATCAGTCAATGACTCTCAGCCAAACCACCCCATGGGGCTGTTGTGAGGGTAAAATGGAGAGAAGAGCTGTGTAAGCGAGTTTAAGTTCCTTGCAGGAGAAAAGGTAGGATACAAATAAATATACTCCTTTGTAGAATATGCCCTTTGAAACTTAAAATGTTTTTGTTTAAGTGAAAATATGGGCAAAATGTATACTGCATCAATTCACAGGGTCCCCTTTTATTTATCTCAGTACTTCACTGTATCATGGTAATTGCTGCTGTTAAACTCAGTATTTAGAAAATAGTAGCTTCTAAGCAGTGCAGCTACTCTTGCAATCACTAGCTTTTTTTACAGCTTTGAAGACTATGAGCATAACAAATGAGTTTTGTGTTTTGACTTGAAAATTCATACTCTGATCAACATTGCAAAGAACATATGCCTCTTCTTCAAGAACTTTCAAAATTACTTGTGAGAATTTATCTTGCCATTAACTTGAACAGTGTGAAGGGGGCATGCTCTGAATTTAGCTGGGCCTTGAGCAATGTGACTTGCAGCTGCAGTCATCCTGTTGGAGAGAGATTGATTAGTCATCTGGTCAGATGACTATTCCACACCTATGTCTGCATGTGTGAGTGTGAGAGATGCAGCGACAGACAGATCAACCAATATTTCTTTATGCTTATATATGTTTGTGAGTTTAACATACATAAGGCAATCATTTGTTACGTCTGATTAAGAGCTTGGTTTGGATTCCTTCTTGTGACTGGTGGATTTGTTTGTCCCCACAAGGTAAGAATCCTCTAGTATTTTTACCATATGCTGCTTCGAGGGTGTTCACTTCTGAAGAGAATCTTGACTTAGGCACAAAAGACATCTTAATTTCAGACAGGCCTTGTACTAATATAAACATTCAGTTTCTAAAAATCATAGATAAAAGATTTGTCAGTGTCATCTGAGTAAGCTGTGTATCAAAAGCAGCTGTGAAGCTTTAGCATTCAAGCCTGGGGGAGGGAAGTACTGAGAAGCTTATCTTGGGGTATTCCTTGTTAGGCACAGCACTTTTGAATTGTTCAATAGCTAACATTGATCTAAGTGAATGAACATGCCACTTTATGGATGAAAGTATTATAAATTAACATGGCTACATTTTAAAAACAGCATAGCCATGCTCAGGCAGTATGCTGAGAGGTTACAAACAAAATGTAAAACTGGAGCAGGTCCATGAATGCCAGCCCCATTCATCCTCAAACATCTGCTCTTTTTCCATTCTCTCTGATCCCTTTGCATGATTAAGAACCCAGATAAATTAAGGTGCTTTCTTTAAGCAACTTCAAGTTCAGATGAGCACAATTAGAACCTCAGCGCAGACCTCCTTCAAAGTGGGAAGTTTTGACAATTGCCTTGCTTGTTCCTTTGCCTCTTATGTGTGTACTTGTACCCTTTTGAGCATAATGCCTCAATAGTAATAGTAATAAGCAGATTGCATTATGAATGCTGCATGATAGCGAGATGCAAGGTAACAGTTTGTGGGAGCCCAAGAGGGATAAAAAGCTAACTTAATTGCCATTATATACCTTCTCTTGGTGTAGTGGGCATTTTATGTATTTTTCTTCGTGTTAGTATACTTCCAGTACCAGGAATTATTACTAAACCTTTTCTACTGTAAATTCAAATTTCAGTGTTTCAAATGTGTTATAAATTTAGCAGATATTATACTCTTTTAATCTTTTAAATAATATGAGAGAATGAGGATTCTAATCAGCTGTTTCAGTTGACTGGGACTCAAGTACATATGTAGCATGCTGCTCACTTTCCCTTGGGCGGTGCTTGGACATTGAGTTATTTTAAAAGGTAACTGTACCTATAACATACACCTTTATTCCAATTTGAGAAAAGGTCATTTCTTTTTGGCTGGTTAGTGCCTAAATTCCAGATCATCCCTGTTTAAATCAAGAAAGGAGACCTCTTCCTATAGCTAGTCAGCATTGGGGTTGTGGAACTAAATATGTATGTCTTAAGATCAGGCACATCTCCACTGGCAATCCCATAGGTCTCTGCAAGTCCCCTGTTTCTGGTATTCTGGCTGCTGTAGAAGGTAGGCAGAGAATACTCTGCAATGTGGTTTTGCTTCAGTGACCATAGGTAAAGGTTAAAAGAAAAAGAAAAGAAGAAGAAGAAAGTTATAGTGGATATTTTTGGTTAGCCTTGCCCATCTGTCCTGCTTGGAATTGTTACCAGAAAAATCAATTGTGATAAAGGCATCAATGTAGTTTTAGTAATGATGGGATTAGATTACCACACTCTACAATGCACTCTACAATGCAGACACTCAGAGATCTTCAGCAGCTATTTGATCCTCAAGAGCAATGTCTGTAACTCTGGAATAACCTGTACAGGGCTACTGGTGAGAACCCCCTTAATAATAGATTCATTCTAGAGCTGCTGAACTTCCAGTTGTGATTGCACATCTGTGTTACACGGAAACCAGCAAATGATACAGGAAACTGAACAGAATGCTGTCTCTGTGTGCTAATGCTCTGGTTCTTTCCTCTGGTCTCTGTGTATCCAAAAATAAAATTTAAACAGTGAGGAAGTGCACACTATGCTTGAATGTTCAATTTTTTGATATTCATAAGTAGCATCACTTTGATGCAGACTAATATGGTAACAATGTAATTTGTAAACTTGAAAAATAAAATTCTCCCCCCTTGCTCACTTCCCTTCTAGCAAGTTGAGTAATTAAGATGGATTTTAGCAAACTTCCCAAAATTCGTGATGAAGACAGAGAAGACTTGTTTGGGTATGTCTTTGGAGTCTCAGGACCTGGTGAGTGCTTTTATCCTTGGTCTAAGTCATGGGTCCTCCACCTGCGGGCCGGATACAGCCTGCCATGCTCATTTATCCGGCCCTCCTCAGAGCTTTTGGACTCGCTCGGAGAAAATGATCTCTGAGTAAGTCCAAAAGCTCTGAGCTGGTGTAGGCATACTCAGTGGGGAGATGGGTGTGATTGTGGTTGTGCTTGAGGGAGAAGATGGCCCGATCGTGCTTGGGGGTGGGGGGCAGATGGCTGCAATCCCTGCACGAGTGTGCCCACGATTGCGCCCGCCTTCCCTGCACAATCATGCTTGGGGGTGGTGGGGTGGAGTGGGGAGATGGCTGTGATCACAGTTGTGCTCGTGCAGAGAAGAGAGGCGCGATTGCGGTCATGCTGGGGGGGAGATGGCTGCGATCGTGCCCGCCTTCTCTGCACGAGCATGCCCGCAATCGCCCCATCTTCCCTGCACAATCGTGCTTTCAGGGGTGGGGGAAGATGGCTGTAGTCACGTTCATGCAGGGAAGATGGGCGTGATTGTGGTCATGCGGGGGGGAGGGGGAGATAGACTGTATGACTGCACCCGCCTCCCCCCCCCCCCCCCCCCCCCCCCCCGCATGATCACGGACATTGTCTCACGAGCAAGCAGAGCAAACATTTTAAAATTATTTTTAAAATTTTAATTAAGTTTTAATTTATTTGTTTAAGTTTTAAAATTTATTTAAATTTTAATTAGTTTTAAAATTTATTTAAATTTTAATTAGTTTTAAAATTTATTTAAATTTTAATTAATTTTAAAATTTATTTAAATTTTAATTAATTTTTAATGTGCAGTGTGCATAGGAATTCATTCATTTTTTTAAAACTATAGTCTGGCCCCCCAACAGTCTGAGGGACAGTGAACTGGCCCCCTGTTTAAAAAGTTTGAGGACCCCTGATCTAAGTGATTGTATATATGGCCAGATAAATCTTCTTAGGTTACTGTCTTACTACATGGTAAGCACCACAAATGTGTAGCTCTTAACGGTGATAGCTGTAGATATAAAAACTGTCAGGTTTGTTTTAGTGAAACCTAATACTGACAGTTCAGTATTGTTAAGTATTAGAGAAAAATTATCAGCCTTGAAGGGCTAAGGTGATCTGCATCTGATTTTATGTGGAACACTGTTCTATAACTGTAGTGCCTTATTTTCATTATAAACATCTAGCTATGTAAGTGCATGTCTTCCAGCACCCTAGCACCATGCTAAATTCTACAGTACATCCACCTCCTTTGCTTTTGGTGAGAATATGTGCCAAATAAAGATCTGTGATCTGGATAGAAATGTGTATTTAACATAAGCTTGTAGAGATAAGGAAATAAAGAACATATTTTGCATAAAGTGCAATCCCATGCATAGAATATGCTTTTTATTTCCCACTTTCTGTATTATGAAGGTGCCGTGACTCTCCCAGTTCAGTTAGGAAAAAACCTTATTAAAATAGGCCAAGGAAGAAATGAGTAAATATATTCGATTTATGAAAAGAACGTCTTTCCTGACGTTATAACAGGGTAATAATTATATTACCCTATATACCCTATGAATGTCTTCAATTCATAATAGGGTAATAATTCAGTACTAAATGTTTCAAAGACTTTTTGAGAAGCAGATGTCCAAAGAGAAAGGGGAATACTGTTCGGGGGGCTCTCCTGCTTTAGGGAGGCATCAGTGTCTGTGACATCCGGAAAAATAGCCCTTAGCTTTGCTCAAATATCTAACAACTGCACCTTGAGCTCGTTCCACATACAAAACTAGAATATTGGAGAAGACTAAGCTAAAATCCACCTCTTCAATACCTTTCTGTATGGAGGAGAGTCCAAATTCAAGGACTGTTTTGCACTCCGTTCACAATTAGGAACAGAGTTCCAAAAGCCAGCTTTGCAGAAGCTTAAAAAATGCAAAGTTACCCAGTAGTAAACTATGATTTTATCTGTGTTCAACATTTTTCTTGTTCTTCCTAGTTGTCACTGCCTGTAATATGGCAGGTGCAGCGATGTATGAACTCGTACGAGTTGGCCACAGTGAACTTGTGGGAGAGATTATCCGACTGGAGGGTGAAATGGCAACTATCCAAGTATATGAGGAAACCTGTATCCTTTTAGTTGCTGTGTCACTTCTGTCTTTTTAGGGGCCTGTTGAAGAGAAAGATCTTGAGAATGGCGACTTTAACAGGAGCAAAATGGTTATCTATAAGCTAGAACAGGTCCTGAGTGAATCTGTTGGAGGAGTCATTATACAATTGTCTGACTTATAATTCTAATGAAGCCAGTATGGCATAGTTGTTGGAGCACTGGACTCAGGAGATCTGAATTTGAGTTCCAGCACTGGATGTCACTAGGCCAGTCGCTAACTTTCAACCTAATCTGACTCACAAAGTTGTTGTAAGGACAAAATGATTATGGAGGATTATGTGAATGGCTTTGAATTCCTTGCAGGAAAAAGGTAGGATATAAATAAAATAATAATATTAAAAATTGAAATATATTACTAACACTTTTGTACTCCTGCCCATCCATCATGAGTCTCAAGGCATTTTGCAATAACAATTTAATATAAATCTTAAGAAGATTACAGAGATTAAAATGATCACAAAACTTTGATTCCAGGCATCAAGGTTTGTAACTACTAGAGGCTTACTTCAGCTATAATTTCTTGTGGTACCTTTCCATGAGACAAAAATTGCTTCTTGATTCTGGTTCTGCCCACTTTTCAGATATGCAAATCTTTCTTGGGTGGCTTAAGCAAAGTCAGTCTTGAGTAGCAACAACTTTAATTCTCATCTTGTATGTCTTATCCAAATTTTGCGAGAATGCTGCATTCTTTTCCAGAATGGGAGCCTTGCTACTTAAATGGTTAAAATGTGAGTTGTGTTACAAGAAGACTTTGCACCTCCTCAAGTTGGTTAGTTAGTAAGCCAACCAGTAAATGCCTTCTGCTATGTTTGCCACTATCTTTCAGAATGTGGTTTTCCTTAGCAAAACTGTAGCTGGTGTTTCTGTAGGAGACCCTGTGCTTCGTACTGGCAAACCACTCTCCGTGGAGCTTGGCCCCGGCATCATGGGTTCCATCTTTGATGGTATCCAGAGGCCTCTGACAAACATCAGTTTTCAAACCCAAAGCATTTACATCCCCAGAGGAATAAATGTGACAGCATTAAGCAGAGATATCAAATGGGAGTTTTCCCCTGTCAAAAACCTACGGGTAAGTTACAGGAAAGCCATTCAGATGTTTCAGCTGGTACAGTGAATGCAGTAATTGAACTAGGATTTAAAATAACCAGTATGGATGATGTGAAGCAGCAGGGAGAAGATGTATAATAACCTGGTGCACAGTTAGCTGGGGAGAATTACATTTAGAGAGCATATTTCTGAGTAATGATGCATAAGATATTTTTGACGTGCATACATAGTAAATATTGAAAAGTCAGTTGCCAGAAGGATAAAGAAGGCAATGAGAAGAGACCACACCCCTCACTTGGAGGTTTGGGTGGTTCTGATTCTCAGCTGGGAAGCCCGGTTCAAAAAATGTGGAGGAAAGGAGCTGGATATTGAGATTTTTCTTTGAGAACGAAAGGATGAGAAAAAGGGCAGGGGGCAAGCATGGCACAAGCTGTGCTGCTTTAAGAAGCTGCTGGTGGGAAAGGTGTTCTCACTTAGCCTTGGCAGCTTGGCTCAGCACTTCTCTTTACAGCACTAGGCATGACCACTGCAGCCTCTGCTATTTTTCTGTTCTCCAATGCTGTCAGCCCTTGACAGGTAAAGTGGAGAGGATTTGGAGATTGGGTAGAAAACAGCAGCTGCATCTGACCCTGCTTCTGATGTGCAAGGTGCTTTTTGGGTGAAATAGAACTTCATGGGCACTGCAGTGCTGATGCCAGTAATAGCTCATATGTATGTGTATCTTATTAGCAGTTTTTTCTAATTGCAGATTGGCAGCCATATCACTGGTGGAGATATCTATGGCCTAGTGAATGAGAATACCCTTATCAAACACAAAATCATGTTGCCCCCACGAAACAGGGGTACAGTCACATACATTGCTCCAGCTGGAAATTATGATGCATCTGTAAGTTTTTCACCAAGTTAAGTTTGCCACACTCTGTCTTACATTCTGTTGGAACTGCTTCAGACTGCTTCTGTTGTCTTTAATCCTGTAGTATATTTAAATCTTTGTACTACTGCTAGGTTTTATTCTAGTTTTTATTTCTATTTTATACTGTAGCTTTAAACTTATAACTCATGTAGGGTATTTTATTCTGTATCTTGTGTTTTTAAATGGTTCTGAACTGCCCAGAGAGTTTTGACTGTTGGTTTGTATAGAAATAAAACAAATAAATACTACATTGGAGGGAACATTTCCCTATTGATAATGGGGAAATTCCCAGAGTTGGAATTGGAAGACAGGATTAATTGTCCTCAGTGTAGACAATTGTGCCCGTTCAGGTAGTGATGCATGCTCTGGAAGTACTGCTCTCAGGTAAAGAATTTTATGAAAAGGAATGTATAGTTTCTTAGGAAGGGGGTGGAATAGGGCCTGTCCTATTAAAGCACTCCTATCTTTCTTGAAGGAAAATGCAAAGGGACTCACTACAGCCAGCAGAGTCCCACTGAAATGCATGCATTTCTGACCAAGTAGAGTTGTTTAAATAGTCATCTTATAGGTAAATCTTAAAGGAAAAAGACAGGGCTCAGAAGATGAAACTTAAAGGGTAATTCAGGGGAAAGTCCTGCAGAACTGGGGGACCAGTGCTGGTGCTTCTTGGTATATACATCTGTTAACGTTGCCTTGATCTGCACATCAGTCTGTCTGATTCATGTTTGTTGCCTCCTTCCCTTGCTATTTGTTTTTGGTGTTACTTAAATCTTTGACTCACTTTTATGTTGAAGCTGGTTGTTCCTTATGACATTGCTCTGGGCTAAAATGCTGTAACTTAAATGTCGCTGCTCATTTCTGAATGATCTAACCTTATGCAATTTGTACTGTTGTACAATTGTAATATTTTACACTGTGTAAGCCATCCTGAGTGCTTGTCAGAAGGATGGGATATAAATGTTTGTTGTAATAATATATCATATCATCTACAATGATCGCTTGGTACAACCATTGACAAATCTCTTTGCTCCTTTTGCCCTGCTGTCTTTACCCACCAATAAAAGTTAATATAAACTTGTCTTGCTCTAGTTTGATTGGCTTTTTGCCGCTACAACTCAGGTTATGTTTGATGACCCTTGCTTTTGCTACTCTCTTGTAGGATGTTGTATTAGAGCTTGAATTTGAGGGAGCGAAAGAGAAATTTACTATGGTCCAGGTGTGGCCAGTACGGCAAGTCCGCCCTGTCACAGAAAAATTACCTGCCAATCATCCTCTTTTAACTGGCCAGAGAGTCCTTGATGCACTCTTTCCGTAAGTAGTAGCTGTGATAAGATTTTTTCCCTCACATTGCTTTTACAGTAGAAATCGTCAAATATGCTATACAGTATGATGGGGGAAAAAATTCTCACTGTAGTGATAAGTTTGCAATATCTGTACCTCGCGAAAATGTGCAAGGCTTTGAGATCTCCTCAATGTCATCATTGAGATATTATGAAAAGTAGATTTGCTAGCAAGGGAGAAGAGTAACTTTATACTGAAGTCACCAATTTTTTCTTCCCCACTTTCTCCATTTTGTTAACATCTTGCTTGAGGGGGAGATCTTGAAAGCGTGCACATTTTTTGGTAACCTTGTTCTTTGTTTTTCACAGGGTGCAGAAAAGTTTTACCATATCCTTCCTCCCCTCCTCACCCAAGCCAAAACTCTGCTAAGACCATCAATAGCAGATTGGTACACAGTATTGAAAATTTACCATAGGTGCATGGCTAAATTCTGTAATCTGACAACAAAGAAGTATCCAAAACCATTTTAGAAAAGTAGATGAAAGCCAGGATCTCATTAACATATGAGGCCCAGAGCCTACTCCTGGCCTCAGGGTTTACAACACTGAGCAAATCCCTCTGCAGCATTCTTCATAAGTACTTCTGGTAGAAGTGTGTGGCTTGCCACCTGGACCACTGCTTCTTTCTTTGAAGTTGCTCAGTTGTACACCTTTGCTCCCGCCAATACTGGTTTTGGTGGGAGGATGTTCTAGCACATTCTGCCTCAGATCTGGGTAGTGCAATGCTCTGGAGCAAGCCTGGGAAACCCACCTACACAGATAGAGAAAGGTTGCTTCTCATCTATAGTGGAAAGGTACACTGGACTCAACCTGTAGTAAATTCACTGCCTTTAAGGTTGCCCTGGCTTCCAGGACTTTAGTAAAAGACCAAGGAATTTTCCTGCCCTCTCCTTTCTGTGCTGTTAAACATTTTTGTGGCTGCTCCTGGAATTAGTCTTTTCATCTAGCTGTCTGTTAGCTTGTACCCCAAAGTGACAAGGCAGGATCCCCTAACTTAGATCTTCTTCCCAAAGGAAGGGACAAAACCCCTCTGCTATTGCATGGCCTTGACTTCTGATCGGGTTGGCAAATAACCCATCCAGGATAACCCTCTGTTGATGGAGATGTGAAATATAGGAATGAAGTAATTACTGTGAACATCAGCTTTTCCCCAGAATTGGTGTCTTTGCTTCTGTAGATGCCCCATTTGAACAGAATTGCCCTGTGGTATCAAGAGGCTGAAAAACATCCTGCTGTTAGATACCTACTCCTAGCAGTCTTCCACCCTCTTAGAGACATTTGACTGAACCTGGAAATGTTTGTATGATGTGTTAATCTCTCTGGGAATTTTACTGGCACACTGCAGGTAAAATTTTCCTGTGCCTGAGGGAAACACTGTGGAGAAGGACAGGTAATATGATGGGATCCCTCTCACTCTGTTTCCACCTTTCCCTGCTAGGGGGAAGAGGGTACAGGGCTAGGAGTGTACAGCTGCTCTTCCTGCCATCCTCAATAGAAAATGGGTTTCTCTTTTATTTGGCTTGTTGCAACAGGAAATGCAGGGGCCCAAAGCCTTCCTTTCACACATCCCCCCTGTTTTAGTTCATTGTTCTGGAAAGATAATGATGTGTTTAATTAATTAATTAATTAATTTTTTAAATGTATGGTTTGAGAAGTTTCAATTAAAGTCTTTTTCAAAGTTAACACACACTATTAACAAAGCTAGACAGAAACTTTTCCCGCAGAAAGGGTGGTTAGCATAATAAAGTGATTCCATTCTACCAGCTGTCTGTTGCATTTTTCTGGCTTTGCATTTCCACCCTGCCTTTTTCATCTAGGTGTGTTCAAGGAGGTACAACAGCTATCCCTGGGGCTTTTGGTTGTGGAAAGACTGTGATTTCTCAGTCTCTGTCAAAATATTCCAACAGTGATGTTATCATCTATGTAGGCTGTGGGGAACGAGGAAATGAAATGTCTGAAGTGCTCAGAGACTTCCCAGAGGTCTGTATTGAATATCATGTTCAAATGAAATTCAGAGTAAGGTCTTGCTGCCATGATATGGTTTGGTCTAAAGAACTGTATGCATTTCTCAGAAAATGTTCAATTGGAACAATTTCCAGAAAATGTTTGTGATGCTCAGAACCATTTGGATGCTAATCTAGTGCAGTTGCTTGCCTTATATTAAACAAAATGTAAAGTTAATTGAATAGGCCTTATAAAATTTTGTGCTCTATAAAAGTAACAACTGAAATGGATTTCAGTTTTAGCGCACAGTCTGATTTAAAGCTCTAAAGATGAGGATTGTCACTACATAACTTTATTGCTGGATTGGCCTGCTCACTTATTTATTGCTGGATTTACCACTGTTCACTTGGCCTACTCTGCAGGATGATCTAAGTTGAGGAGTGATTTTCCTTTGATCTTAGCCATATCTGGACTTTAGGTGTTAACTTCCCCCCACCCCAACCCCTTCGTTTTTCTTTAAAGCCAGTGCAGAAGGTGAACAGAACATTGCTACATTTAATATTGCCACATTTTGGTATACACTGCCAAAATGACTTTGGAATGCTTTGCAAACAAAAAGCCATGTTGCTTCATCAGTTGGAAATGTGGCAATAGCTAGCTATATGGAAGAGGTCATTATATATAAATATTTTGTAAGACTTCAGAGTTGGCAGTATGAAATCCACTCTGTTCTTATAAGAATGCTTGTGAGTTTAGAATTAAACCCTCATTGTAGAGTTATCCACACATATATATTGCCTTCAGTCTCCACATTTCAACCCTCATTGTAGAGTTATCCACACGTGTTACCTTCTAAGGTCAGTGTTACTGTGTGATGGTCAAAATGATTTTTAGCAATGTTCAACCAGCAAAGTAGCAACCGAGTTGAGCCTGCTGCTGTGCACCTTTGTGATGCTGAGGTTATTTCATATTTGGGTGCTTTCAAAGGTCTCTGTCAGAGTGGGCTCCTGGATTGGCTCCTGTTGAGGATAACATTTTGGAACAATCACAATGCATTTTTAAAGATGCATGAGCACAGAGGACTATGGAGCATCCGTGAGTTTGGGATTAATCTTCTGAAGCAATCCATTTAGAATTGTTAGTGTAACTGAAGTCCTTTTACCTCTTTTCAGAAGTATGCATTGTGTTAAGCATACTGTTTCCTTTGAGCAGTTCCCTTTTGTCTTTATAGCTCACAATGGAAGTTGATGGCAAGATAGAAAGCATTATGAAGAGAACTGCTCTTGTAGCAAACACTTCCAACATGCCTGTTGCTGCCAGAGAAGCTTCTATCTACACTGGTAAGAGAGGAAGAAGCAGTGGCTGTATAGGGCTAAAGCTTGTCTCTTCATCTTCTAGTTGAATGTGCTGCTGTTATGTGCCATTCTGTTTGCACTCAGTCCTTAAGTCTTGCCATTAATGTAGAACAGAAGAGGGAAAATGGTAGAATGCCTGCCTGTAATAGTGGTGCCTTCAGCATTCTTTTACAGTTTTCTCAGCAGTAATATGCTGCCACAAGTTCCTCTTAACTTCTCCTATCTTTTGGAAGAATTGTTCAAGCCTGCAAGCAGTTGAGGAGTTGACTCCTTCCGCTAAACCACATTCTCTCAACTTCATCAGTATTATAGAGATGCGCTAACACACCTTTGTTAAACTACACAACAAGCAAAAACAGTTTAATAAGAAAAAAGTAGAACTACACAAAATCTTGAGTGTATGCAAAACGCATCAAGAACCTTGGAGAAGGTCTGTTGTTATTGCTGCTGCATGTGCCAAAAGAAAGCAGCCTTGTTATTCTAGCGTACTGCTTTTCCCTTTGTAGTCCCTTCATCCTAGAAAGTACTACTTTTTCTATTTATTTTAAATCATGTAAAAATACTAAAGTTTCTATTTATGAAACTATAAATGCTGGTGTAAATATCAGCAGTGCCGTGAGCGCCAGGCATAATGGTTTATAAAGGTGTTGGGCTAAATCCAACACAATTCAAGGTGTTGGTTATGACCTATAAAGCCCTCAATGGCTTGGGCCCTGGGTATCTAAAGGAACGCTTGCGTCCATATATGCCCTCCCGCCCCTTAAGATCAGCAACACATGCCCTTCTCTGGGAACCCTCTGTGAATGATATTAGGAGGGTGAGTACCTGGAGGAGGGCTTTCTCTGCGGTGGCGCCCCACCTATGGAATGCGCTCCCCAGAGAGGTCTGCCTGGTGCCATCGTTATTTGTTTTTCGGCGCCAGGCTAAGACCTTTTTATTTAAAACTTATTTTAATTGTTAATTTATTATGTAGGTTTTTTAACAAAAAAAATTTAAGCCAAGATGCACCGGTTTTTAATATTTTTATTGTATAATTTTTATATGCTTTTGTTTGTTTTTGTTGTGAGCCGCCCCGAGGCTTTGTTGTGATGGGGGCGGCATAGAAATGTTTTAAATAAATAAATAGGTATTATAAAATGACAGAGAGGAAAGAATCTGGGGAATGATCTAACTTTTATCCTAACACTGTTGTTGTTTTACAGATCTAAAAGTCTAGAATTGTTTCTAAAAAGTTTCTCAGCAAGCTTAATAGACCAGAATCTCTGCAGTCTGTGGCCACTGATTTGCAATTGCTGTTTATTGTAGGGATTACTTTGTCTGAGTATTTCCGTGACATGGGCTATCATGTCAGTATGATGGCTGACTCCACATCCCGATGGGCAGAGGCCCTTCGAGAAATTTCAGGACGCCTTGCTGAGATGCCTGCTGGTAAGTGTCTCCTTCTTGCCGAGCATCTTGGACGTTTTGTCCAAAAGCACTGAGCTGTCTTGTAGATGGTGAAGCCAACTAAGCTTCTGTTGATGTTTGCAGACAGCGGTTATCCAGCCTATCTTGGTGCTCGTCTGGCCTCTTTCTATGAACGGGCTGGCAGAGTGAAGTGTTTAGGTAACCCAGAAAGGGAAGGAAGTGTCAGCATTGTTGGAGCGTGAGTATTTATGGCAAAATCCTTTCTTTTTGCATAGCTCGTATTTGCTACTTGAGCTGACATTTGCGCAAAGTGCAAAAAACAAAAAATAACCTTGACTAAGTAAAACTAGAAACTTAGTCCTCACTGTGATACAAAAGAAGGAAATGGGGAGCATGAAAGTGTTCCTGAGAGAGCATTAAAAAGTATAGAGGGATTATAAGGCAAGATTAAATGAGGAACACTGTGTGTGAGCAAGTTTTTTACTCCTGCATAGTTTTGCCTTTCCATATTTTTGGATGTCTCTTGAAATTATAGTGTGTCTCAGGCACCTTCTTAAGAACTACAGGATTGAATCAGAATATATATCCCACCGAAGATCCTGTCTGTTGGCATTTGGATGAGTAGTCCTCTTCTTAACCTAGCAGCTTGTGTAAGATGTTCTTAAAGGAAAAGTCATCGTTATGCAGTAGAGCAAGAACTCTGCACACAGAGAGTCCCAGGTTCAGTCTCTGGAACCTTTGAAGTCCTTGTCAGTCCATGTAGATAACACTGAGCCTGTTGGACCAATGGTCTGACTTGGTATAAGACAGCTTCCTATGCCCATGTGACAGTAAATTAAATGCAGTTGGGTGGAATAGCCTAAGAATACCTGTCCACTCCAGTAGACAGGTATTGTTTGTCTGGCATCAACTGATGATATAGACAAGATTTAAAATATTTCATCAAGGAGTCAGTATTTTTTCTGTTCTGTTTCAGAAGGAGATGAACTTTGTTATCAGTTGAATATCTTAGAATTGAAAAGTCATACAATTGCTGTTTCCCCTTGTTTGGATATAGGTGTTGCTGCTGTTCATGTGTTCCCTACCCCTCTCTTTTCCATCCCTATTCAGTGTATCTCCTCCTGGTGGTGACTTCTCTGACCCAGTTACTTCTGCTACTCTGGGCATTGTTCAGGTAATTTGAGGTTTTGTCTTCTCAAAAGAATGCATACTTCCATTTGAAGCATGTGTCAGTCCAGCCAGTGATGAGGATCTGAAGAAGGACTAGGGTTTGTCCAGTGCATGATTTTTCCAGACATATTCTGGCCAATCGAGAACTGAGACTGCTGGTGTGCACCCTTGTGAGTCGAGTCAGTGACACTGAGGGTATTTCATATTACGGTGCCAACCTTTCAAGAATCTTTGTCAAAATGGGTTCCTGGACTGGCTCCTCTTGAAGATAGCAGTTTGGAACAAGCATAATGCATTTTAAAGATGGCTGCACAAAGAGGACTATGGAACACCCATGAGTTTGGGATAAATCTTCCAAAGCAGTCCATTTAGGCTATTAATTGCGGTCTTTCTGTTTATTTCTAGAAGTATGTTCTGTGTTAAGCAAATTCAGTCTGAATATCATAGTTCAGTTTTCAATGTTTCCACTTAAGTAAATTCATATTTAAAACTTTTTCCTATACTTTCCCTGGCTTCTGAAACCACACATCTTATTCCTTTTAAAGAATATGCAGGTATATTTCTTCTAATATGATCAGGGATACATCTTTACTGCAAGTAAATGGGGGGATGCCTCCTTCCTAGCCTTCTCTGGGCTGAATGAAGTCAGGGCATGATTTTATCCCAGCATCAATCGCTTCCCTAATGAGGAAACTTCTCACTCATTTGTGTCTGATGCTGCACATGTGATGCTCTCCATATAGGAAAGGACACTGCAGATGAAGTGGCCCCAACTGAGTCAGCAGGTAGAATGTTCCAGTTCAGCTAGCAAAATTCCATCTGCTTCCTGGCTCTTAACTCCAGTCTGTGATTGGAGATGAGTGAATATTCTTGGGTATTGGGTTTGGAGGTCTGCCCCCTGGAGAAATCCATGAAGAAGCTCTACAGGCCATATTAGTCCAGTCATTTTTTTTACAACAAGAAATGATGTATAAAATTATGGCCATTACATGTTGCTCCATATAAATTCCTATAAGATTAGTTCTTCATGACCTAATGAACTTCTACGAACCTAATGAACCTACAGCTGCTGAGCAAGTATTTTAATAGTCTGCTTTCTCAAATTTCTGTTTCCCAAATTTGTATGCTTCATAAATGATTCCTTAAATCATTTTGTTTCATCTCCCTTTTGTTTTAAATTCAACCATGGCTATATTTAATGTCTCTTTATGCAACTCCTCAAGTTAATATAAGATCCCTACTAATCAGACCAAAGGCCTATCTAATCAGCATTCTGCCACTGCAGCTGGTTGACTGTCCAGTCTTTGAGCTGTGGTTCTGGCTGCATGCATACAGCTTTGTATACTTGCCTGCGGGATACCTGATTGGTGCTGACCTCGCAGGAGGGCGCAGGTGGCAGTTCCAAAGTGGAACTAAAAGCACTTAGGATATATCAGGTTAGTTTGATTTTAACTGCAGTGGACCACAGTATACCAGTTGAGTTTCAATTAGGGCATATTTTAGCACTGTTCTTTATGGTCCTTTGGTTCCAAATATTTGAACTGCATAAATAAGAAACCCGATCAGTGGTCCACCACACACGTTTGAGTCACTTACCTATGCTAATTTATTTATTTAAGAGTTATATGTACTGCTTAGCATATATAAAAACACAAAGTCTTAAAAGGCATTGTATTAAAGAGCACTGTGCTACAGCCAAGTACCCACAATGCTATAATTAAGTAATAAACTGGACAGCATAATCAGTAGAAGAATGCTGAGATAAAGAGTTGGGCCTTTACGAGTGGGGACCCAAAAAACCAAGAATTACCTCCTGCAGGGTGGGCCCCTGGCAGTACAAGCTTTCCCCACTAGGTAAGTGTTCCAGAAACCCATCTTCATCAGTGTACCCAGCTGGGTGGTTGTGAGAGGCTGCATTCAGCTTCAGAGAGGTTTTTTTGGAGACTCTTTCAACACGTTTGCCTATTTCATGATGGCTGATTTGCATGAACAACCTGTGACTGTGAAACTTTGTTCAGCTGAGTGTTCAGCAATTTTTGACCACCCTGCTATTCTCCTGATCTCACTCTGTGTGACTTTGTTTCCCTGGATGAAAAAGTTCTCAAAGGGAAACGTTTTGCCAGTGTGGAAGAGGTGAAACAAAAAACAGCAGAAACACTAAAAGGCATCAAAATCAGTGAGTTCAGAACCGGTTTTGAGCTGTGGAAAAAAATGTCTCTATAGCTGTATTCTATCAAATAGAGAGTACTTTGAAGGTTACTGAAGTTGAACATGTAAAAATAAATACATGATTTTTGATAAAGAAATTCATGGGGTTTTTGAGTCTCCCACTCATAATTAATGCCTAAAATATGCCCTGTCATCCTGGATACAAGGAGAAGACATTCTTTAAAGTGGATGCTCTCACAGAAAAGACCTGCTTCCAGAGTGCTGTGGAGTGACTATTTGCAGGATGCAAGGCCTCCTCTGCTGATTTTAATGATTCCACAAGTCTTTGTTGTGGAAGGGAATCCACCAAGGAACCTGATTCTGAGCTAACCTGTCCTTGAAAATGCTGTAGCTAATAACTAGCCAGTGCAATTGCTTCAACACCATTGTAATGCATGGTAGCCAGGCAATCCATTCAGTGCAGTGGCTGGCACTTACTTCTTCAGCTGCAGCTTCAGGACCAGGCACTAGTATAGCCCTCCATAAATGCTTTTATAGTTATTGAAACGTAAGGTTACCAATGCATGAACTAGCAACCAGACTATACGGGACATCAGATGTTAAAGTCCTATATTTCTCTTCAGTTGTGAAACTTTCTTAGTCAAGTTACCCCCGTCACCTTAACCTGCCATACAGGTTGGTTGTGAAATTCAAAGCAAATAACCCCATGCATGCAAACATGTATTTGGAGGATGGTTGGAATGCAGATGTGAAGGCATCTAGTGTAGTGTCACGCTGTACTGTGGTTACATTAGTTAATTCTGCAGAAGCAATCAATAATACTTATGGCCAAACTGGTTCTGTCTGGGGGTCTTTTGGCAGGTATTCTGGGGCTTGGATAAGAAGCTTGCTCAACGTAAACACTTCCCATCTGTGAATTGGCTGATCAGCTATAGCAAGTACACACGTGCTTTGGATGAGTATTATGACAAGCATTTCCCAGAGTTTGTTCCCTTGAGAACTAAAGCTAAGGAGATTCTACAGGAAGAGGAAGATCTTGCAGAGATTGTACAGCTAGTGGGGAAGGTGAGTGAAGCCGAAAGAGACACTTTGAAGCTATTTGTCCTTTCTCTTATCACTGCTTGGTACAGGCTGCCAATAAGCTTCTAAAAGAGTGAGTACAGAGCTGAATTGGTGCCTTGCTAATGGGTTTGGCAAGGAATTATTGAAAGTATATTAGTACCACTAATTAGTACTACTTAACCACTGATAGTGATAGCAGAAGTATTAAATCCTCCCCTGCTTTGACTTTTCCACATTTTGTTACAGCCTGGAATTGAAATTGAGTTAAGTGGCATTGTTAACACTTGAGATTCACGAGATACTTAGCACTGTGAAGGTGCAAAATATTTTAATTGTGACACAAGAGTTAAACAAAAACTGACAATTGTTAGTTGCATGAATTTTCACCCTTGAGTCAATACATGGTAGGAAGAACTTTTGCAGCAATTTCAGATATGAGTCATTTTGGGTAGATCTTTATTGGCATTACATATCTGGATCCTGCGGTGATAGCCTTCCTTCCTGGCAATATTGCTCCAGCTCCATGAGTTTGGAAGGGGACTGTTTATGAACAACAACTTTCAAGTTTTGCCACACTCAGAGTGAAGTCTGGCAGACTTCCACCCCAGTCCCAGGTCCCTTGTAGACTGAGGCAGGTGGTTCTCTAGAATTGCCCTGTCCATTCATCTTGTCATCAATCCAGACCACTTCCCTGGTCCCTGCTGAGGAAGAGCAACCCCTCAATATGGTTTTGCTACCATCACGCTTCATCATGAAAGTGGTGTGTTCATGGGCAGTTTGCATCACATAGTATTTTGCAGCAAGACTCAAAAGTTCTGCTTTAGTTGCAGCAGGCCAGAGAACCATTTCCCACTTTTACATGCCTTTTTGCAAGGCTCAGATGTTGGTTTGGTTCAGCAATGGCTTTCTTTTCACCGCTCTTCTGTAAAGCCAGTTTTATCAAGTCTCCAGGCAATAGTTGTCCCATGGACAGTTTCTCCCATCTCAGCATTGTTCTCTCAGCTCCCTAGATTTACCACTGGCTTTTTCCTCACGTGTCTGACTCATGCTGGTGAACAGCCTTCTCTAGGCAGAATCAGGGTTGAGCAATGTTCTTTCCATTTTGTAAAATGGATTCAACAGTGTTGCAGTGGATGTTCATAATGTGGATTTTTAAAAATAACCTACACTTGATTAGTATTTCTGTACATTATCCCAGAGTTGGTAACTTCTTGGTAATCATGATACTGTTTCTTTACTCTTCACCAAACTTGTGTGCCTTGAGTAGTAACAATGCCAATTAAATCCATTTAAATTATAGTCTATAACAAAAAAATGTGGAAAAGTCAAAGGGGGGGTAAATACATCTTCAAAGTGCTGTAACTTATGAGTAATATGAACCTAGTCAAAAGGGATTTATTTCCTTTGACTTTCAAGATGGAAGTAAACCCTTAATGATAGGCAGTAAATAATGGATTACTGCCTGGAGGTTTGAGATTTCTCAGAACCTAGAACAACTGGGAAAAGGAGAACACAGATATCCAAACAAGGGATCTTATTTACTATTGAACGATATACTTGCCTCTATGTTGATTCAGTTGCAATTGCTGTGGTTTTATTTTTATGTTAATTTTTGTTTGTGTTTTTAACTTGTGTTAACTGTCCAGAGAGCCTTGGCTATTGGGCAGTATAAAAAATAAAAGAAAAGAAAAAGAAAGTAGCAGACATAGAAACAGAGTGAGTCAGAAGGTCTCCTAGGCCATCTAGTCTGACCCGCAGCTCCAGCCAGCTCTGCTCACGACATGCCCACCATGTGCATGTCCAGCCTATCCTTAAACACCCTCACGGTTGGGGCTTCAACCACCTCCCATGGAAGCCCATTCCATGCCCTAGGGGTCCTAACCATCAAAAAGTACTTCCTGGCATCCAGATTGAACCCTGCATCCCTGAGCTTTGCTCCATTGGACCATGTCCTGCCCTCCACTGCAGGGGAGAACAGGTCTCTACCCACCTCTGTGTGACACCCCCTCACATTCTTGTATGTCGCCAGCATCCTAACAGGTCTCTTTCCATTTAGGCTTCCTTGGCAGAAACAGACAAAATCACACTGGAAGTTGCCAAACTCATTAAGGATGATTTCCTGCAACAGAATGGCTATACCCCCTATGACAGGTATGCAGTGGGTGGGTTGGCTTCCTCCATGGGAAACTGTTCTCATTGACAGCTTGGGGACAGATTTTAATCTGATGCAGCACTCTGCACCGGCACCTGCAAACTGAAGAGAGCAGGTTTGAGCTGGGAGACAAGTGGGGCAGCTTCAGGGTTGTGGTTTTGTAATCTTCCGGACAAAAATAACCCACAAGTCAACTTGCAACACCTCAGAGTAATTATTGATAACGTGGATGTATTACTGGAACAGGTAAAACTGTGTGCACTGTTACTTCAGGTAATGAGACCTCCCACCTGATAGCTCATTTTCCATGCACTGTCTCTGGAGCATGCTAGTGCTTTCATGGGCTTTGTGTCTTAGAGAAACAGCATCTCAAGCTCTTCAACTGATCTTGCAACGTTAACAGCTTATGAACACAATGGGAGGGGACTGCCTGGTGTCTGTCTTTTTGGGACTCAAATCCCTTTTGTGGTGGCTTCAGTCTAGTAGCTTCTGCATGATCTGGTCCCATCTCTCTTTCCTTCTGGTTATCAAACTGAAGACAGTCTCTTGGAATACAATTCTTTTACTGAAACTTTACAGATTGCACAACATGATGAATGCTAAACAACCTTCTGCCAAAGTTGAGGGAGAAGTAAAGAGCTGACTTCAAACTGGAATCTTCCCTTTCAGTCCCTCCCTTTCAGTGAAGCTTCTGGCTCCACCCTCTGGGTGGCTGTTGCTGTTCGAGGGCAAGATGGGCAGGAGCACCAGAGACCCTTTAACTGGGCAGTTGTTTCTCCCATCACTTCCTTCCTGGGTCTTGGACTAGGTTTCACATCTGCCCTCCTCCCATCCTGAAAACCCTTCCTCCCCTTCCAAAGCAGGTGAAGTCTCATTCTCTGCCTGAGAAACTTCACTAGGTAACCTTGAAATTGCCAAATTCTGAGTTCCCCTCCTCCTCTTTGTGGGGCACTGAAGTGTATCTCTTAACCAGATTTTTTTCCTTCTGTCCTCTGACTCAGCTGCCATAAAAGCTAGAAACATGCTTCTAGCATTTGAATGAAGCCCTGCATGGACAGCAATCTGTGGAAACTGCACTCTGCACCCATACTCTTTACTTTTGCCACAGGCTTGTGTCATACTGTCTTGCATTGACATGCCTTTTTGCAACCATTTTTAAATGTTTATATCTAGCAGAAGAATTGCTATTCTGTGATACATCTGCCATTTGGTTTATATGTGGAGGTGGTTCTTGAGCATGGAACAGGAACATATGTCAACCACAAGTGTTTTCATAGCTTAACACCATGATGCTCAGAGGGATGAAAGTCTAGGAATAAAAAGTTAAGGCAGAAATAACTTTCAGATTAATTTAGCTGTTGATTCCTAGGCATCTGTTGAGCTGATGATGACTGCTGTGTTGTTTCCACTAGGTTTTGCCCGTTTTATAAGACAGTTGGTATACTGACAAACATGATTGCATTCTATGATATGGCACGTCGAGCAGTTGAGACCACCGCACAAAGTGACAATAAAATTACTTGGTCCATTATCAGAGAAAACATGAGTGAGATTCTCTATCGACTCACCTCAATGAAATTCAAGGTATGTTAAGGTTATAACAAAGCAACAGCTAAATACTCCCGTCCTCTATCCTAGGTACTTTTTCATGTGAGGAAAACAACTCAAGATTTTGACTAACTTCCTCTTAATTTGATTATTATATTTTAAACAGCTCTTCCCAGTTTGGCCTATGCTGTTTTTTCCAATTAATAGATGTGATCTCATCAAGCAGATGCCAACCATTTCTTGTTCTTTAAGTGTTTTATGTGGTCATTTGACCTGAACCATAAAAATAAGACAAAATTATCTCAGATAACTCTTCTTCCACTTTGATAATACCTAAGGGAAACACGGAGCAAAGCTTGACTATCACAGGAGTGATCTCACTCACTCAAACTCATAAAAGTGAGTGATCTCACTCACTTTTATGTCTCCCCCCACTCCATGGAATTATACTACAAATTTGAGACCAATGATTAGTCCAACTCTGATGTGGACCGAATTGCAGTCTGTTCACAATATCATTTGCAATACATTTTGCTGAAGTCCTCAGCAGTATAGCAGGGTTCATTGTCACATGATCAGACTTCTCTCTCTGTAATCGGACTTCCCCTCCTCCCAGCAGCCATGTGTATGCCCATTTAGTCCACTCTAGAGGGTCCCCAACCTCCCAGAACAGCTTTTGGGTACATACAGGAAGAGGGAAAAAATCTGTTTTAGCTACTTTCTCCATTTTGCTGGAAGATGGTAACTCTTGCATTTTGACCTGTGTGTTTTCTTCACTAGAAGCAGAAAGAAAGTCTTAAAATACTTCTTGATATCTGCTTAAGTGGGCAGAACACACTTCTAGGAATGAGTGCATTTGTTTAAAAAAATCTATACCACATTTTATTTAAATGTCAGGACCCGGTGAAAGATGGAGAAGCAAAGATCAAAGCAGACTATGCCCAGCTGTTTGAAGACATGCAGAATGCATTCCGCAGCTTGGAAGACTAGAGGATGATTCTTCCTGGAGCACCACTGGCGTGTGTTTCTCATTTTACATTTCTTGCTTTTCCAATGATAAAAGATAAAATGTACAATTTCCTGAACATTACTTTTATCTTTTAAAACATTCCTATTTAGTTTGTTAGCACTGTGTGTGTGTAAATCTGAGCTTAAGTGTGTAGAGCAGGTTTTGTGAAGGTTCCTGTAAGGCTTGGAGTCTCCTCCATCAGATTTGACCTTCTCTGTCTAGAAGAAATCGAAGTGGTGGGACTATGGATTCTGGAGGAAAAACACATGCTGTTGTGTACTGATGGCATAAGGGCAGTTGAACACGTTTTCCTGGTTCAGGGCCATGTATTTGAGTAGTTCTAATGCTTCAGGGATTTATTTATTGTACTTTAATGCTGCTATTGCCAGCATGAAAAACCAAAACTGTAATTAAATTACTTTGCTATGCTACTCCTTCAATACTTTCTTCCCCATTTCATCAAAAGAACTGAAGATCTGTAGGGTTGGAATTATTGGACAAAGAGGTTGCTGTTGGGCATTCCTTTGCATATATCTATTCTTAGTGTAGGAATTACACCTTTGTTTAGATATCAAAAGCCATGAATTTCTACTGCTGGCTATAGGAATAACTCTGCCCCCTCCTCTTCAAGGTGTAAATTCAGAAACATCTGTCCATGTAGTTTGATGATTTGTCTTTATGCATTGCGTTGACAAACTGTGGACCAAGTATACAGTCACCTCTCCTACTTCCTATAAACTTTTTGTTCTTTGGTTGTTATACCATAATAAAAATTAAAATCCTATGAAACAGCCCAGTAACATTTCTTGTTTATAGAGAAGAGAGTATCGATATCCAAAGCTTTCCTTTTAACAGAGCTGAAAGGAATGCCCTCTTAATGTTGCCTCGGACTTGCAGGAGATCTTTCTGAATCAACTTCCAATGGGTGGAGACATTTCCTTATATCAGATAAATCAGTTGCTGTTCCTGAATAATTGGAATTTCAATAGTGAGGACAATAATAGTTTTTACTAATGAACACCATTGCACAACTGGTGCAAAACAAGACACCCAAGCAAAAAACCCCACTCAGAGCAATTATAATTAAAGAATTTATTTATATATTCTGTTATATAAATAAAATTATAGAGTTATAATTCTGTTATATCGTTGGACTGCAAATTTCACTAGTGTGCACAACAGAAATCCTGGCAACAAGACTGCAGAATGATGGTACTTGCTGTTGCCACCCTTGTTCTTTATAATGAACTGTAACCAAGTGTAAAGGCTCCAAATTCTTCCAGCTGAGTATGTTTGCAGTGGGGTTGTTTTAGCCACAGGGTCATTAACACTGCTGTTTCCAGTGTAATTCTAGATCAGTGTAGATCTGAAACCCAGCTGCAAGATACTGTTTTTTCTTCGCCCAGGTTTCAACTGACTTCAAATAATGCAAGTAAAAAAATAGAAATGCACCTTAAATTCTCATCAGTTTTGTAGAGTGTTTTGTTTTCATTGTGCTGTGTTCATGAACAGTAGTGTATGAATGATTAGTGTAAACCACTCATTTGCTGAAATCCCTAATAACTGTATTATGTTATAGTATTTCTTGTCTAGCTAACATACCTAACTACTTTAAAGAGAAAGCTGTACAATTTTCAAAAGAAATATAATAACATGCCTATTTATTGTGCTATTCCTACCCAACACAAGCCAGTTCAGTTTCTTACATATGTGTGTATATATATTGGTTTCCTTGGTTTTTTGTGTGTTTCAGTGTTAGAAAAACTGATGTTTACTGTGCTACTGCAAACTTTTCAGTTCATCAAAAAGTTGAAGGAATGAGACGGCAGGGAAGTGGGAGAATTTTGTATAATGCATTAAAGCTGTTGCTGAAAGTTGTCTACAGTTGTTCATGTGACTGAGAATAAAAAGTGTATTTAGAATATGATATTTCTGTCCTTTCTTAATTTATTGATGTACTACTTTATTTCACCTCCCTGACAAAATTATTGAGAGGACCTTGAGATGGAAATTGAAATTACATATGGGGTGGGGTGGGGGAATCATACAAGGATGACTGTTCTCTCTCACCCCCACTTAACCTGGATGAATGGGTGTTCCAGTCATAGCAGAGGTAAACTTTCTGGATACTAAAATCAGCCCTCTTCTTCATGGTCTCTGTGGATCACACATGTGGGCTCTGTGTCTACACAGGGCCTCTTGGGAAGATTTTCCTAGCTAAACTGGTTCTGGCAGGAGCCCTGCCCCTCTTCCCTGTATATATAGGAGGGACACTGTTCAGACACTGTGGTTAAGTGGGTCTAAGCAGCAGTGGGACTGGGCCTCCACATCTCCAACTACGAGGCCACCATGGGGCGCTATCAGGTCTTCCTGTGAGAGTAGGATCATCACAATTTGGCTAGCGTATTGCAGGTCTTCAGACTGTCCAGGAAGCAAATCAAGACTGGCCTCTGCCACATTGACTGTGACTACAGGGCTCTTGCCAGTGTGGTGGCAATCTGGCTACATGACTGGCTCCAGGCAGTGAGCCTATCACAGGAGGCTCAGTTCAGGATTGCAGAGATGCCCTTTGACAGCAAGGGCTTGGATGCATGAGAAACTGGATAGCATCCCGCAAGACAAGGCTATGGCAAAGGTTAGGGTTAAACACCTAAGTGGCCTTGGGGCCAATACCACCAGCCCACACACCAGCAGCAACCTGCCCAGCCACACCAAAGGAGTGCCACCTCTCAGTTCCAGCATTCTCAAAAGAAAAGCTGACCACTGAGAGGTGCTGCCATTGACTGCTGTACTGAACCAGCCCCCTGCAGCAGTGCCGGTATGGTTCAAAGGTAACCTTGCCACCTACCTTCCCACATGGGAAGCCAGAACATTGGATCAATGGATTCTCTCCATTATGAAGAGTGGATATTGTGCAGAATTTGACACTTCCCTTTGGGACAGGTTCACCTCAGTCAGTCTAAGAGATGCATATGTTCATGTTACCATTTCTCAGGACTGCTGGCATTTTCTCTGGTTCCAAATTGGGCCCAGCACTTTTCAGATTTCTGTGTTCCAGTTTGGCCTCCACAGCGCCCTGGGTTTTCACCAAATGCATGGTCATGGTGTGCACCCACCTCTGGCTACAGGGAATCCAGGTCTTCCCCATCCTGGGAAGATCTCTTGGGTTCCATCTGGGACACATGTGAGTTTTTGGAGAGACTGGGACTGTGCACCCAGAAAATCAAGAAATCTGTGCTTCTTCCCTCCTAGTCAATCATTTATATTGGAGTGAAACTAGAATCCATGATGGCACAGGCGGATCTTCCAGCAGACATGGCAACAGTGCTGGTCGGTTTAGCTTCACAACTCCAGATTGAGCCCAGGACAATGATGCAGTGGGTGCCCCGGTTCCTTGGACTTATGGCAGCAATGGTCATGGTTGTCCTGTTCACAAGACTGCAGCTTTGGTTCAGGTGCGCCTACTGGCCCCAGCACGATTTGGTCCAGAAGTGGTTGTGGTGTAAGCCTCTCATGGTGGACCCTTAGACACAACCTGCAGACAGGGTTGTCTTCATGCCCAAAGAACCAGACCTGATCCTGACGATGGATGTGGACACATTATTCAACCAGTGGGAATAAAGTGAGCAATGAGGTATGTCTTGTTAGGGAGCTGAAGGCAATAGAGATCAAAGGCAAGAAGCCTTCACTTCCGTGGCTGCTCTTGCCAATAATGGGAAAATGGTGATCCTGGATCCAAATGATTGGAGAAGTGACAGTAAAACTGATCACTGATTCCCTCCATGATGTCAGAAAACCAATTCTACTACACAGGAACTCTGCAATTGGGTGCAGCCAACACAACAGACTCATGGTAATGAGATTTCTCTGGCTTTTTAGGACATGTGTACCCCTGTCCCTGGAATCTTCAATATCTGCTCTATTTGGGTACATGTCTGTGTGTGGGACCATAATTCATCGTGGTTGCTCCTTCTATGTATCAGTGATCCCTTTCACAGCAGAGCTAGAAAACTAATCTGATAATCGCAGATAGCCTATTCTATGCCAAATGTTGGAGACAAACCCCAGTAATTATTGGCAAGAATACAGAAAAACTGTAATTGATTTTTGCATGGAAGAAACATTAAAATCTACATGTTGTTGTTAGTTGCAAAGTTAACCCTGACCCATCACAACCCCATGGACAGCATTCCACCAGGCTCTTCTGCCCTCCACCTTCCCTCAGGGTCCATCCAAGCTCACACCCACTGCTTCAGTGACTCCATCTAGCCACCTCGTCCTCTGCTGTCCCCTTCTCCTTTTGCCATTAATTGTTCCCAGCATCAGGGTCTTCTCCAGTGAGTTGTTCCTTCTCATTAGGTGGACAAAGTATTTGAGTTTCAAAATCTACATATTTGAGAATAAATGTTCACAGTTTAATAATCATCTGTCCCTGGAATGACAAATCTATTTTATTTACATTATATTATCAGCATATGGCATTGTTTAGATACAAAAATATTAAAGGTCTGTATATGTTGTGATCCACACGTTGAAATGTCTTCCCATGTGCAGGATGAGATGTGATACAAAGATGTTTTACTTTCCCCTTCTTGTTTTTCAAGTCACATCCTGGATGTTCAGACATAGCAAGTTCCTTCGATTCATCATCTGGGTTAAAAATTCTAATTCATTAGATAAAAACCTCCTCAGCTGTATTGCCCCTGAAAAGGAAATGTTTTTTACAGTGAATTCAGGAACATTTTAAAGGTTGGCAACATGAGGCCTATGCCCTGAATCTCAGCCAGCCTGTTTTCTGATGACCATGGGTGCAACAGAAAGGGTTGGCTAGATCTAAAGGAGAACCCACTTCCTTCTCAGGATTCCTTGGTTCCCATAATACAAAGTCTTCCTTATTATGAACAATTTCTCAGCCCTGTACCAAATCTTGCAGACCAGCACCCCATTATCCCCTGTAAAATTAACCTATAGGACTCTACAAGACAACTACCCAGGCTTTGACGAGCTTTTTAGAAAAAAAGAGACATTAGAAGGAAAGGTCTCACAAAATGGTATGAACCACAGTAATAGAACCTCCATTTCAAAAACATCATATAGAGGCCAGATTGTACAGGAAATCTCATTCCTTCATACTGTTAGGATCTGAGGCAGCTCCAAGGCTCCATCTTCTGGCCAAAGGCCAAAATAACAACCCTGGTAGTTGCAGGATTGGACCCACAACCTAGTGCAGCTATTAGGGGCCTTTCAAACATCACCTGGGAGCCCCCAAGGGAAGAGCTATATAAGAACTGGCTCCTCGCTCCAGGAGTTGCCTCAATAATGATGGTTTCTTGGCTTGTTGTAGTGCTCCTTGTTGCTATGTGAAACCTTGGCTGTGGACCCTTCACTCTGGACCTGTGTCTGCTCCTGCTCCAAATCCTTGGCTGCTGTCCGTGCCTCTGGGCCTTGTCCTCTCCTTGTGTGGACTTCCTGGCTCTTGACTCCCGGTTTGTGCTTGTCTATTATCAGCTTGGAATTCGGATTGGACTTTGGTTAATACTTGGGATTATGATGTCTATGTCTTGGTGTTCCTAAGCTGAACCTGCTGCCATGCTTTGGATTCTGACACCTACTTTGCCATCCCAAAAGCATCTCAGTTCTGAAATTGTGTATTTGTGCTTTTTAACCTGTTATCAAATAACTTCTGTATTTCCCTTTCTCTACTTTTTATTGCATACACTCACATGATGTTTCAGAGAGCTTGAATGTTTTCTGGGAAGGTATTTCAGAACGTGCAGGTTTGCTCACTCCCTCTCCTGCTGGACAGCATCTGCAGCAACTCGCAGCGTAGCATACTGAGTTGGAAGGGGCCAGAGGGCCATTAGATCCATCCCCCTGCTAGCGCAGGACACCAAGTTAAACTATCCTTTCCATTCTGAATGCTTCTGGTGTGCGAGAGCCCACACCCTTCCAGGGTAATTGGTTTCATTGTTGTACTGCTCTAAGAGTCAGGAATTTTTTCCTGATATCCAGCTAGAATTTGGCTTGCTGTAGCTTGAACCTATTATTCTGTGTCCTGCATTCTGGGATGAACAAGAAGAGATCCTGTCCTTCCTCTTTGTGATAGTCTTTTAAGTCTTTGTAGAGTGCTATCATACTTCCCTCAGTCTTCTCTTCTCAAGGATAAACATGCCCAGTTCTTGTTGCATGTGTAGGGCACGTTGTACTCAGGCAAGAAAACAAACATTGCACAGTCCTTGCGAGTTGCCACCACTGGGGAGTCTTCTTGGTACATTCTGTCTGCTGCCTTTTTGATTCTACCTTGTTGAGCCTGTCCTAACAACCAGTGCTTTCTCCTGCCATCCCTGAAGGTTAACAACGTAGTCCTTCCAGTAAATGGGAGTGGGTCAAAAGAAAGAAAACAAAGTGGAGAAAAACGGGGGGGGGGGAGGAACCTCCTGCCTGACCTCCCCCACCAAACTCTGGTTGGCTCTCCCTGATCACTTGCTCTGTGGGAGCTGGGCTGCTTGTGTTCCAGAGTCTCTAGAACAGTTGGGGTGGCTTCCTCTGATCTGCTCAGCTGGGAGTCAGGAACCAGAATGAATCTTCCCACCCACACAGCTGCTGCTGCTGCTAATCAGGCCACTTTCAGCTGCAGCTCTCAGGAGCACACAGTCTATTCGAAAAGTCTATTGTTGGGCTAGTCCAGGCCCCTCACCCCCTTTGCCTCTGCCTTTGTCTCCTCTTCCACTACCACTCTGCTGCCAGACCCCCATTAGCTCTCCCTGTTTGCTCACTCATTTCACTCATTTGTTCTCTGAGAGCTTGACTTGCTTGTATCCAGTGGTCCTGAGACCAGCTGAGACAGCTTCCTCTGATCTGCTCAACTAGAAGTCAGAAACCAGGGTGTTAAAATGTTATAAATGTCCACATTATACACTGCTGCTAACAGCCTGGGTACCCTCTTTTCCTTGCTTTCTGGTCACCATTCCTGGAAGCAGTTACTTTCTTCACTGGGACCTTTTGTTTCAGTACATTTGAACACTCTTCCTGTGGGGCCAACCACAAATTACATGCAAATGCATGTAAAGAAAGACCTTTTAAAAATATGAAAATAGATTTGGAAAGTTGTAATTTCTGGGTGGTTTTTTCCTGCAAGGTAATGACTGGAAAGTGGCATTGAGAACTGGCATATTTCATGCTGATTCCATCCCCACAATCCTCAAGTCTGAAGTTTGGTATAAACATGTAAATAGCAAGAGGAAGGGGAGACAGGAGATGGGACTGCTTAATAAGGAAGAAAGGAATTCGGTGACTGATGTGAGGGAACAGGCACAGATGCTAAATGATTATTTTGCCTCCATGTTCCCTCCAAAGAAGGATGGAGGAGAGATCTACATGGGGGAACCAGATGCGGCCTGGAAGTTAGGGGTACAGATTAGAGTCAACCCTGGCCCCAGAAGTCGAGGAGCTCCTTAGGGCAAGGACATTACAAAGGTGCCAGGACTTGATGGGTTGCACCTGATGGTACTTTAGGAGTTGGCAAGAGTACTCTCGTGTACATTGGCCTCCATTTTTCAGGCCTCATGGAGAATGGGTGAGGTCCCAAAGAACTGGAGGATGCCGTCAGTGGTCCCATTTCTCAAAAAGGGTAGTAGAGGGGACTAGGTTGCTTAGCCTTATGTCCATTCTAGGAAAGACAATGGCTCATAATTGCAAGAGAGCTAGTAACCTTAGATAAGGAAGGGAGGTTGGCAGCCACATAACATGGCTTCTGCAAAAACAGGTCCTTCCAGATGAACATTGTGAGGGGGTGTCACATGGAGGTGGGTAGAGACCTGTTCTCTCCTGCAGAGGACGGCAGGACACATTCCAATGGAGCAAAGCTCAGGGAACCAAGGTTCAGTTTGGATGCCAGGAAGCACTTCCTGACAGTTATGACCCCAAGGGTATGGAATGGGCTTCCCTGGGAGGTGGTTGAGGCCCCATCGGTGCGGGTGTTCAAGGATAGGCTGGACATCCACATGGTGGGCCTGTCGTGAGCAGGGCCGGCTGGAGCCAGGGGCCAGACCAGATGGCCCAGGAGACCCTTCTGACTTGCTGTGTTTCTATGTATACCTATAATAGCAACGTTGATATCATAGGTGCAAAAATCCATAGCCACTCAAACTGCACAGTTAAGCATCCAAGTTGCATCTAAGTTCTTGCAGAGAGGTCAGGAAAGCAAGTTTCCTCTCTCCTTGTCTTTAAAATATCAATGATTTAAAGTAGGCAGATAGGCTAGACATTTGTGTGCATATGTGGAAGAGAAATTTTAGAAAAGTTATTTCACAAGCAAGCTTATAGCGCCTTGGCCTTCTGGATTCCTGAGAAAACAAAACAAAACTATTCTCTGAAGCTGGGAAAGTGACCTCAGGAAGGGGCAGGAGGGGATGCTTTTGGGGTGGGGGGTAAGGAGGCAACTGGAGAGGCCAAGAAAGAGAGATGCTGCAATTTCTTCAGCTCTCTCTCCTCCTCTGAAACAATAGGTAGCCCCAAATGCCTATCTGCTGGAAAATGCAAAGCGGGAGGCACAGGGAGGCAAAGGTCTCCTTTTCCGCACCCCTCGCGCAGCAGGCTGCAATGGCCATGATACTTGCCTCTTAAAAGGCATTTCTCTCTGTCTTGCAGGCATCCACATCTTTAAAAATGTGAAGGGGTCTTTAATTGCTCCAATGTCTGTACAATTTATTACACTCTACAGTGTAATCTAGAGCAGGGGTGGGCAACACAGGTGCACAAGGACATCGTTTTTGATGATCGCCAGCATGTCCTTCCCCTCCCACTTTCCTCTCTTAATTAGCTTTTCCATATCGACGCCTGATCACCTGGAAGCAAAGTGAGGGCCACCAACTGTTGCTGCCTTCAATTCCAATATGCTGGGCTACGTTGTGGGCCATCCTTTGGATGGGAGGTAGCTGCCTTGCGTCTGCAGAATGCCCCGTCAGCAGCAACGTGCAGCCAAAAGAAAAAGATGCCAAACATTTTGTTCAGTGGAGTTTAGGGTCTGTCGGCTTAAACCAGCCATAGGGCCAATTACTTTCCCTTTGCGACTAAAGACGCCCCCAATACAGCCATATTTTGGTGATACCCAAGACAGTTTTTCCAATTGTCTAATGTACTCAAGGACCCCAAAGGATTGCCTACACCTGATGTAGGTTATGATGAACAGGAATAATTACATGAAAAAGTATTTGTACTAGAGCAGGAGCTGCCTCAGAAACTGGATCTAAATTAAATGGAAGAACTATTGCTTTGGCATAGTGGAGTATTGAGATAAGGATTAATTAAAGAATTTGAGATTATTTGGATAGGAAATTGGCTAGGCTTCCGTAAAATCTAAATACATTCTAGACATTATTTCTACACTCTGTAGCTTTACTCGTATATACAGCTCGGCATATCCGCAACTCTTAGCCCTTCTGCAAAATGTAAATATAGCTAGGATTCCAAGATCAGTCTCGTGGTCTGTGCTCTAATCGTCTAAGCACCAGGGATCCTTGTCCCGACAAAAGTGCACTGAGGCTACACTGACAGATAAGCAGCACTTCTCCACTGTTAGCAGCTGCTTCAGACACAGATTTAGCAAAAAAATGCACCCTGTGGGCAGGAGGTTCTGCAGGTCCTTCCTTGGGCGCCCGAGAGGGAGAGGGGGGAGAGAGAGCGCGTGTGAGAGAGAGCGAGTGAGCGCACGCTTTCTTCAGCACTAGAAACTGATCAAACGAAGAGCATGCATACATACCTGCCTCATGAACCTCCACAGGCATTCTGTCCAGTCTGAAAGTCAACAGTATGGGCCGACAGACAACTAGGCTTCTGCATAAATTTCTCAGGTACCACGTGACCAGATCTTCAGGCTCTTCCATTTTCTGTCAAAAGCAGGTTATCGGCATCATATTGGGCGAGTGCCATGCATCAGAGTTCAGGAAGAATTCAGACATGAGGCTGGCAGTTCAGTAGGAAGGGAACCACTCACCCCAGAACCAGGGCTAACGTCATTATGCTGAATGTGGATGCTGCCCTTGCTCTGCACATGCTGCTGTACCACATCCCACTCCTTGGGGCTCAGGCCTAGCACATCCTGCACCTGCTGGTTCTTGCACAACACGACAAACTCACTTGTTCCATCTTCCACGAGGATCCTGAAGGCAAACGTTTAGAGGAGTAATGAGATTAATAGACATGAGGTCACAGCGGGATCCAAAATGGCATTCTGTTTAGTGAACTGGCATACTGCATAGCTACAGAGGGTGAACGATACTCTGGAAAAATTACTATTTTGGAAAAATGTTATTCAGAATAGTTTGCAAATTTTATCTCAGACAAATATTAGTTTTCTTAAACTTCTAGAAGGATGTTTGGTTAAATCATGACCTTATTCAATGCAGTGCTTTCTGATCAACCATGGCCTCAAGTCCTCTGCTCCCTCTCTACAGCAGTGTTTCTAATTGGACTTGGTGGGCTGAGAGACAGACATCGTAATGCCAGCTGCCTCTGCAATGCAACCCGTGCAACATACTTGGTCAGAATGCTTCCTTGTTAACTAATTATCAGTTAACATCACGTACCACCCCTTTCATGCTAGACTGGTTCCTCAACATTTTAGACTGACAATCTATGTAATGAGTGAATTTTGCCCATTATTTGGCAGGCCTATCAGTTTAGGAATGCAAATTTGTGCATTATTTTACATAGTGTCAAGCATGCTTCATGTTGCCTTCTCCTATATTTGAGCAGATAAATGTGGGGATATAGCTTTTGCGTGGGAATGGGTTAGAATGGGGATATTTTGTACTAGAGTTCCACTGTGGTAGTGACAAGGAAAAACAATGTTCTCTTCCATTGTCTTCTGGGCCTGGTCATGACTTGGGCTGTGAGAAGAATCTGTCAGATTCTCTAAGCTTGGTTCCCTGGATGACAGCCTGCTTTCTTGTGGCCATGAATCAATTCTTGGCAAGCAGGCTGAATGTTTGTGTGACATTTGCCAGGAAATGAGCCCCAGGTGACTGCTGTACAAGCAGCATCCCTCTTCCTTGCATCTGTTTTGCAGCATTATCAGTCAGGCAATGACAGAGGAAAGCTTGCTTGATATTGTGCAGTTCAGCTGACGTGCAGTTGATTCAGGACAAGCAAAATAAAATAATCTGTGCAGCTAAAGCAGACTGGCTCATGAGACTCACATCCACTTAAATATAGTAATGGTTACTGGCTTAGACAGTTTTAAGTATTACATGTAGAAGGCCATCTTCAGTTCATTCTCTTTTTGAAATTCTTACCCATTTCTAGGCCCCACCACACAAATCCTACCTGGTAAACATCCTGGCCTCCTGGAGTTGTTTGAAAAATTCCAGAATAAGGTGGAATGGATACCAATTTTTCATGGTGATTCAACTTCTGATGATCTATGCAAGGATGCAACCCCCCATCCTGCAGATACCAATCTATCTATTTATCTATTTAAAATATTTATATGCCGTCCTAATCACAAAAAAGCCTCAGGACGGCTTACAATATAAAATATAACATAAATAACATAAATAAATTCCTGACCCACACTGGCTGCAATTAAAAACATAGAAAAGACAACATTAAAACTTATTAAAATACTGCTGGAATAAAACTAGACAGGCAGCAGTCTAATCCAGCATGGCTATAATATATTGGTTATCAAATGCAAAGGCTATAACGTAAGAACTGGCAATAAGAACTGGCAAGAACTGAACAGCCAACATATTCAAAACCTGACTTTGACTGAAAGAATTAAATAGATATCTGGCCCTGAATGCCCCATGAAGGATTTTTAAAAGTTTATTTTAGACAACTTCCTTTCCTGGCACTTACCTGGCACTAGCTTTATTCATGCCTACATGTGACAAGCAACTCAGGTTACATTGGCTGCCTCTTCCCTGCAAGGGAAAAAAAACCCCAAAGGGCAATTGCAAAGTTAGGCCAGTTCTTGTTCAAGTGGTAAATCTGCCTATGGGCTGGTCAGTCCAGACTATCTATCTCCTGCCTTTCTGGAATACCCCACAGCTGATGCTCTCTTAAGGTATGGGGGCACACATGACCGAATGGTTCTCTTTACAAGTAATCTCTTCCCACAGAAAGCTATCACAGGGGAGAAGAGTTCTAGCTGGAAAAGCACCCATCTTTGAATATGAAGCTACTGGATACCTCTGCGAAAGTGCTGTTGCAGAGAGAGCAGACCCACTTCAGGGATAAAGACAGGATGCAAGTCAAATGGCAGATGGCCCGTGCTGGGTGCAGAGTAGGTGGCTGAAGCAGGACGTTGAACAGATACACCTCTGAGGGGGCAGAGACGGAACCCAGAGGACTAGAAATAGAAAGACAACATGAGGACAGCCACCAAACTCAATGCATTCTTTTCAAGAGACGGTAGCACAGTTTGGTACTCACTGGTAAGGAGAATCGTGAGGTGGAGGTGCCATAACCTGCATGCAGCTAGATGCAATATACGTACAATAGACATTTCCGAATCTGTAATGCAAAGAGGCAGTCATTGGATTCTGCAAGGGCTCTGGTGACTGCTAACTGTCCCGTCACCCCTGTATTCATTCCATGCCCCAAAAACTGCACAGTGAAGACAAAGAATTAAGCTTAGCAACAAGAAAACAAATTAACACATTATTCTGCTATGCATAATTTTTCTGATATGTCTGCTATCACAAACTGCTTTAAGCTGCCAGAAAAAAATAGTATAACTTTAAAAAAATTACTGATGAATCATAAGGTAGGGAGACAAACAGGGGGTCACACATGAACCAGCTAGCAGTATGCTGCATCTACTTTTGGAAAGAGACATACGTGGAAAGACATACTTGGAAACTTTGCGTTGCAGGTTCTGGAAGAGAAGCCTGGCTCCAGGCAGCATGCCCCAGAGATACGGCAGGTAAGGGGCTTCAACATATATGTCCAGTAGAACTGAAGAACCAGCTGCTGGTGATATGCTCAGCTTCACGGTGTAATCCCAGGGCAGGAGGTTACCTAGATGATTGGAAATGTTTTCACCCAGGAGAAACTCTTACTTGATACTGTCTTAGAAAGGTGCTGCATTAGTGTACCTGCTAAAGTTCATCTACAGAGGATCTAGTTTTCCTCTTGCAGAATCCTTCTTCTCTATGAATACATACTCCTAGGGCAGGCCGTCTGATTCCCCCATCCTCCCCACTGAGCCTTGGCTCAGAAGTGTCCATAGGATCACCCAGGCTCATCATTCTTGCACTGTGTAAGAGATGCTCACCCTTCCGTTGCGTACGGAGATCTACTGCTGACTTGTTCACAGGAAGAGATTCACACAAACACCTCTCCACTACTACTCCAGAGAAAGAGACCAGGGAACCTGTGAAACTAATCAAAGTTTTATTAGGTCCTCACATTCCTTAAGAGTCCATTACCGGTGCAACAATGTATTTTTATTTGGACATTCATCATCCAATCAGTATGTTGAGTTGGATCCACACATACAGGAAAGCATATGATAAAGGTTACTGGGAGAAAATTTGTTGGTAAAACTTGATCTTCACTTTTACAGAAACAGAAAAGGACTTGGCTTAAGTTTAGATAAAATGTAAGTAGTAATCAGAAAAGATAGTAAATTGATACAATATGGTTTAGAAAAACTAGAATTTGTGCTTCTAAATTTAAAACTGAAAGCTATCCAGCTTCCTAAGGAAACACTATCAGTTAAGGAGTATTTCAGATTGTTTTAGAATTATTTTTAAATAGTACTCTAAGTATACCCATGGAAGCCAGTAAGATTTCAGTACATCTGCTTCATCAAGTCTGGATCCAAGCCACTATCTTCAAGTATAGGTCTGTCCACTTAAAATTTTTCTACATCTGAGCCTTTCCAAAGCTCAAGATGTGGACAAGAATTAAAATCAGTCTCACACACACGAGGATGTGATTGTATAGCACTATGCAGTGATTCAAAAGCAGCTAATGGAAAAGACGCCACATCTGGTGAAAGGCATGCACAGGTTAGCATAGATGCTGCAACAATCTGCTTTTCTAAAACAGCAACAACATCTTTCTGTAAAAACAGCATGTTTACATTGCAAGCTGCCTAGGAAGGCCTCGGCTATTATAGCCAACCTATACATATGTGTAAATCAATCAATCAATCAATCTTTCAATAGGAGAAAACGTAATGAATCTTACAGATTTCAGCACTGAATTTCATGTGCTTCCAGCAATTCTGGGCTGCTTTACCTCACTCTTCGAACTGAAGCAGCCAGAGAATTCAGTTGGTGCCAATTGTAGGAACCAACAATATTGAGAGGAACCAGTATACAATGGTACTACATCACTATTTTGTAAGCTTCCTTGGCTCTCAGTGTTTTCAGGGCCCAGACCAAGATGCTGGTTCTTGCCTTTAAAGCTTTATATTGTTTGGGACCATGGTATATTAATTATTGTCTCCGCTCGTCTGCCTGCCCTCACCCAGTTCAATGTACCTCATCCAAGTGGAGAGCAGAGGATGGTGGACACATGACAGGGCCATCTCACAGGTGCCACTTAGACTAGAATTTTCTGGCCTGTCAGAGCCTGTTGATTTCTTTAAAAATGCATTTCGACATCAACCCAATTCAAGTTATCTTTTGCTAATGATTTCTGTACTGGCTTAGTTGTAGCTACCAACAGCTGCTGCCTACTATTGTGGTACTGCTGTGTGGCATTTTTTATGTTGGGGGATTATACTAATAGCTTCCTGCAGGGTCCCATAAAGGATGAAGGATAGGATTTATTCTATCAAATAAATGTTTATACATAACCCTAAGTCTTCAGCCTACACAAACAAGCACTAAAGTGAAGAGGTCTCTATGATTCTATTTTCCTATCCAGCCATCTCCCACCTTACTCATGTTTCAGAAGCAGCTTTTCTCATATTCACAGCCAAAAACTGAGCCAGCAATACAGGCCAGCATATCACCACAACAGCTATCACAGTCACTACTGTTCCTTAAGATTACACTGAAGAGCTCAGAAGTGATGCAAATTTCCTACTGCAGGAGCTGGTTTACAGTACTGCATACTTCCATCTGAATCATCTTTCAATCGTTTCCACAGATGGTGCCAACACCTTCTCAGTAAATATGGAAGCAGGGCAAACAAGTTAACTCAGAATTCGGAGCATGCTTGCCTACCTAGGGCTGAGGATCTCTGCAATAGAGGACTGTATTTGTTCAACCTTGGACATTGCTGGAGCCAGCTGAAAAACAACAAAAACACCACCACAGGTTTCATCCTCTGCCCTCCCATCGAGCGTCTGTTCATCCTTGATCTGACCCACTGCTTGTATGGCCAGATTCCTTGAGTCAACTGTAGTTAACTGGCAACAAAAAAGCCAACCCATCCAGAACTAGAACTCCCTGCATAATTCCCTTGTAGTTCACAGTTTACTCTAAATGAACTCAAAGTTAAACAGAAGCTGAAATGACCTAACTGCAGAGCAGCCTACCTGAAAACTCTGGCTGACATGCAGCAGGTGGGCAGTGTCTGGGACATGTAGAAACAAAGAGCAGTTGGAAAATTTCAAGAGGCTTGCTGGTTCTTTCGAGCACAGTTTGTCAAACACAGCCAAGTCCTGCAAGAACAATGGCATCAGAGATACACTGCAGAACAGAATAATGAAATATTCTGCTTGACTTGTGCAGAAAGAAGTAAAAGAAACTTGACTAAAAAGATTTCTTGTTTCTCTAGGCATGAAGAAGACCCAGAGAAGCATTTCAGTCTTACCAAGCACTGGGGTAGGATAAGCTGGTACACATGATCAGGGTGTAGAAACGGGAACCATCGGAGTGACTTTCTCACAAACAGCAGCATCACCTGAAGTGAGAACAACTGGAGAGGTCAAGAGAGGAAAGCCCCTAGGCACCCCTAAGAATGAAAAGCAAAGCATCCTCAAGGTAAACAAAGGGGCTTCTGTGACAACATTAACCTTCTGTGAGGCCAAGGGAGAAAAAAAAAATGAAAATCAGCTGAAATACTCCAGAAGTGGCAATATAAGAGCATGGAGAAAGCAGACACTTATCCTGAGAACCAATTCAACCATCCTTTTCATGTCTCCTTGGGCACTGTTGAAATAATCTTTAGGTAGCTTTCTACTTATATAATTTGCCATCTCCCCTCTCTTCCTGGGTGCTCTCTTACCTTTTGCTGGGCTTCATTGGTCTTTTGACGAGCAGAGATCTTATGCTCTTCTGGGCCCCCACTTCCTGAGCAAAGCTCAGATTTACCCATCCATAGTGCTGTGGCCTGAAAAGAGAGCTGCACTGCCTGACCATCTTCCGTGTTCCTCTCTGAATTCTGCAGATAGTTGCGCTGCCTAAGTCCTTCTTTTTGAGTCACCAAAAATAGATGGGCCACATAGCCAGTTCCCGCAGTGCTGCTCTTGGAAGTCTCAGGGGTGCTAGAATCTGGTTTTGCCCTTTCCAAACTGGATGCTTTTCTTTTGGGGACTCTTGGCTCAGCCACGAATGTCTCACTGCCATTTACCCCAGAAGAGGTTCTTTCTTTAACTAGTGCTCTCTTTTCAGGAGCTTGAAGAATCTTCACATCCTCAAAACTGAACTGCACATAGACCCTGGGGATAGAAAAGGGAGATGGAAGTGTCAGGAATGCTGCTCTAGACCACTTGGAGATTGGCGTTGTTATTTATGCTATCTGTATCTTCCTTTTTACCAAAAATGGCACTTGAGGTAGTTCAAAACATCAATCAGAATAAATCAGTACATCATAATGAAATAAAAATTGTTATCAAAAGCACATCCCAACCAACAAGACTGACTTACAGGGTGAAGGCATTAAAAGGATAGTAGACAGAACCTACTTGTCATGAGGAAGGAATTCAGCCAGCAAAAAGACCCTCTGGGTCACCATCAAACATGCCTCTGAAGGTGGCAGTCTCAAAACCTCTCCCAAGTTTGTGAGGATCCAGGTAGGCTCATATGGGAAAAGGCATCAACCATTCTGGGCTGATAGACTAAAAAAGCAAGACTTGCCTTCTTTTCTTTTCTTTTATATACTTATGTGTCATCAGTTGCTGCCAGGAAGGAAAGTCACTCTGAAGGAACTGTTCCACTGTGAGCTGAAATGCTTCTATTTGGAGCAGGCACCCTGGAATAAAATACATACATATATATGTATGTATGTATGTATGTATGTATGTATCAATAGCAATTAAATTACCCTAATGAAAACAAAATTATAATAGCACAAAAGTTGGTAGAGGATACCACAGGACCAGATTCTGAACAAAACCCACTTAAAAAGTCTACCCTGACAAACCCTAATTGCTAACAGCTTCTTCTACCAGCAATCCTGTCCTTAGTCCTTTCTGCCCCTCCCCACAACTCCAGTCTGATCAACCAAATTACCTGAGGGAGACTGGAGAATTAAACCAACCTGTGAATTCTCCTCCTACTCGTTTAACACACAATGGTCTGAACCTTGAGGTCTTTCCATGTATGGCTACGGGAGCAACCCTAGCAAACAGATTTCAAAGCCTGGGTAGGCTTTGCATACAGACTCTAACTGTGGGAAACTGGAAGGTGGTGGAGGACAGGATAGGAGAAAGCAGTCTAGCTTGCATGATCACCATAACCCACTGGGGCTCATCAGGTACAGTGGGCTGCGGTGCCCCAGGTGCCAGGCTGCCAGTTCAAGCTCCCACTACACTGGCTTCTTGTATCATCCAAATGCAGTAAGGGTGGCTTGTGGGGGCACTTAGCCATACAACAGGCACAGAGACCATGGGTGGTTTCTTAACCTGCCCAATAAGTTATTCTTGCTGGGTTCAGACGACACTAGTCACTGTGCCAAGCAACTGGCACACACTCGGTGAATAATAAGCCACTACGGCTAGTTAAAGACCACATCATCACCGAAAAGGGGCCTCTAGCCAACATCAGCAAAAACCTAGAACATACCCACCACCACTATCACCACCACAGAAACCTACTCAAGATTAGAAAGGCCTCTTCTTCCTCCACAACAGCAGCAGCAAATTATAAATGAATACACCATTTGTGCTGCCAGGGCATTTGCTTTTCTGTTGAAGGCCCCATTTCCTGGGAAGGGAGGTTGGGGGACAAATGCTAATGGTGGGACAACTGAAGCTAGTAATGAGTGGGATGGGATCATGACCTTTCTCCCTCTAATGCCCTCTTTTCCTCCATTTCTCGGACATGCAGACCTCTCAGACTTGCATTAATAAACTTCTCTAATCCGGCATTCTTTATGAAATAACATGTCATCATCCTCAACCTTCTGGGAGATTCAGGGATGAGCGTTCACTCTAGGGCAAGGATGGTGGAAAGGAGATTCCTCAGATGAGGCAGGATAATGACAGTTCAGACACCACTAGTTGGGCTGAGCAGGGCTGATGGGAGCTGCACTCCGTCAACATGGATGGCCATATGTTCTCCTCCCCTGTGGTAGAGGCTGCCAATCAGTCTCTCGTATCATCACACCCTTATCCTATGAAGAAGGGACTAATGGAGCAACAAAGCCCATAGCAGTGATTAGCCTTTTTGTGTATTACTCTAGACTAGAATTCCCCTTGTTTGAGGGGAAATGTAGGCAAATGAGTTCAGCACAATTCCATTGCTGAACATTCTGTGAGTGGGGATGCAGATGAACGGCTGCAAACTCCATGCTGAGTTCCAATTCTCTGCCACTGACTCCTTGCACTAGGCTCTCCAGCATTGTGGTCAGCATGACTTGATGTTCTCACAAGCAGAAGACCTCCAGAAAACTATTCTCCAACAGTGTAGTAAGCAGATTCTTATTTTACATGGGGCTGGATCAAATAGAGTCTAAATTTGATGGTGTAAAAAACTCAGTAGTGTTCAGCCTCCATGCTTAATACCCTGGAGATGGCAAACAGCCAGTTGCCCCTAGGGAAGAAGTCCATGAATGACACTGACATTCCCAAAAGATAAGCAAGCAGGATCTCAGAGGTAAGTTGGTATCCAGAGCTGTACTGCCTCTGATTCTGGAGGATACATACAGACATCTTGCTTAGTTGTCATTGGAAGAGCCAGCTTGCATTAATTTGGAAAAGAACATGGCATTCAAGTCCTATATTTCTGTCACTATTATTATCCCACTTCTCTCCCATACTATAGAACAGGGCTTCAAAAAAGAACTCAAAATAACAGTTATGGGATGCACCTACCTATCAGAGATGTATCAGTAAATGGTCGGCCATCCCTGCGGAAAATTACACAAGGAAGTGCTTTACTTTTGTCTTGTAACTTGAGGAAACCACTTTGGGAGCATTTCAACATTCCAAGTAACACCTATTCCCACAAAAAGAGGTAAAGAATATGACAAGACTTAAAAATCCAATGGTTGAGCTGATGTTAGTCTATGCTTCTGAAGAGAATCAATGCCCACCCACACATTTCCCGGGGACATCACAGTAAAGCAATAACCAGCCTATACAGAGCACTGCTGGTATGTGTGAGGCCCTTTGTATACCTTTGCTCAGTAAACAGGTGAGAACTCTTTCTTGCAACCTTCTGGAAAACAAGTTAGCACTTACCATCTGAGGTTGAAAATTCTCCGCGGAGAATCTGTAGTAGGACCAGGCCAATCTGCGATTCAGTTCCTGCTTGTCTAAGTTGTGAATCTCTGAGGCTGAGCTCAGCTGCTGCAACTGACTGAAGCTTTCCCAGCATCGTTTCTCAACCATCACATAGAGCATGGAGAAATTTGGAATCTGACATGGTGGCTCCAAATTACAATCCTACAGAAGGATTTAAAAAGTCAAATTATCCCACGGTGAAAAGAGGGAAATTCAGAGTTATGGGAAAAGCCATTACCTCCTCGAGGGGACAATTGTGGTTTCCTGCTAGGATCTCCTGATGAATGTTTCTTTCTGGCTTTGTGGACAGCACCAAAGAATTCAGGATAGGAACAATAAACTTCTCTGCTGCCCCCCGGGCTTGGTGGCTGTGGCAAAGCAACAACTGCTCACACTGAATGAAATTACAGAACCTAGGAAAAATTATGGGAACATCAGTTCCAAGTTAAAGCAACCTTTTAAACAAAAGACTCAGGAGAAGAAACCTGGTATAGGACCAAAAATGTGAAAGTCAGACTGACTGAACTCAATTGAAGAAACCAGAGATCAAGTTCAGACAGCATAAGAGATAAGGAAATAGGGTGTGCACAATAAACTCAAGGAAACTATTATTAAACAATCGTATCCAATTGGATATCTATAGTTTCAATTATGAAAATCTTTGATTCTCCTTATACTTTAAGCTAAAGTGCTGAAACTGTCTCAGTACATCCTGTCTGAAATTCTTAACAGGATTTAATACGCTATGAGTTTTTATATGAGCAGTTCCTTAAAGACAGCTGGTAAAGGCCCAGTTATCAAGGCTGCAATATTTTACCAATTAAACTGGTTTGGGAAAAATGGTTATGTTCCTGAAGAGGAACTTTAAAAAAATCAAATATTTATAAAAACTGCAGATGGCAACACAATCTTAAATGAGGTATTCTTTTCTTTCAAAAATCAATACCTGCTATGATATGTGCATGATATGGTTCTTGCTTCAGGCTCACTTTGCATTCCAAAGTTATCTCTCATGCAAATTGAATAGATTAATCAATTAAAAGTTGTTTTAATCAGGCTGATGCCCTATAGGAAATTTATTTCCACTCAAGCTCTTTGAATTTAAAAGTTCTGCAGTTCTGGAAGACATTCAATAACATTCCCAGGAAGTTTTAGGGTCTTGTTGTCCCATAGTAATGTTCTCACACATGGCTGAACATTTGGAAAAGGCAGACAATTTTTTGAAAATTAACACAACTGTTGGAAAACAGGTTCAAGGCACAGATGTGTAACAGACCAAAAGCATTGATGCATAGCTTCGTCTCTGGGGATTCAACATCATTTTTTCAATATATACTTGCCTCTGCTCAAATGTCTCCAGCATGTTGACCACCCACAGATACAGGGATAAATGCAAATTATAACGCAATAACAGTTGAGTGTAAAGATTCCCAAAGGAGACTACAGGCTGATGGAATGTACCGCATGATGAAAAACTCTTCAGCACAACAGTGCTCCGTAGACAAGTTCCAAGAATGGAGCAGGAGGTATTCAGAGACTTTGGAACAAGGTGGACATCTCGGAGCTGATGCGTAAGCACATGTATTAGCATAAAGGAAAATGAGCATTTTTGGAAATTCACTACAATTTCTATGCTATAGTCTGACCTGTTATCTCATCAATCAGCTTCAATCCACTGAGGCTTTAGAGTCACCCAGAAAACTGTTTGGGCAACAAGCTATAAAACATTCCTCTGTACCTAAATACACAACCTGTCTAACAAACACTTCTTTGCACATGTCATATGCAGACCTTTCTTTGACTGTGCTGCATTTGGAGACAACGCTGAACATCACAGATGCCATCATCTCCTCAAAAAACAGCTCTACTTACACATTTGCCCAGGAAGACTGCTCATTATCTCACCTCTATGCGTGCTCCTGGACGAAGACCATAGCCAGAATTCAACAACTGCTGATAAGCAAGACACAGAGTGAACTTGTTATCCAGTTCATAAAGGCCAGCTTGGGCATTTAGCACTTGGGTGATGGTGCCCTGAAAAGGCAATAGAGAAAGAGAACGTTATACATGGTTTGCACTGCTTTGGAATAATCCAAGGACTCTTCTCCAAGCCTTTGCAGTCCCAAAGTGCAAGGACTAAGTTTAGAGCAAAGGTCACTCTGTACATGAGACATTGTTTACTTACTATATATGAGATCAGCTTGGACCTCTGAACTGGAACCGTCTCCATCTCTTCCTCATCTTGCTCCAACAAATTTTTAAGCTGTGTGCAGGCCACAGTGGAAATGGCTGAATTTCTCTCTGAAGCATTGTCCAAAAATTGTTCCTTCACTTTTTCCTTACAATAGGGCAGAAGATGTGAGGAACTGCTAGTAATTAAAACACTCAGTCCAGAAGCTCTGAGGCAAGACATCTTCAGAGCAGTCAGGACATACTTATGTCCCAACTGCAGTGCATGATGCCAAACCAACTGGGAAGTCTTCTACAATAGAAAAAACAGAAAGTAAGCCAGAATTCAGCATGTTTAAGAGAAATATTCCTTCAACGAGAACCTAAGCCATCCAACATCCTCAAGACTAACTACGATGTATCTCGGTTCATTTGGCTGGAGTTTATGGGCCATGGTGGCTTCCCACACCTCTCTAGGATTACTGAGGGCCAAATTAGGTTGTGAACAGAAATTTCTGAACAATTTTGCCTCAGGTTGCGGACTCCACATCAGGTGACGATTGCAATCGTGCCTGTCTCCCCCCACCCACATGTACCCACGATCATGCCCATCTTCATGCCCGAGCTCACCCACAATCGTGCCTGTCTCCCCCCCCGAGTGCGCCCGTGATTGCACTCATGCAGAGAAGATGGGTGCAATCACGGTCATGCTCAGGGGGAGAGGTGGCTGCGATCGTGTTGGGGTGGGGGGAGATGGCCACAATTGTGCTTGGGGTGGGGTGGGGGACATGGCCACGATCTTTGTTGTTCTTTGTCCGTTTGCTTCATATTTTTGTGATTAAAAAAATAGTTACAGAACAGATTAACCTTATTTACATTGACCCTTATGGGGAAATTTGACTTGGCTCATTTGGGTCACAACCAGAGTTGTGGAACAGATTAAGTTCGTGAGCCAAGTTACCACTGTACCAACTAGCACATAGAGAATATGACCTTATATATAATGCATACATTGCAATAAAAACTTGCAGAGTAGAAACAATTCTTTAAACATATGGAAAGAAGGTATATCTCTGACATTGAAATTAAACTTTGTTGAACTAATCAGTGAACCTGCTCCAGAAAACTTACTTGCACTAGTACAGGGACATAAGCAGCTGAACTGAAGCACTTCAAGAAGAAGAAGAAGAAGGTCTTGTGGTGGATGTAGAGCATAGTGCTCAGCCTGAACAATTCACCTGCCACATTCATCTTTGCCATCTTCTTGCACTGAGGCCTAAAGGAAAGAAGAGTCCTAGTGGCTCAGACCAAGAGTCCATCCAGTCTAGCATTCCATTTCCCACAATGGGAAATTTCCCATATGCTTCCAGGAAGTCCACAAAGAAGAAATGAAAGCAATTGTACTCCCTCACTAATCACAATGATGATAATCTCATTTCTGTACTGCTCAATAGCTGAAGCTCTCTGGATGGTTCACAACAATGCACAAAATCACAAACTGCAGATAGACGATAATAGGATACAGAATAATGCTTCAATTTTAGTATAATACTAGTACTGTTGAAGACAGCTAAGATAAATGCCTCATCCTATGCCATTATGTGTCTGAGAGTAGAGGGCACTCTTAACAGGGCATGGAAAAGAAGAAAAATATTGCCACAAGGTTGGACAGATAATTTTATAATGCACTCTCACTGGTGGCCACCTTCCAAGCTTCCCTTGTAGGAGCTGCATGAAGGAAAGTTCCAAAATTTAATTGTAGCATCATAGTCAGTTCAGATCAGAAGAGGCACTCAGGTACTGCAATCCCAAGCCATGTTAAGACTTCACAGGTTAAAGTCTTGAATTGAAGCACCTTGAATTATGTCCAGAAACAAACAGGCAGCCTTCTGTTGCCACATTTTATACAAGCTGCAGCTTCTGAGCTATATTCAAGGGAAGCTCCATGTTGTCCACTGACAACAGCTCCATTTGATGGTTACTAAAGCATAGAATAACTGAAGCCAGGTTAACCCTGTTCCAGGCGAGGGTAGAGCTGGGCCACTAGCTGAAGCCAGTAGAAGACACTCAGTGTCACTCTGTGATAAGCACTGCACAACACAATGACCGCCTAGGAATGATTCATGCCTCTGGAGTCTTTTTGCATACATCACGTTCATTTTATCATGGATAATTTCATGAAATTCAGTTCTATAGTAACTTTCCAATGTTTTCAATAATCTATACATCTGTATCTTTGTATGGGATAACCAGAGCATATAGTCTGGCTGCAGACAGAGATATCACATAGCCATATCCACAGGGGTTGTAAGTGGAAAGGAAGAACAGCATCAATTTGCAATATTAGTGATGTAGAAAATAAGATAAACATCCCTGTCTTGCTCCTTTGACAGTTGTCTTAAGCCAGCTACTTTTCTTTTAGACTTACCAGATTGCTTTCTGGGAAATAGGTGTTTTGTGGCTGCCCACACCCACCATGGCAGCCATTTTGTGAGATTACCCATGACATTCATAATTCTAAATGTCTTCATGGGCCAAAAAGGGCTGGGAAACCTTGCTTTAGCCAAAGCTTCCTTTCTCACTGTTCCATTTAATATTTTACAGGAGGAAGCAGCAAGTCCATCTCTTCTTTCTCTCCAACATTCTCTTGTTGGACTTTTGCCAAAGATAGGAGCAGCAGTGAGGTACCAATTCCGCTATGCTAAAAATGCAACACAAAGGCAGATGCCCGTCTTCCAGGAGCTCTCTACATATGCTACAGGGCTAAGAGGAGGGATGGACAGGAGGAACCATTTGTTCTATGCTTGGCTAATAAACTAAGCCGGAACTGGTGACGTATTGCCTTCAATAGAATTTATTGAATTCTATTGCTTTGGAATTCTATTGCTTTGGAATTCAGCTCTGATTAGTGAGGCATCTGATGTACTAATGAAGCAGATGGGGTCCACAAAAGAGCATGCCATAATAAATTTATTAAGTTAAGGCATCACAAGACTTTGTTGTTTTTGCTACAACATGACAACCTCGCTACCCTCTAGAATCTGTCAGTACTGTTTTGCCCTGAGTGGTGGTGGTACGTGTGTTTCAGTCTGCAAGACAGCCACTTTCCTAAAACCAACTAATGAGTTTATGGAAGAAGTGAAATTTGAACCATGGATTTTCCAGCTCATACTGTTCACACCTGTTAAAACAACAAATAGCAACAATAACAACAAAAACTTGACTAGATAACCATTCCCAAATTTGGTATTTTTATTATGAAAAGAAACTGGTTACATTTTAACATATTCTCTTTAAATGTGGTTGAAGACAATTGTTGCTTAAGCATTCCTTTTGGGCCATTATAGCATACCACTTTCCTACCGACATTTTATGAAACAAGGTTTGCAAATGCTTACAAACAATTCAAATCCATAGCCAAGTCAATCAATATTCCAACGGAGTTTTGAAGGATACAGCAATTATGTATTCGTTTCCTCCAACAACTGACTCCTACAATGGAAGATAGCTATCAAGTGAATGATGCAAAAATGTGGAAGATAACACTGAACCTTTACCTGGATTTAAGCAGCTGTGCAATTGGTCCTGGGTAAAAGACAGGGATGATATCATATCCAATAGCCTTCTCCGGTCTTGGTATCACATGGACTGGGTCTTCTAAGATCTCCACATACCCAGCTGTGATCTGGTCTGTTTGGGGGATGTATATCCAAGCAGGGAATAGCATTAAGCAACCAAGCCATTCAAGCTTGAAATGCAGGAGCTAAACCAAAAGACAGACAGGTTTCCTATGAAGTATATTCAAACTAGAGAAAAGAAGCCCAAAAACTGAAACGCAATGGCTAAAAAAATAAAAAATGAAAATGGTAGAGTTCCTGGTTTTAATAATGTTCATGAAAAAATATTAAAGCTAATAAAAGAAGATAATTTAAAGGGTTTAGTGTATTAGCTTCTTCCACAGATCTATTCCACTACCAACAATCTTCTTTTATTCACTGATTTTTTTGGAATTTAGCACTTAAGAGTGCTAAATTCATTCTGTGTAAATCGATTTGCAACGGAACAATGGAATTAAGGTCTTTTTCTCAACTCTATATGTTTACCTTATAACATTTTTGCTATAAAGAAGAAGCATGTAATCTCTGCAGAGACAAATTCACACTTCTGAAAACTGTAAAACCAAACTAAAACCTAAAACTAATCTTTAATTCATGATGAATAGCCTTTGGATTATAATGTATCTTAAATAGAAAGCTATCTTTAGATAAAGTCTTCCTCAAGAAGCATTGTATTTAAAAATCCAATTTAAATTAAAAGCTCCAGTTTTTTATTATTTAAAAAAATCATTGATTTTTATCCACCCTGCTGATAATTTAGAAGTTTAACAAAGTTTCCCCCAAAATTTCTCATTAAGCCGATTTGCAAAAATATTTACCAAGTAATATAGTTTAGAAATGTCTATTAAGAAAATCAAGTATGTGGTAATTAGCAAAAAGTAAGTAGCACAAGATCCAAAATAGAGAAGGTTGATGAATATCAGTATCTTGGAATTTGACTGAATGACCATTGGGAACATAAAATGCAATACAAGTTAGAATAGGATGGCCCACAGTAGCTTTTTAAAAAAAGAAAAATGTAATACGTAATGAAAATGTGCAATTAGCCCTAAGAATGTGCATTGTAGGATGTTATGTATTCCCAGTTCTACTGCACAGCATAAAATCATGGACTTTAACCAAGATTACCATAAAAATTTGAAGCATTTCAAATGTGGGTTTAATTCTGTGAAATTTCCAAAAGGCCCATGGAAGCAACCGTTTCAGGCTTGTGGAAACATTAGGCAATTTGGAAAACTGTTCTGTGCTCCAGTACAAAATGGCTACCATGGGAGGAATAGCTAGTCACAAAGGACACTTAACTGTCTTAAATGACTGTGTACAAGGAACAAGTGGGGCTGAGCTACAGTACCTGAACCTTCTTTTCAGCATCTTTTTCTTTAAATTATTTTTTCTTGCTGGTTGGGCATGCTGCAAGAAGGGAAGTGCTAGTTTGCAGCTGCCTACCACTTTCTTTTCCTAAGAATGATTCTAAGCTCCGTCATGTAGACCATAATCATGCATGGTAAATGAAGATGGGAACACCTGGAAACCTTCACTTTGCTTTCCAGCAACCCAGTTGTAAGATAATGTATGATTTATTTATTTTTTAAGTGGGAAGGTACTGGACTTACTGCACTTTAAGAAAAGTATCCATGGAATATTGTTTCCCATCCCTGCCCTAGGGAGGGAGGTGATCCAATTTTTCCTGCCTGAAGAAATGCATGCCTTAAGTACCTGCAAGCAATAGGTAGGTGAGATGGGAAGATGAGATTCTCCATAGTCCCAAGCATCTCTTTTTTATGTTGAAATGGCATACTCATCATGTTTTATACATGAACGAAGTAGCTACATGAACAAACAATATAGCTAGTCTATCATATCTAACTTGGACCTTTTATTCCTATATCTATAGTAACTGGAAATGTGCTCCTGACTGCAGAAATTGCTGCCCAAGCTGCTGCTTTACATTCTTCATGTAAGTGGAGCCCCAAAGAGCTGCCACTGTGTATAATATGGAGATGAATTTTAAGACCTACAACTCAGCAATGTAAATAATAATACTGATCCTCCCAATCAGTGCTGGAAGGGAAAAGTGAAAAATATTCTCATGCCATACCACACAAGGCAGCACACCAGTGTTGTCTTGCACATACAAACTGCCATCCATCGGTTGATCTTTCTTTCCAAGTCCCTCATCTGTCAAGTAGCCAATGAGTACCAAGTGAATTCGTTGCAAAATTTTCTGATTAGGTAAAAGGGCTTCATATTGGAGAACCCATTCCCTGAATTCCTTAGAACTCCAAGTCAGATGACTACAGCAAAGCAAGCGTTGTTGGGACTGAAGTTCAGAAATGGAGACAAGGCTGAAAGAAATGGAATGGTTAATTCAGTGAAATTATAGTGAATTATAATTCAATTATAACAAATAATGAACAACCAACAAAAAAAAGAAAAAAAAATCGATATTCAACAGGGACACAAAGTCAGTTGGACTAGAGAGATTTATTTAATTTTATTTAGAGAAACTCTTTAACCCAGAACAGCTAAAGCAAAGGTCCCAACGATATTAAGATTACCCCTTGTTTACTCACGGCTGAGCTCAAGCCCCTTCTTGCTGCCCTCACCTATAGCCACACAACCGGGCATCATCCCTGCCGCCCGCGCAGGATGGACGCAAAGCGCGCTTCAAACACTGCCGGGAAGCGTCCACGATCTGCTCGTCGCTCCCGCCGTGGCCGAAGCCCCGCATCGCCCGCAGCCACTGATGCTCCAGCGCCGAAAAGGAGGAACGGGGGAGCGCACCGTCCGCTGCCGCAGGGCCGCAGGGCAATGCCAGTGCCATAGCCCTGCCGAGCGCACTTCCCGAAGAAGAAAGCAGCGAGCGACCAGACCGCGGCGCCCTCCCGCGCGCCTTCCCCGCCTCATTAGCAGCGCCGACGGCCCCGCATCGCACGGAGGAGTCACTTCCGGGTTCCCGTCGAGCGCTCTAGCGCGGCCTCCGTCCTGGCGGCCACGGCGGGCGGGCTCTTGCCCGGCTGCCGTCACGTTAACCTCTTGCCTTGAATTCTGTGGGCGGTTTCCCTCTCGCCCCCTCGGGTGCTGGGGTGTGTGGAGCGGCTACTCAAACCGGAAATGTGATAGTCCTTCTTTTACTTTTCCTAACTCTGTCAGTGGGAGGTGTTTTTCAGCCTAAAGCGAACGTGGTTTGTTCGTTTAATTTTGCTTCCATTCTTGACACAAAAAGATTTCGTGTGAGAGCTGTCTATTATAGCACCTAGAAAAACGGGTCCAATCTCAATTCAGTAGGAAGGAAATCCCCCTGAACGGAGCAGTTCAGACTGCACTGTTATTAAAGAAAGCAGGCAGGCTTCTCTTTATGTCCTCCTGGGACTGAACTGGCGGCTGCCCGAAAGAACTGGGCAAATCCAGGATTTTATAGTAGTACTGATTAGGCTTCTGTGTCCCTGGGGTTGTGGAGGTATCATCAAAGATAATTCATAGCGAACTCAGGTCTTTCTTTTGTGTGTGCAAAATGTGTTCTGAAAAAATGTCCTACTAATTAAAAGAAAATCCATTGTTGTTATTTCTTTGTTGATACATTGCATCTGGGGAAACTTTTTTAAAAATCTAATTTGTATGTGAGGGCGGTGGTCAAAACAGTGACATGACAGCTCTGCAATTCTATGCAACCTAGTGTTAATATAGAAAGTGTGTAGCAAGCCAAAAACTGAGAAAATAGGGTTCAAGAATCCTGCTGCATACTCTTGTGGTATTATCTAGTTTTTATTTTTGTTTGTTTTGCTATAGGTTACAGGTTGGACTAAGGATGATACCAGTGATCACCTGCTTAAAAATGGCTGGGGTGGGGAGGGGGAACTAGTGCTTAGCTGGATTAATAGAATCAGAATAATAGAAGGGGCCCATAAGGCCAGCAGGTTGAACTGTCTGATCATTGCAGGACTTTAGGGTAAAGCATTCCTAACAGATGACTATCCATCTTCAATGCATCCAGTGTGGAAGAGGCAACAACCTCCCCGATACAGTGGTACCTTGGCTCACGAACTTAATCCGTTCCACAACTCTGCTCGCGACCCAGATTGGTTGTGATCCAAGTCAAATTTCCCCATAAGGTTCAATGTAACTAAGGTTAATCAGTTCTGTAACCATTTTTTTAAATCACAAAAATTTGAAACAGAGTGACAAAGAACAACAAAGATTGTGGCCATCTCCCCCCCCCCCGCCCCCAGGCACGACCACGATTGCAGTTGCGCTCGGGCAGGGAAGACGTGCACGATCGCAACCACCTCCCCCCATCTCAACCCCCAAGCATGACCGTGATTGCGCCCATGCAGGGAAGATGGGTGGGATCGCAATTATCACCTGATGCGGAGTTCATGACCCGAGGCAAAAATTTTCTGAAATTTCTGTTCGATTTAGTAATGAACTGAGGTGTTTGTGAGCCGAGGTACCAATGTAATTGGTTCCATTGTCTCACTGCTCAGGAAGTCAGGGAATTTTTCCTGATGTCCAGCCAGAATCTGGCTTCCTGTAACTTGACTCTGTTATTCCATGTCCTACACTCTGGGATGATCAAGAAGAGATCCTGACCCTTCTCTGTGATGCACAAATCAATAGGAATAACTTTCATTGGTTGAATCAGGTAATCATTGACACATAACAAGGCCTGAGAAAAGCCCTCTTTTGTAGAAATCAGCATGTGTGCATCCTTGAAATGTAGCTGACACTGACCAGGCACCATTTCAGAGAAAGCTAGTTGGCACTTGACTAGCAGCTCAAACAAAGGGCAATTCACAACAGCCCACCCCCATCCTCCTCTTCTTCTATGTAATAGCACCCCATCTTCCCCCTCGTAGCATCTTCTTTGATATGCAAGTAGGAAAGATCATGCCCTTGTAAATTTTAACTTTTGTAACCTATTGGAAAGTGTTAACTATGTTATGTGCAACCTTTAATGATCAATGTATGAAAGGGCCAACTGAGGACTATTCAGGTGTGCCATCTGAAATGATTCCTTGGTAGCTGGTTATTATCAAGAATAAATCCTTTAAAAGAAAACCTTCCCCTGTTGTGTATTTTGGGCATACGCACACAAGGGCACAGACCTTTTTGTCAACAGCTGTGGGGCAAGTACTTGAAGATTCAATGCACTAATGTGGGCTACACTGTTGTTTCTCCCAAAGTTTCTCACGAAACCAGTTTGCATGTTACTTATTTGGTACAAAGAGCATGCTTGTGTAGTGTACAATTCATTGTTTTTTAGTATGTTATGAAATCCAGACCCCTGGCTTGTCTTTTCCATGACAAGCCAGAGTAATATTCCATAGAATGTGGTTGCATGATTTCTCTGGCTTGTTGGAGGAGAATGTATTTCTTCACATGTTCTAGGCTAAGCCCTTAAATTTAAAAATTGTTTCTGGACCTTATCCCACACACTGATCACACTTTAATGGTTTGTTGGCAATGATTAAAATCACCCACAATAAGTATTGTCTGTCTGTCTGTCTATTTGCCTATCTATAATGATCTATTTTCCAGAGCTGTCCTGGAGATTAGCCATAGGAAATGCTGCAAGAAGGCTATCAACTTGTTGTTAATAGCCACATATTCAGCCTGCAAACTAGAGACTTTCAGATGGCAGCTCCTACTACAGAGCCCTCTATCAATCTTCTGAAATACATACATACCTATTGTACATGTAACTTGTGATAGACAACTTGTGTGGCTCCCCGCCCCCCGCTCAAAAAAAAAAAAAAAAAAAGGGCAGAGAAAATGTGATGTTAAAATGTTGTGTTTCTCTGAGGTGGATTCCCTGAAACAAGACAGGACAGAGGAAGATGAAGCAAAAAGAAGCCTAGCCACGTACTTTTTCCTATGGCTCTGTGCAGGACGAGGTAGTATGTGAGGGAATGGGTTAACTGTCCATGTGACACAGCCGAATCGCTCCTAGGAACTAGGGAAGTGGAAAGGCAAAGAGAGCATGTGGGCGGGAATTCATGTCTCCACCCTTTCCCTCAGATTTTAGCTTCTTCCTCTCTAAGGAACTTTGATTGCAAAACAGGCAAGTTTCACTATCTTCCCTTTCTGAAGACTCTGTGAGAGGTGACGCAGCAAGGCACCCTGCCTCCAGATGTGAGGGACGAGCTGCCCAAACTATGGTCCCACTGGGGCTTTTCCCAGTTTTATTGGCTCTGGTAAGTAAGAACCTGAGGGAAACTTTTTCAGAGCCTGGGAGGAGAGAACCAAACCAGTGGAAGTTTGGTTTGAGGAGGCTGATTTGATTCCAGAGTTTCTCTCCTTGTATCCCTTCGACAGGCACAAATAATGGACTTGAACAGAGCATACTGGAAGTTAGATCACTAGGCAAATGTCAGTTATCTCACCTTTGCATGTGGTTGTCTCTTTCTGGCCTGAAAGTGGATTAAATTGTTCAGCTATTTGATCTGTTACTCTCCCTTTGAAGATTCGGCAGGAAAAGGCACAGTCCTGGTTCACTTCCTGAGAAAGCCTTTAAAGTGTTTAGGCCTCTTGAGTACTTGCCGGGTGTGGCTTCTCGGATATGTACAGGATTTTTTTTTCAAGTTTTGCTTTCTACTCTACTGAGCTAACAATGCTGGAATTGGTCACTGGTTCCCAGTCAAGCATTGTACTGAAACAGTGCTGCAGTTGGCCACTCCTTCCCAGTTCCTTATTTTCCTGAAATTCCAAATCAGAGTTTGCCTGCCAAGACTAAGCAAGGGCTACCTCATGTTATGTACTGTATCTCCAGAACTGGAAGTCCGCTTGATGAAAAACAAAAAGTCCAGTGAAAACTCTCTTTCTCTCTCTCTCTGTGTATTTACACATGATGTACCATAACTCCACATAATTTGAGATAAGAAATAGGTCCTTGGCACCCAAATTAAGTTCTGAGCCACCCTGAATCATACACCTATTTATCCAGAAGAGTTTCCTTGACAAGTTGCCTGATCCAAGGGCATATGTATTTCAAATAAGATGCATCACACCAGTAATAGTCAAAATTGCCAGAAAAGAAACTTGGAACTGGGGTTGTGTAGCCCAGATTAAGCTGTGGGCTATCAAAAATTATCAAACGGCATTGACTGTACAAGTTGGCCTAACGTTTAATTTGGGTTATACAGTGCCAGTTCTTGCCTATTTATTTTGGCTATTACTGGTGTAGTGGCAAGCTTGACAATCTGCCCCCCTCCCCACAAACCTTTGGCCAAAGAGGACTCAGTCTCATCTGATGCATGGAGACTCTTCTGGATGTGTGGGTATACGTCTTAGGATGGTCCAAAGCTTTATTGGGATGTTTAGCTCCAGTTCCACATTCTTATCCATGCATTTTGGTAACCGTTGGCATGCTTGACTGCCCTGTGCACACATACAATTTCAGACCAGGCAAAAATCAATGCCAAATTATACAGGCCACTCTCCTGGACGAATGTATGATATTGGGTGGCCCAAAGCTTAATTTGGGGATGAAGAGAACTAATCCCTTATGTTGTCTGTCACATATTAATATGTTTTATGTTAAAGTAGCTTCTTTCACTAGAGAAAATTGCTGTTTGTTTTCAAGGACACAGTCCTAGCTCATATCTGATATATATATCTGATATGAGCTAGGATAGGGGTTAGCAACTTGTGGCCTCTGGGTTGAATTCAGCCTTCGAATCCAAAGGTGCAACTGCCTATCCTCTCCCACACAGCTGTCAACTGCAGAGGCCAAAGAGGAATGTCTGTATTGATAACAGTAGGATGTGGCAGCAGGCCTGGCAGCCTAAACAACTTTTTTTTAGAGTGGGCTTTCAACAAATTTATTGGCCAGATCACCCAGTTGCAAAAGGAACAGCAACTCTGCTTCCAGACCTCTGAAATCCAAGTTATAGTCTGTAATCCGAAGGACAGGTCACATTTCATCAGCTCCAAATGTCAGGGTGTTTGTGATATTTTTGCAGAGGCAATGGTTTGAGAGAGAAAGACCTAAATTCTCCCTCTTACCTGCTTAAGTCCCAATATCAATACCTCCCCACCATCTGCCCATCCTGATAGCCACAATTTAGAAAGAGAGGGAGGGAGGGAGACATGTAAAACATGCTTTTTGAAAGGAACGGGTTAAAGTGATCGATTTGATTCCTAGAGAGGTTGACCAGACCATAGAGAAGAAAATAGCTGTAGGAGGTAATAGTAAAAATCTCTATTGGCATAATAAATAGTTGTAGTAATCTGTACACCAAAAATGGTATCAAATAGATCTTTTGTGGGATATGGAATGTGATATGTGAACCCGAACCACTGATTGTTTAAGGATTAAACAGCCCTGTGGTGAGCTGATGTGGATTGTGTGGTAAAAATAGAAGAGACAGTGTATGCTGTGGGCAATGCACCTCCTTGTGTACCCAACAGTTTTAAAACCACTAGATTGTTGTTACATGCAAAAATAATATTTTAGCTGTAAATTAACTTGGTTTAGTTCTTAGACTCGCACTATTGTTCAGAAATAGCTTTAGGATAGATCGATAGACTATCGATGGATTAGGTCAGGGGTTCTCAAACTTTTTAAACAGGGGGCCAGTTCATTGTCCCTCAGACTGTTGGGGGCCGGACTATAGTTTGAAAAAAATATGAATGAATTCCTATGCATACTGCACATTAAAAATTAATTAAAATTAAAATAAATTTAAAAATTAATCAAAATGTAAAAATTAATTAAAACAAATAAAAATGTTTGCTCTACTCCCTTGGGCTGCAGCAGAAGCCCAAGATAAGGTGGGGAAGAGCATGTCCATATTCAAGGGACATAGCTACAACACAGCCAAGGCACTAAATACAGTATTTTGCATAAAGCAGCTGATGACTGCAACTGGCATTGAATGAAGCAAAAATACTAAGGATAAATACTGTTCATGCCACTCTTAGTATATGAAGCAAGTCAGCCCAGAACAATTCCCACAATACACAATGGCTGTAATTGGATGCAGAGCTAATGACTACCATATTTTAGTGCAAACTTGCCAAAAGATGAGTTGGACCACAACTTCCATTGGCCATGCTGGTTGGACATGATGGAAATTATAGTCCTTGCTGCTGCCCCGGTTTCACGGGAGCGGGAGCAGGAGTGGGAGGCTGGAGAGGTGAGCGCGGGGTGGCTCCCCTGGCCAGGAGAGGGCCATGAGGAGGGAGGTAAGGGCTTCTTTCTGAGGTGAGGGATGGGGCCGTGGCGCCTCCCGCCTCTCCCTGCTGCAGGGGGAAGCATGGCAGTCACACAATGGTGGCGGCTTGCCCAGTGAAGGCTATGGCAGAGGTGTGGGAGCCGTGGCCCCTCTCTGCCTCAGCCTGTCCACCCCTGGGCTCGGCAAATTGGCTGTGGCTTGGCCTGCAACCCAGGGATGTGGCTCACATACTTAAAAATGGATTTTAAAAGTTATATTTTTCTTAACTTCAATCATTTTTAGTGTCTTCGTCTTGCGCCGTATTCCCACTCTGTATATGTGTGCAATGGGGAGGGGGGGAGAGCTGGCGCATGCACAGTTGAGCTGTGACAATTTGGCACGCGTGCCAGCTCTCTGCTCAGTTTCAGAGAATGCCTGTGCTGGCTCAGAGCTTTTGGACTCTCTCGGAGATCGTTTTCTCCGAGTGAGTCCCAAAGCTCTGAGGCGGGCTAGATAAATGAGCATGGCCTTAGTTTGAGGACCCATGGATTAGGGCATGGTTGACTGCTTGCAAGCAGAACATGACTACCAGTGGAGAATCATCAGGGTGTCTTCAGAAGAAGACAATGCCATTTTAACAGCAAGAAAAACATCTGTACTGAGCAGTGGGTTTGACTAGATGGCCTTATTGATCCATTCCAGTGCTATTACTCTGTGATTCAGTGTTTGTTAAACTTTAACTTTGTGCATTCCTTTTAATTTGTTTTTTCTTTCTGTGCCTCATAGTATGTTACTTTCCCTCTGCATCACCATACATGTCCTTCTCCTTTCTTCTTCATCATCTTATTTATGCCATTTTTATACCTCCCAATAGCCAAGGCTTTCTGTACAGTTAATAAAAGTTAAAAACATACACACAAAATTAATTTATAAGAACAAAACCATAACAGCAATTGTAATTGTATATTATTCAGCACAGTTGTATAGCAGCGGTACAGAATACAATGGAGTATATAAAAATAAAGCTAAAAGTGAAACTGTTAAAATACTGGAAAAATAAAAAGGCACACCTCTTTGGGGAACACATCCCATAAAACCAAAAAGTCCTCCTCCTGGTAGCCACCTTCCTTCCTTTGAAAGGGGGTCCTGGAGGAGGATCCTTGAAGATGACCTCAGGGTCTGGGCAGGTACAGTACATATAGGAGGAGGCGATCCTTCAGAGAACCTGGCCCCAAGCCATTTGGGGCTTTGAAAGTTAGTACTAGCTGGAAGAGAACTGGTGTAATTTGTTCTCGTGAGCCAGTTCTCATTAACAATCTCGCTGCTTTGAATCAGTTGGAGTTTCTGGACTGTTTTCAAAGGCAGCCCCCCTTGCAACACATTGTGATCATCCAAATGAAAGGTTACCAGAGCATGGATCACTGTAGCTAGGCTCTCTCTTTCCAAATAGGGTAATAGTTGGCGTATCAGTTTAATCCGATAAAAGGTGCTCCATACCACTGAGTCCACTTGTGCCTCAAGTGACAACTTTGGATCCAGGATCACTCCCAATCAGTGCAGCTTGTCCTTTAGAGCAAGTGCAACCCCATCCAGAACAGGGTGAAAATCACCCAACTGGACAGATGAATCAGCCAGTAACAGTACCTCCGTCTTGCCTCAGTTTATTGGCCCTCATATAATTCATTGCTCAGACATTGATTTAGAATGGCCACTGCCCCACCTGGGTTTTATGAAAAAGCATGGTTAAGTGTCATCTGCATAGTGGTGGTACCTCAGCCCATCTAGATAACCTCCCCTCGTGGTTTCATATATAAGTTAAATAGCATCATGCACAGTAGTACTATTTAAACAAACAATAATTAATAGTTTTCCTTTTTTCTCTTTCACCTCTGTGGCTTTTTCCCTTTCTCAGTCAGCTGTGACTTACATGTATGATGTGTGCAGTCTACTCTCCTCACTGCAAAAACTCAGAGTTTTTTTGCTCTGTTTCTTCAACAATGGTTGCTAGAGCATTAAGGAATAAACATTCCAGAAACAAAATACTGGCCATCAAAAATAAGTCAGGGAAGGTGGAAACATAGCAAATAAAGTTTTCCAGACTTTCTCTACAGAACTCTATCAATCCAACAACTTTAGAGAGGGATGGGTCAATAAGCTGCTTAATTTCTTGAGACTTAGGCAGCCTATAAAACTTAGTTGGACCAACCTATCTCTGATAAAGAAATCAGGACTGCAATTAAAAATCTGAAATTAGGCAAGTCACTAGCAATGGATGGGCATATGAGTTCTGGAAAAAGTTATCTGAAGTTCCATTTTCCATTACTTTTGAATGATATATTAATGGGTAAGGAAATTCTAGAAACATGGAAATAAACCACAGTGATATTTATTTCTTGCAATACATAACAATTCACAGTACAAAGCACAAATAAATTATAGCATAAGTATAAAAATAATAAAATGCATCATTAAAAGGTTCCATCAATTAGAATAACATTTCCATATGCAAAATTTAAAACAGTAGAAACAGCTGAAACAATTTAAATAAAAGACAAGTAAAAACGAGCTTTTAACAAGACTGGTTAAAGACAGCTAACATTTGATCATATGCCATTAAATGAATGGGAACAGAAGGCAGTCTAGCAGAAGGAACCAAAAAGATGAGAGCACTGGTATCAGGTGGGCCTCATTAGGGAGATCGCTCCATAACCAGGGAATCACCACTGATACGGCCTTCTTTTTCATTGTCTCCCTCTAAGCCATTTTTCATAGGTCCCACGTAGAAGTAGGTCACACTGTCAGGGTCCCAAATCATGTAGAGCTTTATAAGTTAAAACAAGATGTACAGGCTTGGAAGTATACAAGCAGCCAGAGCAATCAGGCCAGAATTGGTCAAGTATGTATAGAACTTCTGGCCCCAGTTACTGATCTAGCTTGCACAAGCAGAAACTTCTGACCAGTCTTAAAGGGCAGCTGCACACAATGTGCATTACAGTAGTCGAATTTGAAAGTTACAGAGCAATGATTACTGAAACAAGGTTATCACTGTCCAGATAGAGCATTGCTGGAGCACCAGTTGAAGCTCAAAGAGCATGGCTCCTCAAATTACGACCCACAGGCTGGATCCAGCCTGCCATGCTGATTTATCTGGCCCGTCTCAGAGGTTTTGGACTCGCTCAGAGTCCAAAAGCTCTGAGCCAGTGCAGGTGTTCTTTAAAACTGAGCAGAGAGAGATGGCGCATGTGCAAGATTGCAACAACTCAACTGTACATGTACTGGCTCCCCTCCCCTCCCCATTGCATACATATGGCTGCCCCGCTGCCCCTGGGCCTGCCACCGCTTGCCCCCCGGGCCCGCCACCCCTCCTCACAGAAGGCCCTTAGGGCAGAGGTTGCCCCTTCTTACCTTGGCCCGCCTTGCTCTGTGCCCCATTCATGACTCTCACCCGCTGTTCCCTCGATTTGACCCAGTGAGGCTACCCCTTTCCTGAGCCAGGCTTCATCATGGATGGCCCCAGGGCCATTTCCCTTCCATCAGCAGTGCAGGGCCAGGGCTGGCGTGTGGCAGGTGCCTCGTGAGGGCCAACTTGCAGGTGGCGAGATGTGGCAGCCGGCGGTCAAGGGAGGTGGGCAGCTGTGCAGTCCACTCCCACGACTGCCCTCCAAGGCTGATGCTCCGCCAGGTTGGGGACAAGGAGAAGAGGGCCTGGCGCCACCGGGACTCCCTACCACTTGCCTGCTGCTTGCAGAGATGGTGCCTGCCTGCCCGTGGCTCTTCGCCTACATTTAGCCAGACTCGCAGCTTCGCACAGCAGTCACCTGGGGACAAAGTGTCCGGTGCTGCCTGGAGAAAATGACCTGGGGACGGGTGTGGGGGGGGGGCGATTCATATTCTAGGGGTTGCTCACTCTGTGTCCACAAATCCTGCCAGGTTGCAGAGGCATCCCGGGGTGGACAGGCTGAGACGGAGCGGCTTACTCGGAGAAAGCCGCGGGGCTCCCGTGCCTCCGCCATGGCCTTCTCTGAGCAAGTGATCAAACATTTTTTAATTTGTAATTATTTTTAAATGTTAATTAATTTTAAAATTTATTTTATTTTAATTAATTTTTTAATCTGCTGTCGGGCCCCCCAACAGTCTGATGGACAGTGAACTGTCCCCCTGTTGAAAAAGTTTGAGGACCCCTGTCATAGAGGGCACTTCATGCTAAAAAGATGGCTCTAGGAAGACCTCCAAGCTATTTGTTCAGGGGGAGTGTAGCACCATCTAAAACAGATTGAACACCCTCTATCTGGTCAGTAGAACCACCCATTAACAACATCTCAGTCTTGCCTATATTAAACTTCAGTTTGTAATTAATAAGTTTATATATTGTACTAATAGTTTCAGAGGACTCTCTAGGCTGTTTAAAACACAACAATTAACAACAATGGAATTACAAAATATAGATCACATTATGTTAATAAAATGGCAGTGATAAGAAAAAAGAAAAAAAAGAATAATGTAGAACAATATACAATGATATATAGCTGAGGGTTAAGGCATAATTTTTTTATTTATTTATTTATTAAAACATTTTTATGCCGCCCCATTCGCTGAAGCCTCGGGGCGGCTCACATCAATTAAAACATACACAATAAATACGTTATTAAAATTTTAGCCCTCATCCAGTCTTTTGTTGTAACCAAACACTGATTTGACACATTCACAGAGATGAAAGGAGAAATAGGTCTTTGGGTTAGGAACAAACCTGGTAAGGAGCCTCAGTTGGTGGGTTCCTATTGGCTCATTTCACTTCTCAGTGAAGATGAAAAGTTGTTCACTGGTTTATGGCCAAACAACTTAATAACTTCATTATTTCATATATAAATGAAGAGCATATGGACTTTATCCCTGAGAGGCAGATGGCCACCCCTGTTCAAAGAACACTTAATATTATCCAGCACAGCATTAAGAATTATTAAGCTGTGACTCTCCTGCCAATCAGCTCCTTCAAAGCATTTCATCATTTGGAATGGGGCTTCCGGTCTTCTGGTCCCTATAAGTGATTATGGAGAACTCTTTCTTAGAGGAGTAGAACATGTATACACTTCAGGACCCCTTAATTATGCAAATAGAAGATGGAGATTACAAGATGATATTCTGAAAAAGTGAAAAGGATTTGGAATAATTACTTAATAATACAAGTGACATCCCCAAGGCAACAATATGGGAAGCCAGCAAAGCATATATGAGAGGAAACGTAATAGCCATAGCCACCAAGAAGAAAAAGGAAATGTTAGAACAAACTAAAAACAAACACACACAACAACTTAAAATAATTCAGATATTAGAGGAACACCATAAAATAATTAAATCAATATTAACTGAGCTTAAACTTAGCTTATCCAGCAGAAAGTAGAAGTAGGAACAAGTGGTATGGCTTTACTCAACTTGATCCTAACCAACAGGGAAGATGTAGTAACAGCTATGGGAACTCTAGGGGAAAGTGACCATGCCTCACTTGAATCCTCAATAATAAACGAAGCTAAAAATAAATGTAGCCAAACATGCATCATGGATTTCAGAAAAGCTATCTTTAGCAAATTCAGCGCAATGATAAACAAAGTTGCTCTAAAGGAGCCTACAACCGTCCTGGCAAAGGTGTAGTACAAGCTGAAGGGTAAGGATGGCGGCCCAACATTGACAGGCAAATGGTCAATGATCTTCTAATTGGGCTAAATGAGTTCAAATTTCCAGGGTCTGATGATTCTTTCCTAGGACTACTACTTGTCAACATTTGCATTAATGATTTAGATGAGGAAGTGCAAAGACAGATAATTAAATTTCCAGATAACACAAAGCTGGGTGGAATAGCAAATACCCTGGAAGACAGAGATAAGATCCACAGTGATCTTGATAGGTTAGGAGGCTGGGCAGAGAGCAACAGAATGCAATTGAATAGGGACAAATACCAAGTCCTCCACTTAGGAACATGAAACCAAATGCACCACTACAAGATGGGGAACACTTGGCTCAACAATGCTGCACTTGAGAATGATCTTAGGGTTGCTGTAGATCACTAGCTAAATATGAGCTAACAATGTTTCTGTGTTTCTAATGTGATGCAGTGGTGAAAAAGGCAAATGCTATTTTGGACTGTATTAATAGAAGCATCACTTTCAAATCACATGAAGGACTGGTTCCCCTATGCTCTTCACTAGTAAGACCTCACCTGGAGTACTGTGTCCAGTTCTGGGCACCTTGGTGTAAAATAAGATGCAGAAAAGCTGGGAAAGGTACAGAGGAGGGCAACAAGGATGATTCAGGGACTGGAGGCAAAGCCCTGTAAGGAAAGATTGAGACAACTAGGCATGTTTATCCTCAGGAAGACTGAGGGGTCATATGATAGCACTCTACAAATACCTCAAAGGCTATCAGAAAGAGGAAGGATAAGATCTCTTCTTGTTCATTCCAGAGTATAGGACATAGAATAATGAACTTAAGTTAAACCAGATTTAGATTAGACACCAAGAAGAATTTCCTCCCTGCCAGAGCAGTACAATAATGGAACTTGTTATCTGGGGAACGTGTGGGCTCTCCCTCGCTGGAGATGTTCAGAAAGCATTTGGGGAGTCATCCAAGTGGGATGCTGTAACTTAATGTCCTGTAGTAGCAGGGTGTTATACCCAATGGCCTTCTGGCCCCTTTCAATTCTATGATTCTATGTGATACGCTTGAAATAGAAGAGATAGAGAAGAAATTAAGATTCTAAAACAGAATCATTTTGGACATGCAAATAAGCCAGGAAGATTCTTAGCATACTGTCTTAAGAAAGAAACTGAAAGAATGATAACAGTGGTGAAGAAAGGCAACAGAATTACCTATATAGAAAAGAAAATACATGAAAGTTTACCCTCTTTTTTCAAATTTGTATCAAAAAGACCCAGTTCTAGAAGATAGAATTGATCAATATATAGAAAAAGCACACACTGAAAATTTTACACCAGCTCATAGAGAAATACTGAATGGTATTATTACTATCCAAGAAATATCACAAGCTATTAAAAAACTGAAGAAAGATAAAGCAGCTGGCCCAGATGGTTTCACAATGATCTATTACAATATGGCCACAAGAAAACGAATGACACCACTTCAGAAAGTAATGAAATAAATTAGTAAAGAGAAATCATTACTTCCATCATGGCAAGATGCTCATATTACACTGATATATAAAGAAGGCAATGACCTACTTTGCCACAATCTTTTCACTATTAATTATGAATGACCATTTTTTAAAAGTTGATAATGTCAGAAAGATTAAGAAAGTAGATCACAAAGCAGATTTGTACAGATCAGACTGGCTTTCTACCAAAGTGATATATGAAAGTTAATTAATGCAGTTGAATTTGTTAAGAAGGAGAAACCTGCATTCAGCATCTAAAAAGCATTTGATAATGTGCCTTGGCCCTTTTTTATTAAAGACTTTTCATTATTTAAATTGTGGTCCAAGATTCATGAATTGGATTCAAGCAATTTATACAGAACAACATGCAGAGATTTGAATAAATAAGAGCTTTGACTAATGCTCTTCAAATAGATAGAGGAACACATAAGGGATATCCATTATCACCATTCCTGTTTATCCTTATACTGAATATCTTAGCTACAAAAGACGACAAGATCCAAAAATCAAAGGCTTGAAAGTAGATTGAGAAGAATACAAAATGAAAAGTTATGCTGATGATATAGTATTGATAATCCTAAATCCACATCTATCAATGCAACATATAATAGATTAAATTGAAAAATTTGAAAATTTGAATCTTTCTATGCTTATAAAATTAACAAGCAAAAAAGAAATTTAAAAATTTCTAATGGAACAACAAAATATTTAAAAATCTCAGGATGTGAAATAACTTTTAATCCAGTTAAGTATCTGGGAATAAATGTGACTGGACATAATAATACATTATTCCAAGACAATTATAAAATAATATGGAAGAAGATCCAAATAGTTCCTACCAAAGTTGAACTTTTAATTTCAGATAATATCAATTTTTGTACAAGGAAAAACTACAGAAATGGCAAAGACAATTAAACACTTTTATTTGGAAGGGATAAAACCCAAGGATTTGTATTTTGAGAATGGTTGGGTGCCCAAGTGTGGGCCAGAGGCATTACTGGAAATAAAGCTTGCATTGGAGACCAGCACTTGATTTTGCAGCATTTGTTGTTGTTCTTAGTTGCAAAGTTGTGTCTGACCCATCACAACCCCATGAACAACATTCCTCCAGGCCTTCCTGTCCTCCACCATCTCCCGGAGTCCACTTAAGCGCACACCATTCATCTAAGAAGCTATTCTTATCTCTTCTGGCTATTCTCTGGAATTCTGCATGCTATTGGGTGTATCTCTTTTTTACTCCCTTGCCTTTCACTTCCCTTCTTTCCTCAGCTATTTGTAAAGCTTCTTCAGACAGCCATTTTGCTTTCTTGCATTTCTGTTGCTTTGGGATGGTTTTAGTTGCTACCTCTTGTAAAATGTTGTGAACTTCCATAGTTCTTCAGGCACTCTGTCTATCAGATCTAATTCCTTAAATCTATTTGTTCCCTCTACTGTATATTCATCAGGAATATGATTTAGGTCATACCTGAGTGGCCTAGTGCTTTTCCCTACTTTCTTTAATTTAAGCCTAAATTTTGCAAGAAGAAGCTCATGATCTGAGCCACAGTCAGCTCCTGGTCTTGTTTTTACTGACTGTATAGAGCTTCATCTTTGGCTGCAGAGCACATAGTCAATCTGATTTCTGTGTTGACCATCTGGTGATGTACATGTGTAGAGTTGTCTCTTGGGTTGTTGGAAAAGAGTGTTTGCTATGACCATCGTATTCTCTTGACAAAATTTTACCAACCTGTGCCCTGCTTCATTTTGTACTCCAAGGCCAAACTTGCCTGTCATTCCGGTTATCTTTTGGCTTCCTACTTTAGCATTCCAATCCCCCATGATGATAAGGACATTATTTTTTGGTGTTAATTCTAGAAGGTGTTATAGGCCTTCATAGAACCGGTCAACTTCAGCCTCTTCAGCATCAGTGGTTGTGGGATAGACTTGGACTACTCTGATGCTGAATGGTTTGCCTTGGATTTGAACAGAGATCATTCTGTCATTTTGGAGATTGTATCCCAGTACTGCTTTTCCTACTCTTTTATTGACTATGAAGGCTACTCCATTTCTTCTGAGGAATTTTTGCCCACAGTAGTATACTTGATGGTCATTGTACCCCAGTACTGCTTTTCCTATTCTTTTATTGACTGTGAAGGCTACTCAATTTCTTCTGAGGAATTCTTGTCCACAGTAGTATACTTGATGGTCATCTGAATTAAATTCACCCATTCCTGTCCATTTTAGTTCACTGATTCCTAAGATGTTGATGTTCAGTCCTGTCATCTCATGTTTGACCATGTCTAGCTTGCCTTGATTCATAGATCTTACATTCCAGGTTCCTATGGAGTATAATTCTTCACAGCATTGGACTTTCCTTTCACCACCAGATACATCTGCAACTGAATGTCCTTTCAGCTTTGACCCAGTTGCTTCATTCTTTCTTGAGCTACTAGTACTAGCCCTCTGCTCTTCTGCAGTAGCACACTGGACACCTTCCGACCTGAGGGGCTCATCTTCTGGCATCATATCTTGCAGCATTTTGCAGCATACCATTTATTTAAAATAAAATAATTATACAAATCAGGGTATCTTCTGAGCATCAAGAGGCACCACGTTGAAGATCCCAGGTACAGAAGATAATGAATCTTGCCTAGTTAAAGAAACAACCTAGTACATCAAATTTGCAATGTAGCCACTTGCTCCTTGTTCTGATGTTCTATTCTGTGTGCAAATGGCACAGTCATTAACAGTCAGAAAAATATATATCTATATATATAAATGGAGAAGAATTCTGCTCAATACATAATTGTACTAAATTTTTCTGGAAGGTCTTAGCTGTTAAAAATACCTCCAATATGAAGACTTTGATTTAAAAAAGGGTCATTTGTATTGTTTTTCTTTGCAGATCAAATTAATCCTGATTCAGATGGCAACTGGGGAATCCTTGGAGTTAGCCTTCAGCCGCAATACCATGCATGCGATAATTGCAGACAAAAAGAATATTAACCACTCCAATGGAAGAGAGAAGAGGGAGCTGTCATGTGGGAAAGGATACTTTCCTCACCCAAATAGAACTCACTGCTGCTTTAAATGCCACAGAGGTAAGCTAGAATATAAAATGGAGTGATACTTACTCAATTCATATTTCCATGTGCCACCATGATGCTTTCTAATGCAAAAAATGAACCTTATGCTGTTTTGCTGCAACTTAAATCTGACTGCTACTTAATGAAGTAGAAATGGGGAGTCAAGAGAGTTAAAATCCTTAAAAATCCTTGCAGATTATTCAAAAACACAATAACAGAAGGTCAAGGTAGGAGGAGTCCAAGAGGACCCCACCATACTTCATGAGCAGGCTAATGAAGCCATTCAATCTTTTAAAAATGTTTTTTCCTCCCCAAAGTGGAATTTTTGCCCAAATGAAAAGAGTAAAAAGGAACATAAACTTTGGCAAAGAAAATCCAAGAAGATAGTAGATGCAAAAAATATTTTGAGGAGCATATTTTATTTATTCAGAGAACGGATGGTAGGCTTCACCCTAAAAAAATGAAATATGCCCCATGTCCTATAAATTGTCTCCACAATGCTCATAAGCCTCTGAACTTCTCCTACAAATGAACCTTGAGAGCTTGTTTGGGGGTTCTAGCAGGGGAGCATGGCTATCATGTACCTTTGACCAAAGAACAGTACACTCCTTCTCTCTGTGATGGTTGTCCTCTTCCACCGAGTGTGCAGCTTTGGGAGGGATGCACATGGAGTGGTGAGGGAGGAAGGAAGGGGACACCTGCCTAGCTAGTCAGATCAGCCGAATCAACCATGGCAATCAATGGGATGATGTCGCATCCAGATCACCTTCAAGTCCAAGTGATCTGGTGGACATTGTTTGCTTGGATTTCCAAAATGCTGTGGACAAGGGACCTCCCCAAAGACTCCTGAGAAACTTAGCAGTAAAATAATGTATGTTTGGGCAAAAAAACCTTAACAACAATCTACATTTGATAAGATCTTGAGCTAGCAGAGTGCAACCAAGAAAGAGATCTTGAGGTTGTTGTGTACAGCTTAATGGAAATATAAATCCAGTGTGCAGTTTTGCAAAAAAAGGAAAAGGCAAACTTGATGTCAGGCATAATTAAGAAAGGAATTAAAAATAAAACCAGCAATATCGTACTGCTCCTATACAAATCTATGCTGTGACTACACTTAGAATACTGCATGGTATGGTGGCTGGAGTGTTGGACTGGGGACCTGGGAGATCCTTGTTCCATTTCCCATTCTGCCAGGAAGCTCACTGGGTGACCTTGGGCCTGTCATTGCCTCTCAGCCTAACCAACCTCATACGGCAGTTCTGAGGTTAAAGTGGAACTATGTAAACCAAAAGGATGCACTGGCGCAGTGGGTTAAACCACTGAGCTGCTGGGCTGGTTGATCAAAAGGTTAACAGTTCGAATCTGCAGACGGGGTGAGCTCCTGTATTCTGTCCCAGCTCCTGCCAATCTTGTAGTTCGAAAGCATACAAATGCAAGTAGTAAAAAGGTACCACTTTGGTAGGAAGGTAACAGTGTTCCATGCACTTTGGTGTTCAGTCATGCTGGCCACATGACCATGGAGACTGTCTGCGGACAAACACTGGCTCCCTCGGCTAGGAAACAGAGATGAGCACCACCCCCTAGAGTCAGACATGACTGGACTTTAATATCATGGGGAAACTTTTACCTTTTATGTAAACCACCTTGGGTTCCTCACAAGGAGAAGATAAATGGGATATATATGCATCATCATCATCAGCAGCATAACAACAACAACAACAATAATGGTTATTGCAAAGTTGGAAACATGCAGAAAAGGCAATTAACATGATCAAAGGGTTAGAGCAAGTCCCCTAAGAGGAAAGCTTACAACCAATGAGACTGTTTAGCTTTGAAGAACAGCTAGTGATGGGAGACATGATAGAAATATATAGTATTATGTACTGTGTGGAGAAAGTGGAGAGGGAGACATGTTTTGCTTTTTGCCAGGGTCATCCCATGCAGCTGATTGGGGAATGATTCAGAACAGATAAAAGGAAGTACTCCACACACAGTTAAATGGTGGAATTCACTTGCAGAATATGTAGGGGAGGCCACCCATTTGAGTGTCTTTTAAGGAGGATTGGGCAAATTCATGGATAAGGCTATCAATGGCTACTAGTTCTGATGGCTAAATACCATCTGCAGTATCAGAGGCAGTAGCCTATATGTACCATTTGCTGGCATACCTGAGCAGGAAGATGCTCTTGCACTCGTGTCCTACTTGTGGGAACCGTGGAAGGCCACTCTGAACAGAACACTGGACTAGATGGACTGTTGGTCTGATACAGCATGGCTCTTCTGATGTTCTTATTTTACCCCAACCTAAAATTATCCTAAGCCGACAATTTCATTCTGTCTTCAGTTCTGCATTTTTACCTCTCTAGGTGACATCAACAGTTGTCCAATTATTTTGCAGGAATGTATGTTGAACGAGACTGCGTAGAATCAAACAGTACACCCATTTGCAGAATATGCCACCCGGGTACCTACATGCCTGAAGATAATTACTCGGATAGGTGTTTTGAGTGCCAACACTGTCATACAAGTAAGTCTGTTCATATTTGGGGTTAAAGTAACAGTGAGTGTATATATGTATGTGGAATTTACAGAAGGATGAGCAGGGACAAAACTAGAATCAGGGTGGCTAGGTAGAAGCAGAACAACATAAAGTATGTTATATGAGTTTTTCTGATGCAAGATTTTTGGGGGGAACATTGGATAGATGTTTATATACTGCTTTTCCTTAAGCAATTTATAGAAATGCTTTGCAAAATGCAAACACATATTAATGATGTACAAATTCATTCTTTAAAAAATCAATAGCCTACCAGTAAAAGCTGTATCAGAAAAGAATGAATCTCTGGGTATTGTTCCAATTGCTCTGTTGCTAGATGGCCCAGTATGATCTATGTAAAATTAACCAATTCTCTCCCCACCCTACCACACCCTAACTCTCTTGCTAGATTTGGGGCAGAAAGTGCTATCCAGTTGTACCCCTGAGAAAGATACTGTATGTGGCTGTGCTGAAAATCAGTATCGGACTAGTCACACTTCTGAGTTCTTCTGCAAAGATTGCAGCGCCTGTCACAATGGAACAATCAGGAAAACTTGTGAGTGAAATCAGGACAAACTCAATGTGACTTTACTGCCCCACCATTAATCAGAAACAGATCATCTGCCCTACAGCAAAGCTGCTTGTTTTCGGTGCAATCTCTTTGTGTGTTGACAACATTTCTGTCCTCTCCTTCCTTCTTCCCAGCTTTATGTTTTTAAAACCCCATTTTTCAGCCATTTAGCATTTTCAAAACAGCATTAAATATGAAATTGAACGAACTAATAATAGTACACCAGATGTAAATGCAGCTTCACAGAGGTCTCTGACAGGTCTCTGCTCCAAGGAGTATATAGCCTAACATGGAAAAATCACAATTAAATGTGGCAGCGACAATACCAAATCAAAAACAAAACAAAGTGTATGAAGAGCCACAACAAAGACTTAACATACTTTAACCAGTTTTCCTAAAGTGTTTTTCCCCTGGGGTAAAAATCTTTGTGTGGGAAGGAAATTACATAATGAAGAAGAAAATCTGTTGTCTTTTATGATGATCAGTTTCATCTCAGTGCAACAAAGACTATGGGGCAAGGCTTTTGTAAAGACTTTGAGTGAGCATGGACGTTCATACAAGAGAGGTTCATACAACTTCCTTGGATACCTAGAACCATGGAAGGTTTAAAGTTTATTACCTTGAAATGTGTTCATAATCCCAATTTAGTTACTTTAGTTACAGTGGAGCTGCTGAAGCCATTCCCCAGTGAGGAGAGGTTGCAGTTTCTGGGTCTGTTTAGCATACAGAAAAAAGGCATGTAATAGGAGGCATGACAGAGATGTATAAAATATGCTTGCTGGGGAGAAGGCTAATAAGGGGGCGATTTTTTCCCAGTCTTATAGTACTAAAATCTGGGGTCATCCCGTGAAGATGAATAGTGGCAGTTTGTGTGTAGTTAAACTCTGCAATTCTCTAGCGCAAGATGTAGTGCTAGCCACTGACTTGGACAGATGATTAAACAGTTTTAATGGAGCTAGCAATAGTCAGTAGTCATAATGACTGTATAGTTAAATCTAGAACTGGTGGCAGTAGGCTTCTGGGTACCAGCTGTTGGGAATTTGAGCAGGATAGTGCTTTATGCTCATGCCCTGCTTGTGGGTTTCCTGTGGGCAGTTGGTTGGGTGCTTTGGAAACAGAATGCAGGACTGATCCAGCAAAGGCTCTTTTAGGTTTTTATGGCATAATAATAGTCAACAAATGAATTCTTTCTCAGCACAGGGATTCAAGGTTGTGAGTTGAATTTCTGTCGGTTGTGTGGCTATTGAAAGCGCAAAGTTCTAACCTTTGAAGAATTTAGTAGTACTTTAGTGCTACTGTGATTCTTGGTTTTGATTTTTGTTTAAATTGTGAAACTCAATAGATAATTAATTTTTAAAAATCCTCTTCTTGACTGCCATGGAATTTTTCCTGCTTCTTCCATTCTTCCCTCTGCAGATAGCCCATATCCTTTTCCTTCCCCACCTCATCATTCTTCTTCATCTTATCATCTTTATAATTTATAAAGAAGTTTCTTCATTCTTCCACATCTCTGAGCTTATATATATGCATGTAGTCACCCCAGGCAGGGAATGCCTTGTTTTTGTTTTACCTCTGTCCATCAGCATCTGAAAACCATTACTCTGTAGCAACCAATTTCTCCTAGTGATTGTTTTTCACTGTACCCACTAATCCATTAATCTTATCCTCTAACTGCCTAACATGTCCTGCTTTTTTGTTCCTCAGTCCATTTTGAAAGATTTTTCTGATGCATCCATGTGATGGAGCAATTCTTTCTTCCATGGCCATTATATTTGGACATCCACTCTCTTCCCCACTCCTTGCTGCCACAAAGGGCACAACTAGATGTACTACAGGGTATCTGTGATTAAGGATCTCCTACATTTTATTAAAGAGAGAATAACAGTCCTATGGGCCCTGAATCAGATTACTGATGAAAGAAGAGGAAGGGTTTAGCTCTATCTGCCCCTCTTAGCTCTGTTTTCTTATTGTAATCAAACTCCTGAAGCCATTTGTTCCATGATGGAAAACATACACATAGTATTTGAGTACTTCCATATTTTCATCTCAAGGTGGCTCTGTAATTTTAATCAGGAAATCTGCATGGTGTGTGAGGAGAACAGTTAAGCCCCATCCCCTAGCACTGCAGTGTGGTTGTGACAACTCACAGCTGTTGCTAAATTTTCTATGAAATCACAAGAAATCTTGACACAGATATCTGGTTCACATATTCAGCCCTGGATAACCAGGAATGGCATATTCTTTCTTGTTAATAATTTTCTTTTCTTCCCAGGTACAGAATTCAGTGACACAGTATGTGAGTGTCACTATGGATTCTTTCTTCAAACAGATCAGAGCAACTGCTCCCCATGCAGCAGGTAGGGGATCTTATTGTCTACTCCTGTAAAATGTATATGGTTTTCCCTGTGAACCACATGCATTGATCTCTGTGTGGCCCAGAAGACCCTTCCCACTTCCTCCAGCTGATTCTCTTCCTGGTTCCTTGGTTGATTTGGTTGTGCTGGAAATGGATGAAGGCTGTGCTTCTGTGCTGTTTCCAGCATTAATCCACTGGGCAGTGAGGGGAGCTGCCTGATGAGATTGCTGCAATCTCATCATGAACCTCCCCACTGCCCAGTAGATTAGTGTTGGATATAGCTAAGGAGCCCCTGAAGTATCACAGTCCTCAGTGGATTGGTGCTGGGATCTCAGCACGTCAATAGGGCAGGGAAAGTTATGTGCATGCTGGGAAAGAGTGTGTGTGTTTGTGTGTGTGGGTCAGTGGTGGGGGAAAGGATTTGTTGATGTCAGAAGCTGGCTTGGGAAGCCAAGCCCTGCCCACTGCCAATTCCAGCCACACTCAGTGCTGGTATGTGGCCCTCAGAGGCAGAAAGATTGCCATTCCTGCTGTAAAAAACTGGACTGTGTTCTGGTAGAGAAAAAGGATTCTTACTGCACATGATGACAGAAACTCAGGTCTCCAGAGGCATGTTTTCCTCATAAGGGAAATGCAGAGGTGGGGAAGAAGTACAGGACAGTTTCCCTGGCAAATGAGCTTTCCCCTCACGTCTTACCTCAGCTGACTCTGAGATGATGTAGCATTTGCAAGGCAGATTAAGCATCTTTTGCTCCTGACTGCTGATCCTTCCTTGGAATGCACCTATGGATCACCAAATTCAAGGGGCATTTTTTGCCAGTTTTGCATACAAGTTTGCGAAGTTAATGCCTATTTCCACTCATTTAAAGGATTATCTTAGTTTAAATAACTTGAGTAACTTAACACTCAGTGTTCACCGAAAAAATTCAAGGGAAAGCAAAATAGGTGCCACATAAACCTATTTCTTCCTATTTGTTTATTTATTTAGACATACGTGTATTTATAGGCCACCTATAACTGCTGAGGCCTTCCTAGGTGGGTTACAATACATAAAACGTATTAACAAAGTAAAACACATTAAATCCTATTAGAATACAATGAATTAAAGCATCTATAAAAGCAATATAAAAAGGGCACAGCATTCAGACTAAATGTTAAAAAACGTCCTAAAAAGGCTCCTATGCAACCCAAGACTCCTTTTCATCTTTCAGTTGCAATGCACAAGATTGTGAGGCACGCTGCAAGGCACTAAATGTAGTGACACACCAACCAAGTTCCTTAGGTAAGTTCTGGAATCATCCCTCTAATGGCCAGTCGCTTTCTGTGGCACTTACCCTCTTTGTGCTTTCTTCTCTTCTGTGTTCATTTCTTACCACATCTATTTGCAGATCCTTCCCAGCCTACCATCTCTAACATGCTTCTTTTTTCCATACAGGACTCATGTCCGTCCTCAGCTCACTGGTTGTTTTCTTTGGAGCTGGCTGCATGTTGTTGTTGATAAGGAGAATCGTCAAGCCATCTTGTCAGAGAACACTGAGCTCCCCTTGGTGCCCATATCGTGAGTATAAGCTTTTGCTTATAAGCCTTGCCGAACTCCTTTCTCAATTTCGAACCAATCAGTGGTTCCGTGTCCAGTTCTCACTGTTGCTTCTTGACCCGCATATAGGTTTCTCAAGAGACAAATAAGATGGTCTGCTACTCCCATCTCTTTAAGAACTTGCCACAATTTGTTGTGATCCACACAATCAAAGGCTTTAGCATAGTCAATGAAGCAGAAGTAGATGTTTTTCTGGAACCCCCTAGCTTTCTCCATGATCCAGCATATGTTGTCAATTTGATCTCTAGTTCCTCTCCCTCTTCGAAATCCTGCCTGTACTTCTGGTAGTTCTCAGTCCACATACTGCTGGAGCCTAGCTTGTAGTACGTTGAGCCTAACTTTGCTAGCATGTGAAATAAGTGCAATGGTGTGGTAGTTTGAATATTCTTTGGTATTGCCCTTCTTTGAAATTGGAATGTCCTTCCACTAGTAATTTCCTGGTACCTACTACCAAAATAGACTTTTAAGTAGTTGTTACCTATTTCCAGCCCAAGCCATTCTAGTCTTTGTTTTATTTGTTATTGTTGCAATTGCAGTTGTTTTTAATTGTGGTTTCAGACTAGCAAACAGTTGACATGAATAGGACTGGAATGTAAAATCCCAAATTTTTCCCTTGTTTTCGGTGGGCAGCTCTACTTCTACCATGGGGGTTGAGGGAAGGTATCTAAATGACCACAAATTCAGCAAATTGTGTAGATCTATTAATTTTTGGTGTTTCCTGATGGGTATCAACTAGTGCCATCCATCTGGATCAAAAATATAGTGCAATTATTTGGCCTTTTCCTCCTTGATAGATTTTCTACTCTAAATCATTACATTGTCATACTCCATGGTCTCTCCTGAATTTCCTGGTCATTTTTGCGGCTTTTTTTTTTTTTTTAGAGCAAGTAAAGTCTGTTACTTTCCTAGATGACCTCATTATTTGCTACAGAAACCCTGTGTATTTTCACAATTCTGCTTTATGTCATGGTGCCATATTGTGCTGCGTACAGAAAGGCAGAGGGGAAAACCCCCAAAGGACACTCTAATCATCTTCTCATGAAGAACATTGTAGAAGCAGCCTTGATAAAGTTTTTATGTTGCCTGTAGAGAAGTCCTAAGGAAAAAAGAAGAAACAGTGAGAAATCATTACAGGATAGTGAAAGTTGGCACTGTCTGGACTCCCTTTTAAATTCTGTGAATAAGTCAGGGTGACTGCATAGCAGCCCTCATCAAGATTAAGAATGAGTAGACCTGAATCCATTCCATCGTTTCTTATTTAAGAAACATGATAGAAGCAGCAGTAGGAAAACATGAGAGAACTACAAATGGAAGCTGGCAACATGTGGATTCCCATAATATTCAGCAGCTGAGGCAGGGCCTTGGCACACTAAAATGCCAAATCTGGAAGCACCCTGGGTCAGACGTGGAAAATCAGGATGTTGTTTAAGAGGGAGGGAAAAGAAAATATGAAGGCAAAAAGAGCTTGTTTGTGAAGCTAAGTAGGGAGGGAGAGTGTGTGCTATGAGGCTATAAGAAGCCCCCTCCCCTCTTTATACTATAGGAAGACACTTCAGAAAGAACAAAAGGTTAAAAAGATACCTTTTCCCACTGCTGTTCTCCAGAGTCCCTCCCTCCCTTACTCTACTATGTAGCTGTAAAGACTCAGATTTAGGACAGGCAGACAGCCCTAAATCTGAATCTCCTAGTAGAGGTGGGCAACTTTTGGTCCTTCAGGTATTTTAGCCTACAACTCTTACCAGCAATAGGCAGTATTACTAATGGTGTGGGATGATGCAAGTTGCAAGTCAAACATGTCACCCTCCCCTGCTCTAGCACTCTGTAGCACAGTGTGGAAAGGCTGGGATCAGAAGAAGAAAAACTCCACTTCTTTGTTGTGGTCTCTGTGCATCACACATATATGGGTGCTGTGTCTGCGCAGTGTCTGTTGCCGGGAAGATTTAAGAGCTTTAACAGTTTTGGCGGGAACTCCGCACCCCCCGTCCCCTATAATATAAATGGGCGGAGTGCCTGCCCCTTCGCCAGTCCGCTTGCGACCACTGTTCGCTATGCCTCGGGCCTTTTTTTGCTTGTCTCCTCGTCGTTTTTTTCTCGATAGCTTCTTCCATTACTGATCACTTCTAACTTGCTCTAGATTTCTACCCTTCACAAACACTTTCCTTCCTTGTCGTTCACTCCCTTACTGATCCCATTCACAACTTGCTTCTTCCCCCACAACCAACCCCTTTCCCAAAAATAAAAATAAAAATAATTTTTAAAAAACCCTTCTATCATTCTCTTCCCGTACTGCTATACTCTTTCCCTTTTTCTCTCTCGTACAGCAGGCGGCTTTTCGCAAGTGCACCCAGTGCAGAGCAAAAATGTCTCCCCCTGATCTGCACTCCCTCTGTCTCCTCTGCCTAAGAGAGGGACATAGGATGGATAAGTGCAGCCACTGCCAATCTTTCACCAGGCAGGCTCGGAAAAACCGAGAAAACCAGCTGAACAAAATGTTATGGGACCAAGCCTTAGTGGCTATGAGGCTGGTCACAGCGGCTGCCGACTCTTCTTCGGCTCCCGGTTCTTTGAAGAACACCCCCTCTTGTCTATCTGAAGGGGACACTGTCAGTCCCAAGGGAAAGTGCTCCTCTTGCTCTCCTCCTAAGAAGCATAAGGAGAAGAGAAAGCATGTCGGATCCGATGGGGCCACAATACCTAAGTGCCCCAAGAAAGACAAATCTGACAAGACCGAGTGTCGGCACAAAAAACTTCCCAGGGTGCTTCGCACTGAACCGATTGATCTATCTGCCTCACTACCGACCGAGCCTTCCGGCTGCCAATCAGTCATGCAAGCGACACCTCCATTGTTGCCTCTGCGGATTACCATCTCTCCTCACTCCAGTCCCGGCTGATTGGATCCATTGGCTTGAGCCTCTATTACAGATGAGAAATGTGTAAATCGCCACATCGGTCAGGACCTGAACAACAACCTGTGAAGTTGCCAACTCCTATTCCTGCCTGCCATTCATCTCCGGAGGGATCTGCACGGGCCCTGCATCATCCTTCTTCCTTCCTGCCTCCACAACCTCCTGCTCCACAACTTTTGCAGTACTGGGTGCCTTTACCCTATGGGGATTTCAAACTTGAATGCATGGATCGTCCCTATCCATGGGATTTTTATCCCCCATATGGCTATTACCCACCATTGCCAACACGTCTCCACCATTCCACCCTTCAATCAGTGTCGAGGAATGCTCCATCAACGTCCACCACGGCACTTGCCCATTCACCACTGTCTCCTGACAGCTCTTTTTCTTTCAGTCTGCAGTATCAGTCCGATTCAGATTTGGAGGAATCCCAACAAATTTTCACCTCTCCTGATGCCATGATTACTACCCAGGGTATGGGATCTCTGGGGGACAGCCATGGTTGGTTCTCGGAGCTGCTTGCTCGTATGTCCTGTTCTCTCGAGATCAGCGTACAGCAGTGTACCGACATGAACCAGGACAACATCTATGATGTGGTTCACAAAGAAGACTCAGTCCCAATTGCCCTGCCGTTTATTTCCATACTTTGACAGGCAATGACAGAATATGGGTCTCTTCAACTGTCAGCCATTTTTTGCAGCTCTCTGTTACTTCACCCTTCCACCTTGAAGTGCCACTAATGTTTACACAGACACCAGAAGTTTTTGCATTGTGGACTACATTAAAAAGTCAGCTACTCTGTTCCATTGTAGTAAAATTCTAGAATTAAAAAGCAAAAGCAAACCCAAGTGCCATCAGTGCAGAGCAAGAGGATTATGTAATTTACTGAGAAATAAACAGGGCTATATAAAATGGGTTTCCTCCCTGCTTTCTAAGGCCCAAGCTTGGAGATGGGAATTTTCCTGGCTTTTGCATTTTTCAAATATCTTCAGGGTTGAGTGTAACCAAAAAAAGCTTTGGCATTGCTGTCCTCATGTATTTGCATACATTATTATTATTATTATTATTATTATTATTATTATTATTATTATAACATTTCTATGCCGCCCCTTGCCGAAGCCTCGGGGCGGCTTACAACACAATAAAATACATTGAAATACAATAGAACATAATAAATTACCAGTAAATACAAAAATACAAAAAATACAAAAAATACACTGAGTTACAAACATAATAATATAAAATTAAAATTAACAGTATAAAATAAGTAAATAAATAATATAGGTATTCTCTTTTAGAGCACTAAAAAGGCATGGACATTAAAACAAAATGCAGTACATTATTTCAGAATTGCACAGAGATAAAATCATTACATGACCAGGTCACTGGCAAAGTTTAATTCTCTAACTGAACCTTTAGTTTCAGTGCAGGGTTTTAGCACAAACTGTTTCCTACTGAAAATGGTTTAGGAAGCTATGAAGGAGCTGCTAACCCTGAGAGGTGGATGCAGACCCTAGAATGCACTAGGATGTATTCACTCAGATAAATTTTTGAGCGGAGGATGAATGTTGCTTAAAGAAGGCAAAAGGCAAAGCTTTTTCGGAGAAAGGGCTGGCAATGCAAGACATGAAATAGGTGTACAAATGTAAATACAACACATGTGACAGAGAAAGAGGAGGGCATCCCCAACGTGTCATCCATCTTCACCAACACAAAATCTCCCACTGTGCCTCAGTTGCACATTTTTCTGTCCATACCTGCAAAGAGTTACAGCTGTTGTTTCACTCTTTACTTATTTATCTATTGTTTTACCCCTTTAACAGATTTTCTGTACTAAGAAAAAAAGCATGGAAAAAGTGGTTAGAAAGCATGGGAGGTTTATAATTGGAAGATATCCCTCTGTAAAATTATGTGAAGAAGGCATAGGAATTGTACATCAAACATCTTGTCTAGAAGCAGGAAAATCTGTTACTTGATGAACTAAAAAATGAAGTCTTTTCATTTCTTTTGTTTGAAGGGACATTATCAGCTGGAAAAAGAAAATAGGAGGAAGAAGCAACAACAAAATTAGTTATTTATCATGACTTGCATTTGCCAAGAGTTGGCTGGACAGATTAATGCATTTTATCTCTTTTTGGTGTACTTTGTGCTTTTGTTAAGAATGAAAATGAGAACAGTTGTAGCTTCTTAAATCACTTTAACACTACTCTCCTGTCCATTCCCAATTACATTTATACCCCAATTTCCTCCCCTCCCCCACTTTGGCACTGTAATATTTTTTTTTCTTTCTTTGGCCTACATATGGAAAGGTTTCATTTTCATTTTGTTGGGACAGTTTGTAAAACAGCCAGAAGGTTTCACATTATTGGCCTGTTCTTTGAACTCGGTACAGAATTCACCTTCCATTTTCAGACTCATATGGAACAGTTTGCAAGCAGCAAGAGGTCAAGGTATTTGCTAAAAACTGAGAAAAGAGATTCTCCATCCCACATTTTAGACTAGCTAAAAAGTAGGCTTTCGAAGTTCTGACATTTCATGTACAAGAGAAGGCAGTAGGAATTGCACTGAACCTCAGGAAGGTTTATATCTCATCCCAGACTCTACCTTTTCTATCACTGCTTTGTAAAACAGTGATATATTTTTCACTATTTGGCCTGGTTTCAGTGCAACAAGGAGGGGCAGGGAAGTAGTGAATTCCCATAATGGAAAAAGATGAATGCTGCCCCCTACAGCCATTTGGCTAGAGGATTAAAATCCTCAGGGACTCCTTCCTTTCCTTAATGTTCCATCAAGAAATACACAGAGTGGAATACAGTTTTGATAAAACAATTGCATTTTAGAGAAGCAAATGCATTGTGTCCAGTTTTTCATTCCCATGAATAGTGAAGAGATTTCTGTGGTGTTTCTTTAATATTTGTTTACAAATATACAAGCTGATATGAAGAAGTGGGTAACATCCAGTTGTAGTGCTAGCATATAGAACTGTTCTGTTACAAGCAGACAGTATATGCTTGAAGCCCAAACTCATCATAGGCTTGTGTCTTTGCTTTGGCTAAACTGAAGGACATAATTTTGGTAGCCACTGTGACCCAGGTCATTAGGTATGTTCAGTAGCTGGTGGCTACTGAACATACTAAAGAAACATCCTGCCATCACTGCTAGTTGAGGAATAATGAGCAATGATGAGCCATCTGATTGTTCAACAGCTATAAACTGAGAAAACTCCCATCATCAACAACAAACCAAAAATAAAGTTAATCTGTTTTGACATTCATGAGATTATTTTTTCTGGTTTTTTTCAGCTTCAATTCAGCAACCAGCAAAAGAACTTCCTGCAAAAGTAAGCATTTGAAACCTTTCCTTAAATGCCTTGCACATGGGCCTGGAACACAGATCAAAACTGTTTGTTACTTATTCCTAACATGCTTATTTCCAAGTACTCTTACTTCATACATGAATGGCAGAATGACATGGATAGGACTCTTCATGCTCTGAGGTATTTATTAACAGTTTTGGAGTGCCTGTGTCTCAGATCACCAGGCTTCCTCTTCCTCTTCTTCTCTCAGCTGATTCTCCACAGTTTATATGCATAGTTCAGATGCATACCTCGTTGACGTTAAGATTTGGTCCAAATCGCTTTTATTTATTTTAAAATAATTATATACTTTCACCCCTCAAAGCAACTAATAGAGAAAAAAAATGCAAACACAGAGCAGAGCCAATTTATTTATTGAAGGTTTTTATAGATGGTTCTCTTCAGCATATTCTCTCAGAATGGTTTACAATGTTAAAAAGAATATGCCAGGCATTGGGAATTGTTTTAGTTCCACTGAAGGCCAAATTGCCCAGGGCCATAATGGTCTGGATGCCAGTGATTGGCAGTACCAGAGCACCCATCCTCCTTTTCTCCATTATTTATTCATTGGCTGGGTAATTTTGGGTTATTGTGTTGTCTGAACCCAGCCACACAAAAAAATCATGGCTTGTTAACCATGAATACCCCACCTTTCACAACCCAAGAGCAATTTATAAGTTGTTCATGGTTAACAAACCATAGTTTGCTAGCAGAATTGTGTTCAGACAACATGATAACTCACATTTCAACAACTGCTTGTAGTTCAATTACAAACTATACGCAAACCACAGTCAACTCTTGAGTGTAGGTTATCATATTGTCTGAGTTCAGTCATTGACCCTTTGATGACATAGCAACCCATCATGGGTTATGTCATGTAAACCCAAACCAGTTCTCATAGGGTGGTTTGTTTGAAGGCACGACGACCCATAGCTTACTCTAGGGGTTTTTGTACCCTTCCCCCCATCATAGAATTATAGAATAATAGAGTTGAAAGGTGACCATAAAACCACTAAGTCTAACCCCAAGTTAAAGCATGCTCAATAGGTGGCTGTTCAGCAGAATGTTGAATGCCATACTTAATTTGCTCACTTTTTGTGGGCTATCCACAAAACGTCAAGTTTGCATCAATTCCCCTTCTTCCATCTTTTTTGACTACAGAAAAATAAGAGGTTTTTTAAAATAAAAGAGCAGAAGAGTAGCACAGCTATATATACCTACAGCATTTTAAAAGAGATGTGGTCTTCACTAGTTCAAGGAATTGAACCTCCCAGCCACATGTCTTCACTTCCATACCTAAATATACTTTTACCATTTTCTTTTCATTTACCACTATTGAAAGATATTCTTATCTTCCTGAACAATTACATTGCAAATGGTTTCAGCTTTCGCAAGTCAATCAGGTCAGTCTGCTTGAGGCTGCAGTCTTTCTCCAGTTACCTGGAAGTAAGCCCCATGAGACTTCTGCTGAATATACCCAGTTAGGATTAAACTGTTGTTTCCAGTATCTCCTCCTCTGTCTTCAAAACCTGTGAATGAGGAAGTGTAGCTTTCAAAACACTTCCTTTTTAGTAATTAAAGTCATGAACTCAGACACTGGGAGCAACCCTATGGGTGTGTGGATCTGCTTTTTATACCAAAAAAGAGTAAGTCCAAACACATAATTTCTAATTTGTGTTCTTGTATTGAATGATATGATGTAAACATTTAAAAGTTATGTGTTTTTGATCATCTTTACCTGCAAAATGTTCAGCATAAGTTCTAAGCAAAGAGACAAAAGAAAATATTTTAGGACAGCAAAGAACAGCTCAAATACTCTCATTAATGCATAAAGAGCATGGGGGTTGGGGAAACTGCACCCTTCTGGTATTAGAGTCAGGAAGGGATAAAACTGCACTTTAATGCAGCCATCACAGTGAGATAAGTGGAAGGAGGAGGAACCAAAGGCATCTTCCAGATCAGAATGGTGTTGTCTACTTAAACTTAACTCCTACTCAAATCAGACTTTTAGTGCTCCCAAAGTGATAGAGCAAGTTTTAGGCTCTGTGCCAGCAATACTACAACTGTAAGCAGTATTCTGTCTTGTTCCTTAGTCTGTAGCAAATGACTTCCTTCTGGAGCAGAATCAGGAAATAAGAATGTCACCAAAGCAAGTCATACAAGTGCCAGGGGAAACATCACAACCAGTTCAAGGACTACCAGACTGTGTAAAATCTGCAGGAAAGACACAGCTCCCAGACTGTGAGTAGAGTGTCTTTATACAAACAAAATGCTGGGGTGTTGGTGGGAAGAAGTGTGTGTTGTTTGTGCACCTTCTCCAAGAGGATATGTGAGAGCTGTTGCAACATCAAAAGACCAAGATGTGAGAACCTCTGATTTGGATATGATAAAGAAATCCAGAAAAGCAGAAGAGAAGTACAGATTACTGACACTTCCTCTTTTCAATGAACAGTTCGTGTGGTGGCCCCCACTGTGTGCAGTTTGGCTCTGCATACAAAGTATCAGCTTCAGAGGCTCCTCCAGTTGTTGGCATGCTCTAGTCCAGTGATGGCAAACCTTTTAGAGACTGAGTGCCCAAACTGCAACCCAAAACCCACTTATTTGTCGCAAAGTGCTAACACTGTAATAAAACCTGAATACTGAGGTTTTAGTTTAGAAAAAACAACTCATACATTAACATCTTTTGTCTTAAAAGAAAAACACAATAACAGAGCTTTCAATGATACAAACAGCTTTTTATTGAAAGATAATAGTTTGTATTTGGCGTGCTTTTGCACAATTAATGCAAGCTGAAATCTTGAGCTAATAAAAACGAATGTATTAAAACTCACAGCCAGTCCAAGCAAATATATATATATATATATATATATATATATATATATCCTTGACAGTGCACTGACCGGCCATGTGAAAGCTCGGACAAGTTGTGGCTAATGAGTTGTGGCTCATGATGTCATCGCCTGGCACCGCTACTCCTTTCTGAGCATGCGCATGGCCCCTATGTGCCCTGTTATCTGATGCTCAGCTGCTGGGGTGATGCTGGGGCAACTTGGCACACGTGTCGACAGAAAGGGCCCTGTGTGCCCGCTGTGGCACGCATGCCATAGGTTCACCACCACTGCTCTAGTCTGTCTGGCTTTCCTGGGTAAAAAGCTGACAGGCAGCTACTTGCCTTACACCACCCTAGGTTCCTCGCCACTGTCATTTAGGAACCAGGAAAAACTGTTTTATTTCAGAAGGTGCTTACCTGAACTTTAGTGAATTATGTTAAGCTGAAGAAATGTTACCTTTACCCATTGTCTCATCATGTACTTGATACTGGTTTGCTTATGGATTGGCTGAGGGTGTGGAGGGCAGGCAGGCCCTAAGACCACACCTAATTCATTTCTGTACTTGAGCACACCTTTGCCATTTTCTTCTGCTTGCTGTCATTACAAAATGCTTTCTTTCTATTGCTGCCATTACATTGGAATTGTCCATAGTTTTCTCATGCAGATATTATTGGCCAGATTAAAGGGAGCTCATTTCTTTTTCTCCCTTTATCTGACAAGATTAGGCATGAGGAGGCACATTTCAAAGCATTTCCTCTTGAATCTAGATACTAGGTACAACCACAAGTGGGGGGGAGGTCATCAATTTTTTGTACCCAAAAGAAATTTATCTGTTAATCTTATATTTTTGTGCTATAATTGAAATAATTGGCAGTGTTTTTTTTCCATTTACTCACAGAACTATGCTATGAAGCAGTCTAAACATTGAATCATTCATTCATTCATTCATTCATTCATTCATTAATATTTGCTACCATTTGGGGGCTCTTCCCATGTTCCCTTCTACTGCAGCCCCCTCTTCCCCCCAAGTATAATTGAATCCTAAATTAAGTAATGGTGCCATGTACTCCACTGTGTGCCAATTAATACATTGTACCAGAAATGTCAGATGAAATTGGGCATTTTGAGGGGTCAGATTGTGCAAATTGAGTTGGGGCTCAGTTCAGATATCATAACAAACAGTGGCTTGTGTTGACCTTTGTTTAGAACTCCACACATTGTTTGAGCCTCCAAATACATGCAGGCCAACCAGGGCTTAGAACTAATTATATGCCTTGGCTTTCCATTTTCTTAGCACTCAGCTTCTTGTTCCATCCTGCCTCCTGGTATAGTAGCATACAAGGTGTGTCCAGAAAGTAATGAGAATGAAGTTCCTACACTTGAGAAGGGCTCTGTGAAGAGAAAGCTGGCCAAGGTCACTTGGGGTGGGGTGCCAGGTATACATTACAACACTGATCAGTTGCATTCCAGCTCTGTCAGAGTCGAGACATTCTTTTTTGTGACACCCTGTTCAAGGGCCTCAAATAATGCAAGTGAATTTGAAGCAGCGATACATGATAAAATTTTGTGTGAAATTGGGTAAAAGTGCATGGAATAGTCCATAAGGAATGTGTCCCTACCGGTCAAACTGTGAATCAAAGGTTTAACCTGGCAGTTCTTGGTCACTTGAGACAAATAGTTTCTCTTGTACATCCTGAGATCAGCTCAACTTGGATCCTTCATCACAACAATGCTCTGAGTCACAGTGCTTTGGCTGTCAGAGTTTTTAGCTTAAAAACACATCACCATTCTTCCTCATCCACCCTGCAGCCCCAACTTGGCTCCTTGTGAATTGTTCATACTCCCAAAGATGAAGAATGGTTTGAAAGGACACCATTTTGGAAGTGCGGATAATGTCCAAAGAGCCACTATGCAGGATCTGAATGCCTTCCCACTTGGAAGACTTCCAGGGATGCTATGAAAAATGGAAAAATCACTGGGAGGGCTGTGTACACTTACAAGGTGCATACTTTGAAGGAGACAATGTTCAATTGTAAAATTGTTCAATTTTTTAAAAAATATAATTGTTATTACTTTCTGGACACCCCTTCTATAACATCAGGGTGGATGCAAGCAGTGGTACGCAAATTCATATCAGACTATGGTTTCTGATTCTGGCTTGCAGGCCAATTACAAAACATAGTTTGTTAATCCAGATAACAGGACACATATTTATTATTTAGAACTTTCTTATACTGCAATCCTTTTTACGTTGCCTCAGAAGTAAGTACCATGTAGTTTAAGTAGTCTTTCTCTCATGTCAGTGTATATAGATTCCAGCCGTACACATTGTGAGGTGTATGCAAAAAAAAAATTGTAAATTTAAATAAGTAGAAAAATGCTTACACATACAAACAAGGGCTGCAGATATCAAGAGCAAAATAGTATATAAAAAGTTATAAAATGAAATATCTAATTACTGAGGGAACATTTTTAATAAAGGGCCATTGACAACCTAAGACAGTGATGGCAAACCTTTTAGAGACCGAGTGCCCAAACTGTAACCCAATAGCCAATCATTTTTCCCAAAGTGCCAACACTACAATAAAACCTGAAAGCTGAGGTTTTAGTGTAGAAAAAACACCTCACAGTCAGTCAGAGCAAATATATATATATCCTTGGCAATGCACTGACTGGCCATGCAAAAGCGCAGATGAGTCGCGGCTAATGAGTCGCAGCTCATGACATCATCACCTGGAGCCGCTACTCCTTTCTGAGCATGCGCAGGGCCCCTATGTGTGCTGTTACCTGATGCTTCACTGCTGGGGTGGTGCGGGGGTGACTTGGCTTGCATGCCAACAGAGAGGACTCTGCTTGCCTGCTGTGGCACACATGCCATAGGTTCGCAACCCTACCCTGGTGCACTCCCCTAACCCTAATACAGGGATAAAGTTCCATGGAAAAGAGGGCAATTTTGAAAAGGCCCTCCTTGAGTAGCTTTTTCTGCATAGCTCAACATTTCTGTCCATTTTGAACACATTCCAACCATTCAAAACATGCCAGGACACCTCGTTTTTCTTTTTTTTAAAAATAAACTTTATTGTTTTCACTATAATCTAACTTTAAAAACAACAATTATTTAAGACATCGGATATACTGGGTTAACATCTTCCTCATTTCAACAGTCAATAGTCATATTCAAATCTATGCGTAGTCCCATTTCTCTAGCTGATAATAGAACAAATTCCATGTTTGGTAGAGATATACATCCTCCTTCTTCAGAGACAAAATCGATCTGTCCTGCCATGTAATCCAAAATCTTTTTTCAGCTCAACTCTTCGATACATGGCTCTTCACTCCTCCCGTAAAATCCTTGCCATAGTAATTACATATAAGATCAAATATATGGTCTATTTATCAATATCATTAAAATAATATCTAATAAAAAAAGGAAAAGCATTCAGATTTAAATTTTTGTTTACATGACCAGTTTAAAAACATTTCTACTAAACTTAACAGTAAGAACTATCTATAAGTCATTTACTTCTCTCTGTCTATCTGACTATAAAACATTTGTATAAATTTTATGTGAGATTACTAAGGTTACCTTGATATTTCTTTCTCACAACTTTTACCGTTTCTGTAACTCTGTCCAACATTTTGTGCCTGTGCTATCATAATTTCTTTAATTCATTCATCTTTCATTTTATACCCCCCCAAAAGTTATACAATCCTTTAATCATTCTTTCATCCAGTTTTAAAGTAATTTAATCAAACATTGATAATTCCTTTATAAGATCATATATTCTGTAGACTTTATATATCTCAATCATATTTGAACTTCTGGACTTCAGCCACGACTGACCTAAGAGAACCGGATGGACTTTAGACGGCACCTTTTAGCTAGTAGCAAAGAAACCTGGAAGACAGGTCCAGTTTGCATGAGAAAAAGGTAGTCTTTCAGCCCATGTAGGACTTTAAAGGCAAAATATCAGTACCCTGAATTGATCCCAGAATTGGACTGGTAGTCCATGGCAATATTTTAATATTGTCATAATGCATTCAGAGTGATCAGCCTTGATAGCCAACTGTGGATCCACCTGATTGTTGTTCCATCTAGCCCACTTTTAGCTAGTTTGCTAACCAAGATATCATGGGGCACTTTGCTGAAGTCAAGATATATTATGTCCACAGCATTCCCACAGTCCATCAGGGAAGTTACCCAATGAAAAACTGCAATTGGATTAGTCTGATAGGATTTGTCCTTGAGGAATCCATGTTGGCTTCTAGTAATCACTGCATTGTTTTCAAGGTGTTTGGAGACTGACTGCTTTGTAAATTGCTGCAGAATTTTCCCAAAGATTGATGTCAGACTGATTGGTTCCAGGTTCTTCTTTTTTCTGCCTTTCTTGAAGATGGGAACAACATTAGCTCTTTTCCAGTCATATGACACTTCTTCTGTCATCCATAATTTCTCAAAGATAATAGACAGTGGTTTTGAGAGTTTTTTAAGCAGGTGATTTTATTACTCTAGGATGGAGTTAATTGCATCCTGGAGATTTGAACTTGTTCAACCCAACTGGATGATCCTTGACCTATCAATTCTGAGCTGCCATTCTCTGGTTCATCAGGAATGTCATAAATCAAACTTTGGGAGAAGCCTGAGACAAAGTAGGAGTTGAGCACTTTTGCCTTTCCTCTGTGATCTGTTATCATTTTGCCATCCACACTGAGTAGTTGACCCCGTTTCTCCTTTGGACATATCTGAATAAAGCTTTTTTTTTTAATGCTTTTAGCATCCTTCCCTAGCCTCAGTTCATTCCTTGCTTCCTGACCCCTTCCCTGCCTTTCTGTGCTACATGCCTATATTCTTCCTTTGTAGCCTGACCATACTTCCATTTCCCTTTTTGTTTTCAGATCTAAGCTTTTTGTGAAGCCACATGGACTTCTTCTGTTGTCTTCTACCCCTTTTCCTTGTTTGACCTATTTGTAATTATGGCTTTAAAAAATTCCCACCCATCGTGGACTCCTTTTCTCATTAGGGTCGCTCGCAATGGGACTTTGCTTATCATTGTTCTGAGTTTATTAAAATTGGCTTTTTCTGGGCACCAAAATTTAAGAAAAGCCATGATGGATCAGACCAAGTGTCCATCCAGTCCAGCATTCTGTTCACACGGTAACCAACCAGCTGCCAACTGGAACCACAAGAAGGACATGAGTGCAACAACTTCCTTCCATCTAAGTTCCCTAAGAACTAGTGTATATAGACTTACTGCCCCTGCATATGGTAGCATATGGCCATAAGCATATGGTCTTCAGGACTAGTAGCCATGCTCTTCTCTTGCACACAGCTCCCATAGTTTATTTCTGCTGTTACAACTGTTCTCCTGTTGTCTGTGATATTTTGGGATTTCCAGGTTATCAGTTTTTCTTTGTCATGGCCTCTGTGCATCACACATATGGATGCTGTGCCTGTGCAGTGCCTCTGTTTGGGAAGATTCTCTCAGCACTAATCGTTTTGGCGAGAAAACTGCCCTCTCCCCCAGTGTAAATGGGTGGAGTTCTCACCCAGTCTAGTTTCGACCGCTGTTTGCTGTGTCTCAGATTTCTCTCACTGTACTTTCTCCTCATGAATATTTCTCCTCTCTAACTCTTTAACCTCCAACCACTGATATGCCTCTTTCCGAGACCATCTCCATGGGTCTGATTGAGCTTGAGATCTCCGCTGCTCATTGAGGTCCCTAACATGCAGCCACCACTCCCAACTTTGATCTCCAAGGGAGAAATAAGAGATTCACCTGCCTGGTCTCTGGCATCCTCTGGGTCACCTGCCTGGTCCCATCAGATTTGGCTACAGGACCACAGGTTCAGTGACCACTGACACCATGTCCCTGTGGTCTACTGACAGCCTGCTTTGACCTGACACTCTGTACATGCTTTCCATTGAGACATTCCTAGATCTGAGCCATACCCATATTGGATGATGCCTCCCCCTCCATATCCTTATTATGCTCCTGGGTATGGCTGGAGCTACATGTCACGGAACCAATATCCACTGGTTCCCAGACCCCGAGAAGGCACACATATGATGCTTCATCTATCTCTCAAGCTGCTGAGACTGGTCTTCCTTCACAACATGCCAGACAGCACTTGCTTGGAGTTCCCTAATGCCTCTGCTGTTTTCTCATGCCCTTCTGAATTGCTTATCTTCAGTGCACACTGTGTTCATATGGCTGATGCCTTCTAGGTTATTATACCATTAGAAGAATGGGCTGAACTGTCTTCTGTCTGTAGTTGGCATTGCTATGTACCAGACAACCTAATCTCCTAGATTTTTAGTTCTTCTGCAAGTAATACAGGGTTTACTATTTCCATCTTGTTGATTCTGGCTCATCTTAAAGCCACTGAGATATACAGGAGAATGAACAGGTTGCATTCCTCCAAAATTCTCCTAGAGCTGATCCTCCAGCCAAAGCCATTTTCTGTCCCAAAATCATGGCCACAAGATATAATAAAATGCAGCTAAAGGGTAAGTATCATTTAGAAATACCAAAGCTTAATATAAATGTTTTAGAGGGCTTAGAATTAAGCATGTCTGAAATGACTGACCCTGGGTCTGTGTGCTTGCATATCGCATTCCAAATGACTGGCTTGAAGATCAAGTAGAGATAGCATGAAAAACATACATTTATATGCAGATGTGGAAATCACCTTTATGTTTGCTTTGTGCAGCATGGTTTTAAGTATGTTAGCTCAGTACATCCATTAAATTCAAGGGAACTACCTCTGTAATACATGTACAAAGATTTACAGCCTGGATGGTTGATGGAAAGCATTCATGTTAAAAGACATTTTATTTGGTATAGACCAAGTTGTAGTATACAGGGAGAGAATCATCACTTCATCTTGCTTGATTTCTCATCTGTTCCTTTCCCACTAGGTCCTACAGTTTTGTATATTGTAGCAGATCATGTACCAGTGTCTCGGTGGAAAGAATTTGTGCGTCGCCTTGGACTGAATGAAAATACAATAGAGAGAATCAGTATGGAACAGCGGCATATACGGGAAGCACAATATGAGATGTTGGGACAATGGAGGCTGCAGGCAGCTCATGGTGCCACTGTGGAGCACATCAGTAATGTTCTCAATGAAATGGAGCTGAGTGGCTGTAGCGAAGCTATTCAGGAGGTCTTGACCAGCCTGTCCTAGAAGTTCTACCTTCCGTGTCTCCACTCCAAGGAACATCAGAATTTATTCACACACATGCATGCTCCTTTCTTAATGATGGCAACATCATAGTGATTCACACACATGAGTGAACCATAAACAGAATTTTGATATGTTGTATATCCCCTGCAACACACGGTTATTCTGTAGAGTCTATTCACCCACCAGCTGCTTATTAACAGTTGCTGAGTAATCAACCTATATAAAAGTATACGTGAAACAGTTCTTAGCTCTTGTCTTCCTTCCCTGTTAAGTCCAAATCCTCTTTCAAGGAGGGCTCTCATAGGAGGACCTCTGCAGATGACCCTAAGGGCAGGCTCATATGGAAGGAGATGTTCCTTTAGATATTCCTTTTTGCTTGTCAACTCATTAAAAAGGAGTAGACAAGCAAAAGCAAGTTGAAAGCAGATTTTTTCATCAAATATCCTGCTTTATAGGAATCATGTGAGATGCATAATTTTAACCCAGGGGTCAACTTTAATCCCCAATATGAAACATGAGTTTCAGTTTCTTAATGTATATACCCAAAATTTCCTTCACTCTCCAAGTGGGTTTTTTTTTTTTTTTACTTCTGGCTCTGTCTTTTGCAGGGCATAGCTACAGTGTAGCCATGCTGTTTTAAGCAGTCATTTCTCTGCCTAGTGGAATGTTGAGGATTATAGCTGTGTGAAAGAAGGTTCCCTAAAAGTGAATCTTCAGCACCTGTACTTTTGCTTTTCTTGGTGAAGGGAAGATATTGCAGTTCAACTTGTATAAAACTAACATAAATGTATATAGTAGACATACTCTCCCTCTAACTCTCCTCCTCCCCTACTCCAGCATCTGTGCTGTTTGTTTTGATGCAAATATTGTAGGGCCACTGGTGCAGTCCATCTGTGGATCATGAACCAACAGCAAAGATTCATACTTCCTAGAAAGGGAAACAATTGTTGGGAGTTAGAAGGAAAGCTCTCTGCCTGAGGTTCTGAAAAGCTACTCCTCTTATTATTAAAACTATAGAAGGCAGTTTTACATGTACATATATATATATATATATATATATATATATTTAGTGCTCTTGATAAAGACAGTACTGTTGTCAAATATTTTGTATATTAAAATTTGCTTGTATTATTGTATCTGTGCATATGCAATTTTTATTTGTGCAATCATTACAGTAGGATGAGTATTCTTTTAGATTTTAATGCATAAATATTCAATGCACTTTATTAACAGTCTTTACATAAATGGCAGAATTTGTATTACAAATTAAAACCCAGCAGAGAAATCAGCTGTTCTATTCCCTCTTCTACAAAATACTACAAGCAAAATGAGGCAAAACCTGTCCAACAATCGCTGTAGCAAAATTAAACTGGTATCACAAAAAAGTGTCTGAAGCCCCCTCTCCCCAATAATTTAATGTTCAGTTCCTTTCCTAACTATGCCTGACATGGAATTTGCCTTTTCACAGCAGTCACACAAACATCCAGACTGGATTACACTCTTAATGTTCTAGTGACAGTACTTCAGGGCAGATTTTTGAAAATTCAATTTTAAGGCATAAAGTGTCTATATAAAGCAGATGACCCTGTAATTCTGAAACATGTATTTTGTACTTTTTTCATGAATGTTGCCTAATTTATTCTCATTTCTCAGGGTTCCAGATGAAAGAGTGATAATCAACTGTGTGTTAGGTAAAGTCCCACCTATCACTGAACAGGATGCTACTTTTTAAAAAATTGCCATACATAAAAGAGTTTGGCTGATTGTATGAGCTAAATTGAATAAATTGCAGGTTTGTGTCCTGATATGCATGCTTTTATATTTTAAGGGTTTTTTGATGCTGGGAAGCCCATCTGGTTTGAATTTAACCATCAAAGCAGGCCAAGTTACTTTTTCCCCATAAACTTCTACCTCTAAGGTGTGTTGTGGTTTTTGCAACTTTAAAAACACTAAAGAAATTGGCACAAATTACACAATTAATGCATGATGTGCTATTTGCATAGACTGGAAACTGGAAACTGCATAGTTTTGGCATGATGTACCCAGACTGTATTAGAACTGCATAGTTTTCATCTTTCAATTTGAAAAAAACATTGCATAATGTACATATATTTCCTTAGCATTTAAGGAATGCTGGATACTTGCTCTGGACCATATTTTTAATCAGCACAGTCACATGCTTGTCTTGATTCTAATCTACAGTATAATATGGTACTGTAGAGAGCCAGTGTAGTGTGACAGTTAGCATGCTGGTCCTCAGAGATATGCATTCTAGTCCCTACTTGGCCATGAAGTTCACTGGCTGGCCATGGGGCAGTCACTGTTTCTCAGCCTAACCTACCTCATCAAAGTTGTTTTAAGGATGAAATGGTACAGGCAAGAACCATGCTTTGGATTGATTACCAAAACACACACAGAGAGAGACAGGGTATAAATCTAATAAACATGGTATTTATATTTTGTTTACAGTAATAATTTTTGCATGTATAGTTAATAGCTTCTACATTTATTTATGTATGTAGTTCAAATTGCAATACAGTATATATAACGTTTCCAACTAGGATCACAGAGTCTGATCTCATTCATCTATCAAAGATCCAAGGGCCACTGGGGCACCACCTTCCCCTGTTCCAAGAATAAACACCATAAGCCAGAGAAGGAACAGCTGCAGGGAGCTCGTTTTTCCTCTCCCAGCCAGAAAGAATGCCTTTCAGAAGGTTGAAACTTTGACCTGGTGCTGGATGTTTGCATTTTTCCTCCTCTTTCCCAAACCCCCTTTTACTTTGGTGCTACATCTTTTAGATTGTTTGCCTAAGAATAGGAGCTGCATTCTTTAAACCCTTTTGGCTGAAAGGCAGGGTAAATGCTGTAAGTAGATTTTTAAAAACCCTGCTTGTATTAATATATAATAACCGCCATCCACACACACCTGGTGTAGTGGTTAAGAGAACAGGACTGGGACCCAGATGATCAGGGTTCTAGTCCTCCCTCAGCCATGGAGCTAACCAGGTGACTTCGTGCTAGTCACAGACTCAGCCCAACCTAGCTCACGGGGTTGTTGTGGGGATAAGACCGAGAGGAGAAGGAGAATGTCAGCTGCTGTGTGTTCTTTAGACAAGTGAAAAGTGGGATATAAATCTAATTAATATATAATTCTACATAAGATCAAGTATGCTGCTAGCACTTGACTTTAAAAAAGGGAAATAAATTCGTTTGCCTCCAAGGTACTACGTAGCGCTCCGACGGATGTTATGAACGATTCGCGCTACCAGTGCGGGGCTAGTCTCAGTCCATTGGAAAATCGCAGCGATTCGCGTTTTGTATAACTTCGGCATTGCCTCGCAGAGACGGAAAAAGAGTGATTTACTCCTTGCCCGGATAGGGAATTTCCGGGTCTAGACTGGAGGCCATTTTTTAAGCTCTAGGACGCAGAAGACCAGTGAACAGAGAAATTCACGATACATAGCGGTGACAGGCACTAGCATTAAAATGCCGCAGCAAAGAGAAACGTTTTGCTCTTTCTAATTCAGACCTTATTTTTCGTCAGGGGAAATTCAGTTTTGAAACCTTAATAATAACTCTGCAAATGAAGATATAACCCATCGCTTTGCTTTCCTACGTGGCAAGTTGTGGCGGCTTCTTTGTGAATGTGGCGGCTGATGACAGCATTGCAACATAGTGTGGTCGTAAATACTGCAGGCCAGAAGTGGGGGGAAGCTGGTTTGCATTAACAGTAATAAAGAACGAATGCGTCCACTCGGAAGGTTACGGCAACGATTAGTTCCATCTTCTCAGACTTCCAGATCGAATCCAGCGTTCGTGGGAACGCATTAATTTGTACCGAGGCATACTTTCTACTATATCTGTTTTTGTTCGTTTCTTTTTTAATCCATAGAAAATAATGCCGCCGTTACTAAGAGCAATACCTGTTGTCGGGCGTGGGGAAGAAGGGCACTCTCCCCCGCGCCCGGCCCGGGCAGAGTTAAAAGGACCCGCAGCAACCAGCCCAGCCCGCCTGCGTTAGGCGCGTTCTAGTTCCTGGCCAGGCTGCGAGGGGAAGTGCGAGAGCGCAGCCGCTCCACTTCCTGCCGTTTGAATGATTACGCGGGAGCATGGCGGCGCCGGTGCCGACGGGCGGCCTCCAGAAGAAGCCGGGCGAGCGGCTCGGTGACGCGGCGCTGCCCCCTTTCCCGCGCCGCGCAGGGGATCTGCGGAACTCCGTGCTGAGCCCCCCTCCCTGTCTGGAGCGCTCCCAGTATCGGGGCTTCAGCCTTTCAGGTACACCATTCCGCCCCTCCAGGGGCACCAAGGCAGCTGCTGCCTGTCTCTCGTTGGGTCCCGAGATGGTTCCTTGGTAGTTGTTTTAGCCATAAATTGGGCCCATTCAGAAGATGTCGGTACGTTTGCTGTATGGTGGTTTTGATGTACATGGACACTGAAGATTTCTTTCCTGCTGTAACTTTTAAATTAGCAAGGCACGACTTATTGCTTGTGGTTGTTGTTGAGAGGGTCACCCATTTATTTACTTATTATATTTATATCTCACCTTTCTCTTATTGTGGAACTCAGTGTGGCTACATGCAGTTCCCAGGTGGGCCTCCCCTTCAAGCTCAGGCCAGCCCAGACCTGCTTAGCTTCAGCATGATGAATGTCTTAGGTGCATTTGGGCTGCTGTATAGACACTTCAGAGACCTACAGTATTATGGTTCTCGTTTCTTTTATATTTTATGTCTTTTCTCATATATCAGCCAAATGAGGATAACACAAAATGTCCAATGAAGTTAGTGCTGACTTACCTGCAATTAATCTGTTGATCTTTTAAGGAATCACAAGGCTGCTTGTTGTCCATGCAATCCATGTAAGCTGTCTAAATCTCCACTCTTCTGAAGAAGTTCTTAATCTGGTATTCTGTTTTGTTCTAGGACATCAGCATGTGGATATTCCTGAAGATGATGCTGATAAACTGCTGTTAGCAAACTGGGGGCTTCCCAAACCAGTTCTAGAGAAATATCATGGTTTGGGAGTAGTTCATATGTTCCAGTGGCAAGCAGAATGCTTGATGCTTGGACAAGTCCTTGAAGGAAAAAACTTGGTTTATTCTGGTATGTAGTTAGTAGTGAAAGCCCTCCAGACTGGATCTCTTTTGATGTCTGTCTGTCTGTCTGTCTGTCTGTCTGGGCTGAGTTAAGTAATATTCTCCATTCTGATGAAGGATTGAATTTAACACACAAGGGATTTCCCCTCTCTTCCTTTCTCCTTGTAGCTCCCCATGTACCCCAAATCTGCTCCATGAGGATGCACAGGAGATGGCAGATGGGAAGAGGAATTCTGTTCCACCAGCAGTTACTTTTGCTGATAGAGCAGCACCACTGGATATAACCCAAGCTGATTAACTTTTGAATGTAGACCCCATCCCACATCTCTTAATAAAGGTTTTGGAAACTCACGGCCTGCATGCAGTACCTTCCCCAAAGTACTCTAGGTTGCCCAGCTTTGCTACCAAATTCCTTCACTACCCCGTGTACAAGGCTTGCAACTGCTGACAGTGCCATGGCTACTGCTACCTTTGCCACATCCCATGCATCTCCATGTGTTTTGGCTTGATAAAACATCAGTTACCTTATGCCTTGAAACGTTCTGGGAGGGCAAATTGTCTCTAGATGTCCAATATTAAATGTTAAACTATTTTTTTCTTTCAATGAATGTCAGCTCCTACCAGTGCTGGGAAAACTCTTGTTGCTGAATTACTCATACTGAAGAAAGTTCTAGAAACTAGTAAAAAAGCCTTGTTCATCCTACCTTTCATCTCTGTGGCTAAAGAAAAGAAAAATTACCTACAGGTAAGTAGGGTATGTTTTATGGGATAACTAGGATATCTGATCAATAGAATCTTAATTGCTGGACATTTTGGAAGAAAAGGTGTATAGAATTCTGGGAGAGTTTGGGGAGAGAATTGTGTTCTTGCAGTGCACTGAATACATCAGTGGTTTTTAAGGTACACAGATTCGGTAAATAAGAGGGTTTGGCATGTTGACCACTCAAATGATTCTACTCAGCACTTAAATATGGTTCGAACTTGACAATGCAATTCTCTATATGGCCACTCAGAAGTATGTCTCCTTAGATTTGAGGACACAAATGGGATTTTGCTGTCAATGTATTAAAATGGTAACAAGCAGTGATATATGATAAACATTTTTCTACTGATATATTTTTTCCACTGAAATGTTTTTATTTCAAAAAACTGCATAGTCCCATACAATGCAATACCAATGATTGGATGCAAAATTTGCCCAAGTTTATAATTAAATTCTTAGATGACTAGTATATAGTACCTTCACATCCCCCAAATAGAGTGATTTGGGCACACTAATTAGTTTGTTAAGTCTCCAATACCATCATTCCCTTCTTGGCAGATTTAAGGCATGCAATTAAAATGTATGCTATTGAATTATCATGTCCTAAAAGGTTTATATATCAACACAGCAATCCAACTTTCAAATTTGGAGTGCTCCAACATAGCATGTTTCTCTGACATATTCTAAGCCCTGCTGGGTGTATGCTGGTAGGACTGAACAGTGGTCTTCCTGCTGCCTGTTCTTGAGAGATGGTTATATTCATTTACTTCCTACTGCAAGCAATGGACAAGCCTATTTATTTGGGGTGAGCGTGAGGACTGGGAAGTTTTTGATCACCACCAATCTTTCCCATTTTTCCTTTCCTCAACATAGGACATCTGACATTAAGGCAGTAAATTATGCGGAGCCTTCTGTATGGGTTGGGAGGGAAGGATCCAAGATCAAATGGACCACTCTGAGGTTAGATCTCCCTCTCTCCCTCCTTGGAGGAGGGGAAGATCCAATTTATCCTATGACTCCCAGAGCCATAACATTTTGCTTGGTATGTGTCTTGTGGATTGTTTTAATAAATATTTAAATTCAAGTACTCTTCGATGTTGGAAAAACATCTGAGATGCTTTAACTAGTGCTTGGAAGTGTTTATTTACTAGATAAAACATTTTAAATCGAATCCCAGTCCAGAGATGGGCAGCCATTTTCCGGTGAAGGGGCCACCTGGAGAGGCTGCAGCCAGCGTTGGGCACAGCCTGAGCCAAAAGTGGGCAGACTTTGTAGACTTGTCAGATCACACAGCACTGTCTGTGCTGACCTGTCTTTCCTTCTGTGTGACCCTACGTGAAATTAGACAAGGAGACACACTTCAGATTTACCCCAATGGAAACTATTCTAAATATATTTTCAGAAAACTGTCTTGCGCACACTACTCTAAGCCTGTGAAAATATAATTATATATTGTTTCTGGCATATAGGCTATGTTCCAAGAAGTAGGTGTGCGAGTGGAAGGTTATATAGGTAATATGTCCCCTGCTGTCCATTTCTCTGCCCTGGATATTGCTGTGTGTACTATTGAGAGAGCCAATGGTCTGATCAATAGACTCATAGATGAGAAAACGCTGGATTCACTGGGTAAGCAATTGGTACATTCAGTCATGCTAAGGATAAAGTAAGAAATATGTGAGAAAATCTTTTCTTGCTACATGGTAAAGCTGGGATGTATCCTACTGCTTGAATTTTTTTTTTAAATGTATGCCGTTATATATCTGCACAGAAATTTGAATGTGTCAGTCATGGGGATGTGTTTTCCTTGTGTAAATATAAGAAACGCGGATTATCCACGTCTGTTTAATTAAATATCCAGGAAAGACTTTTGAGCAGTACCTGATTGTTTTGTTTGAAAAAATTGCCAACTTTTGCATTATAGAGACTAAGAAAATAATTTTAGCACCTTGAAGATACAATCCAATGGGGATGCCTGGAACCCTCCAAAGTCAGAGGATTAGGGCATCCAATGCAGAGTGCTGAGGGAAAGGTCATCTTTATGCTCCTCTTGCTCTGCAAAGCAGCCAGATGGCCAATCCTGGCCATCCAATTGTGGCATTTCTGAGGGAGAGGAGCCTGAAGAGCCACCGATAAACAGCATATCCTGGCAGTGGCAGTCTCCTTTTCCTCCTCTTCCTCTTCCTCCTTCTCCCCCTTTCTCTAATCTTAAGACTTTTATGTCCTTAGAAAAATAGCAAGCACTGTTATTTTCACACTGGTTGTGATGGGACAGAGAGGGACCTGAATATGGATGTTCAGCTCTGAAGTCAGAGCAATTTTCTGATATCAAACTTGGGAATCTGCAAAATCCTATGGCCGTATAGGTGCTGTCTACAGGGCCATAGGGCTGCTGTGGAAGAGTATCATTATAATGTTTATCTTTTACCCTTTTATTATGAGCATTGTGTTGGGGAGTGTATTTGATGCCCTGCTTTGTCTTTTGATGGGTCTATAACTGTATACTAAACTTTGATTGAAATTGATAATGGTGATCATCTTGACTCACAACTTTTTAAGCAACACTTCCTTGTATATAAGAAAACATAATTAAATTTAATATTTAGTGAGTGTAAAACTGTCATGTTTATTGAATGTGATTGGATGATGGAACTGCATTTCAGAATCAGTGTAATATTTGCATAAATTTAAGAGCAATCATTGTTTCTGATTTGTATGAAACTAGGTCAGCTAGCCTACAAATTAACCATACTTTGTAAAATTCATCACGTAGCTGTACTTGAGGCCTTATTCAGATTTAATCTAGTCTGTTCTATCTCTGGCCATAGTTTTATTATATTTTTCCTAATACGCTGCACTATGTCCCTGGAATTAACTGACTGGTGTCTATTTTCTTCTCTCTCCCCTTCATAGGGATAATAGTTGTAGATGAGTTGCACATGTTGGGAGATTCTCAAAGAGGGTATCTATTGGAACTCCTGCTGACAAAAGTTTGTTTTTTGACTGTAAAAACAAAGAAAAGGTGAGTAGAGTTCTTCTTCTCATTACGGTGTAAATTTTGATTAAAAAAAATACATATTTGGGGCGTGCATGTTTAGCTAATGTGCTTAACAGGCCTTTGGCAAGGGGAGGCTACAGTGCTGTGGGCATGTCCCTTAGTGCAGTGCAGCACGCTTCTTGTCCAAATAGCCTCTTGCCTTCACTCTGCTCTTGCAGGGTGAGGTGGTTTCCATAGCTCTATTTTGTCCGCAGAACGACAAGCCTGTTGAGTGTGAGTGACTGGCCCAAAGGGAGTTTTGTGGCTGAGTGAGGACCATTTTGCACTAAATAAGTTTTAGTACAGTATAGTTCAGAGGTACAGGTGCAATTACAACTAATCCAAGAGAAATCTGTGATTTTTAATTTACTAATTACTAATTTCATTTCACAGTTAAATCTTCATTACAGACACAGTCTCCTGTTCATGGCACCCCTGTTTTTGAGGCGAGGGACTCGTTCTTAACATTGCTTTTATCCCTGATTTTTTTCAATAATGAAGACTCAGTTTTCTATGGATGGTGAATCATTGCTTGACTGAATAGCAAAAAGCACTTCTGGCTCTTAAGTGATGACAAGAAGCAATTCCTAGGATGACTCTATACAAAAAGAGCCCTGCAGGATCAGACTGACATTCCAATTAACCCAGTATTCTGTTTCTCAGAATAGCTAGCAGCCATTTCCTGGAAACCTACAAGCAGAACCAAAAAGCAGCAGCTGTCTTCCATTTGGTGCCCCCCAGCCCAAGTATTCATTTAGCTTATAGCAGTTAGTAGATCTCTCTTCCATAAATTTGTTTAGTCTCCCTTTAAAGCTACCATTTCTTGTGACAGTGAAAGCTAATGGAATGGGCTGACGTTCAGAGTTCTCATTTGTGCCTTTTTTCCCCTTATAGAGAAACAAACATGGTCTGCTCTCTCTCTAATGGGATACAAATTATAGGTATGAGTGCCACCCTTCCCAATCTGGATCTTCTGGCCTCCTGGCTAAATGCAGAACTGTACTGTACAGACTTCCGTCCAGTGCCTCTTGTGGAGCAAGTGAAAATTGGCAGCAAGATTTATGACTCCTCAATGAATGTCGTGAGAGAGGTTAAACCTAAACTACACATGAAGGTAATGAAAGTGCTAAGAATGTGCATATTTGGTATGCTGCTGCATTTGTTGTATAAATTTTAGATCAAACTAAGTGTATTATTAGGCTTGTCATGTATTAAGCAGGTATATCACATGGTAGACAGAGGGACAGGTTTTTTCCACCTCCAATCTGAGCAACAATTAACAAGTTTGAACTTCTAATAGTACAGTTATAAATATGTTTACTCCTTTATACCCATGTACAGATTTCTCTAGGAATTGCTCTAGAATATCATGCTTACAATTCACAAATAGAGTTTCGAAAAATAAACCAATTTAATAATAATAGTAATAGTGATAATGGTAAATAGCCAGCTGAGAACTGAACGTGCACAGTAGCCACAAAATGCTGATTGACCATTGGTGAATGGAAGATGGAGAACCACATGGGTGGGGGAATGAGATGTAATATTCTGGAAGACAGCATGGCTGGCTGAACAATGGTGAATAGTAGCACTCCATACTGCAACCTTTTGCCACTTGTTTTAAAAAAATGCTTTTATATAGCACATTTGAGTGTTCAAAGCACCTTATGCAACAACCCTTCAGTCTCCAAATTATGGATGTGGGACTGAAGCTGATAAAATAATGGCTTGCCTAAGTAGTTTCAGACAAGAATATTTATTTATTTATTTATTTATTTATTTATTTATTTATTTATATTGCGATGTATATCCTGCCTTTTTCCTACAAAGGGCTCAAGGCAGCTTACATCATCTCTCCTCCATTTTATCCCCACAACAAAAACCCTGTGAGGTAGGTTGGGCTGAGAGTGTGTGACTGGCCCAAAGTCACCCAGTTGGCTCCATGGCTGAGCGGGGACTCGAACCCAGATCACCTGAGTCCCAGTCTCATGCTCTTAACCACTACGCCACACTGGCTCTCATATTGGTGGGGGAAAGCATCCTAACTTCATCCAATGTACATTCTGAAGCGACTTCCACTGTATTTACGTGAAGGAGCGCTTACATCCATATATGCCCAGCCGCCCCCTGAGATCAGCGGGAGAGACCCTTCTCCGGGAACCCTCCGTGAAAGAAATTAGGAGGGTGGGTACTCAGAGGAGGGCTTTCCCTGCGGTGGTGCCTAAGTTATGGAATGCGCTCCCCAGAGAGGTCTGCCTGGCGCCATCGTTATTTGTTTTTCGGCGCCAGGCGAAGTCCTTTTTATTTAAGCGGCATTTTAAATGTTAATATTATTGAATTTTATCTGGCCAGGGCGGCTTATTTTATATTGTATTTTTGTATTTTTAATCTAATGTTTATATATTTTTTTAATTTAAGATTATAATTATTTTAATTTATTGTTGTAAGCCTCCCTGAGGCTTCGGCGAATGGGGCGGCATAAAAATGTTTTAATAAAATAAATAAATAAATAAATAAATATTTGGGACAGATCTTGGCACTATATTTATTTATTAATTATTAAAAGCTTTTGTATGCCGTCCTGTTATACAAGATCTCAGGACTATAGTGGAAAGCTCACTGAATAGCAACATTATATTCTACCATAATAAGCCAAGATAAGAAACTGCTAAGAAAGGGAATGAAAATGAAGTGACTGGTAATCTTAAAGTGTATTGTGTGCAATTTGAAAAGGATTCCACATATTGGGCTTCTTGGCTTATGTCATTTGCAGGGAAGGTTACAGATCTATAAATGAGACTGCTTATGGAGGGGTGAGGGTTGAAAAAGCTTCAAGAGAAGCACTTTTGCACTGATACCTGAAATTCACTGGCTAAAAGTATTGTTTTTTCAATTTAGGATGATAATGATCACATAGTGAGTCTGTGTTATGAGACTGTTCACGATGGCCATTCCGTTCTTGTCTTCTGCCCATCTAAGAACTGGTGTGAGAAGTTGGCAGATATCATTGCCAGAGAGTTCTGTTATCTCCAGCACAAGTGTGAGTCAAGAGTAAAGCGGTTGAGGAATGGAAGGGAATTAGACTGATACTCAAAAATATATTAAACTCTCTTCAATTTAAAGGCCTTCAAAAGATGTCTACCCTTTCACCTGTTATACTGGACACAGGGAGAGTAGAGGAGTTGATGAGTCTGCTAAAGCGTTCGCCTTCTGGCTTGGATTCTGTGCTTCAGCGGACTATAAAATGGGGTGTTGCTTTTCACCATGCAGGTATGCTTTTATATAATTATGCTCAGAAGAGGTGCAGGGGTGACAGTAGGAGGCTTGTGATGACTCTTGGGGAATGATGAACATATATGTACTGTCCATCCCTCCATGACTTCAGCTTGAAGACTTCAACACTCTTCAAGTAGAAGAGTCACAGTAAATCAAATGCTACTGATTTCATTTTGCTTCAGATTTGATTATCAGTGGAGGACTTCCACACATTCTGTCTGTATCTTGCTGCTGGAATCTAACTCAATGGTAAAAAAGTTTATCTAAAACTCTGGAGGAGAAAACTGGCAGGAATGGGGATTGAAGTGGCATATGAGTGGAATTGCATTACCTATACTGCAAAACAATGTTAAGTGTATAATATGGCTTATGTTAGATTGGCTTTATTTACATCCATAATGAACAAAATAATTTAAAATAGTTTATATTTCATTTCAAGGAGGTAGAAGTAAATGATGCTATCCCCATTTTATAAACTTCACAAAAGCCAAAAACTTAACAAATTTGAATCTTATTGCAATTTGTAACTCTCCCTTAACATGATTAACTTTGTGACATGATTAATTCTGTTGCTACCATTGATGGATATGGTCGGCTCCTAATATGGATTTAATCTTAATTACATTTCAGGTCTTACATTTGATGAAAGAGATATAATTGAAGTAGCTTTTCGTCAAGGAATACTTCGAGTTCTAGTAGCAACCTCTACACTTTCTTCTGGGGTGAATCTGCCTGCAAGACGGGTAATTATCCGAACTCCTATGTTTGGTGGCAGATTGCTGAGTGTCTTAGCATATAAGCAGATGACTGGGAGAGCCGGAAGGAAGGGAGTAGACACCATAGGTAAGTGAAATTAGGAGTTTTTTTCTGGCTTTGTTTGTTGTTCGTTTGGATTTTTTTACAGCTAGAATACTGAGTCCTGTGATGCTTTAAAGAGAAATAAGATTTCTTCTGGCATTAACTTTCATGACCTAGCACTGACTTGATCAGATACAGTGATCCATAGAGTATAGCTGTGAAGGAATGGAAGGAATTTTCCATATTGTGGCACCAAAGCTAACAAAAGATAAGTGTATGTGACACAACTTGTTTACATTTAGAGGGAAGTTCTAATGCAGTTAAAATACAAAGAAGTAAGTGTAAACCATTGCTCGCAATGATATTACCCATATTTCAAGTGCAAATGCACGCTTAATCAAGGAAAATCTACAAGAACATGCATGCAAATGTATATCATATAGAATATTTGGTGACAAACTGCAGGGCTTGCTTATTTATTTATTTCGGTTGCTGCTTGATTCAGTTACTGAATGAGAGAAAGACTGAATTCCAAGGAGAGGAATGGTGAGCCTAGGCCGCCTCCCAGTGTTGCCCACCCTTTCTCCACCCAGCAAAGTGGGAAGAAAACATTTCAGCTTTTTCTGCCATAGACATTTGAAAAATTGCAAAAAGCTGGAAGTGTTCCCAAGCTTTAGATATTAAAACTTTTCTCTAGCCATTTTGTAGTGAAAACTCTAAGATAAATACTTACTTTCAATTTTATATTAGCTCAGAATGCAACAAGTTTTGTCAATAAACTTGGTATTTTGCACCTATTGTTTCTTTCCTTCTGATATTGTGTTGAATTTGCATTTAAAAAAACCCCTTGGTCCATTTGCCAAATGTTGGTTAGTTGGTGAACTATGTAAGCATTAGTTTATTAATTAGGACAATAAAAGCAACAGAATTAGGTCAGAATCCTATTCCACCCTATTTTCTGGAGAAAGTAAGCAAGTTTCTGGGAGAAAGTAAGTTGGGGAACAGAGATGTCAGGAAGCAAATTATGATCATTTCTCTGAACAATGGGGACCTTTGTCATCTGGTTAGATACTTTTGTGTAGCCTCTTGATCATCTATTACTTTTCAATACTGATTTGATAAACTACTTAAGATGCACGTGACTTCTTTTACTTGTAATGTGGTTATTTAACCTTTGCAAAATTTTCCCACCTCTGTTTAAAATGTTGTGTGTTGGTAGGTGAGAGCATTCTGGTATGCAAACCCTCTGAGAAGTCAAAAGGGATTACTCTGCTTCAGGGCTCTCTGCAGCCAGTGCGCAGCTGCTTGCTCAACAGTGAGGGAGAAGCAGTTACTTCCAGTATGATCCGGGCAATCCTTGAGGTATGTAATGTATATGCTAAGGCAGTGGTGGTGACCCTATGGCACGTGTGCTGCAGCGGGCATGCAAGGCCCTCTCAGTTGGCGTGTGAGCCAAGTCACCCCAGCATTGCCCCAGCAGCCAAACATCGGATAACAGTGCACATAGGGGCCATGCGCATGCTCGGAAAGAAGTAGCGACTCCAGGTGATGATGTCAAGAGCCGCGACTCATTAGTCGCGACTTGTCCAAGCTTTTGCATGGCCAGTCAGTGCGCTGACAAGGATATATATATATTTGCTTGGACTGGCTGTGAGTTGTTTTTTTCTAAACTAAAACCTCAGTATTCAGGTTTTATTGCAGTGTTGGCACTTTGTGATAAATAAGTGGGTTTTAGATTGCAGTTTGGGCACTCAATCTCTAAACGGATCGCCATCACTGTGCAAAGGGAACAAAACTTCACTCACAAGACATATATTAATATTTATTACTTACAAATTTGAGATTGTTTGAGGAAGTTGCTCAACCTGTCTTTAGACATTCTTTCTCCTCTTCAAATCCACCTTCAGTATAAAGTTTGATTTCAGCATGCTTCACACATTGAACCAGTTGAGGATCCTCGCTCTGTGTTGAAGGAGCTGGCTAATGCCTTTCCACTGTGTATGTTAACAAAATAGAAATAATGGCATGAGCATTTCACTCATGGACCCTGTCGCCATCTGCATTCAAGCTGCTGCTTTTACATAATGCTCTTTATTGCCTCTACACATGAATCATGTACTCAAGTCTTCGAGCATGTACAAGCAGTTTGTTGAGCCCAGTCTGGCGATTAGTACCCAAAGCTCCCCGTATGAGCCTTTCTGTGTGTCACTCTGTGAAGAGGGACATTGTGGAAATGGGCACACCTTCACTCCCTTTGAGCCCCTAATTGGGTCTCCTTTCAGTGATGATGGCAAATGACTGGGTCTACCTCTTCAGTGGGCAGGAGTTCTCCATTGGAGAGACGTTGAATTACGATGGCACTTCTCCTCCCTCAGGCTGTAATTCCTCAATGTTCTCTCTGAACATTGTTTGGCCCTTGGGCCAGTCTCCCCCATTGCTGCCTTGCTTTGGGTCTCAGGATCTTGAGCCACAGCTGGGGCCTGAGCCATTTCAAAAACAGTCTCATCCTTGACATAGGAATCCGACTCATCAGTCCACTCAGCATTGGGAGTCTCCCATAAGGGCGCCTGAAGCATGACAGGACATGAGTGCATGACAGACTTATTTCATTTTCAGAAAAGTTCAGATAACCCTACTTTGCTTCAGTCTTCTCCCATAAGGAAATCTGCAATCAAGAGGAAGTTCAAGCTGGAAGTGAGAGATGGCAGCCCAAAACTGACAGACAAATGGTGAAGGGATACCTCGGTGGAATAAACACTTTCAAATCTCCAGGGCCCGATGAATTCTATCCCAGAGTCATAAAAGAGCAAGCGGAGGAACTCTCAGAACCACTGGCTATTATCTTCAATAAATCTTGGAAAATAGGAGAGGTGCCAGATGACTGGAGAAGGGCTAATGTAGATACAGGGTGATCTTGATAAGCTTGAACACTGGGCTGAAACCAACAGAATGAAATACAATAAGGACAAGTGCCAAGTCCTCCACCTAGGAAAAAGAAACCAAAGGCATTGATACAAGATGGGGAATACATGGCTCAACAGAACTGAACAAGAAAAAGATCTTGGAGTAATTGTGGACAATGAGCCAACAATGTGATGCAGCCGCCAAAAGGGCAAATGCTATTTTGGGATGCATTAACAGAAGTATTGCTTCCAAATCACAAGAAGAAGTAGTTCCTCTATGCTCCTCACTAGTCAGACCCCACATGGAATACTGTGTCCAGTTCTGGGCACCAAGAGTTAAGAAAGATGCAGGTAAATTAGAAAGGGTCCAGAGGAGGGCAACAAAAAATGATCCAGGGTTTGGAAACACTGCCCTATGAGGAGAGACTGAGGGAACTGGGCATGTTCAGCCTTGAGAAGAGACGACTGAGGGGGGAGATGATATCCCTCTATAAGTACCTCAAAGGCTGTCCCAAAGGGGAAGGTCAAGATCTCTTCTTGCTAATGCCAGAATGTAGGACATGGAATAATCAATTCAAGTTGTGCCAACCCAGATTCAGGCTAGACATCACGAAAAGCTTCCTCACAGAGCAATACAATAGTGGAACCAGCTGCCTAAAGAGGTGATGGGCTCTCCCACACTAGAGACATTCAGTAAGAAATTGGACAGCCATCTGAGTGGGATGGTGTAACCTGGTGTCCTGCAACAGCAGGGGGTTGGACTCGATGGCCTTCATGGCCCCTTCCAACTCTTCTATGATTCTGTGATTCTAAATCTGGAGCTTAAGTTGCTTAAATAAGGTACATGGGCCTCCCTATAGAGCAGAATGGGGATGGGAACCAGTGACCCTCCAACTTGTTATCCGCAACTCCTATCAACCGTCACCTTTGGTTATGCTGGCTAGGTTTGACTGGAGTTGTAAAACATGTTTAGAGGCTGCAAATTGCCCATTTCTGCTATAGGGTATCCAGGTGAAGAAAAATTTGGTGTTTTCTACAGTATAGTTGTTTTTCTGCACACCATTATTCTGGATAAAATGAACTCTGTTAACTTGAAAAATATTATGCAGTGTTTTTCAGCAGTATTGGTATATTTTGATCATGCTGTCTTCGAATCTGTGAGATAAATCTTTACAATCATTGTAAAAACTCATATTTTCAAGAACAAAAAGGCATAATTTATATTCCAGCAGAATTTTTTTATATATATAAAGTGTATGTTTTTTGCTCATGGAGTTCATTTCTGGCATTTTTAAATGTAGAACTCAAGTGTGTCTTGTTCGATGTATAGAGAAAAATCATGCTTCAACACAGGAAAGTATCATACATTGAAAAGTTGAAGTTTGTGAACCCAATATACTAACAACAAGCTCAGTTGCCAAAGAGCAGTTCTTATATAGTTAAATTTGTACATAGAGAGAACTGTAGTGCATACATGCCTTGAGGAAAAATGAGCCCCAAAGAGTCCAATGAATCCCAAGCATATTGAATGGGTACAGAATGTTGGCTAACTGTTGGAAGGAAAAAGTGAGGAAGGGAATAATAGAGTATCTGGCAAGAAGGCACGGCTGGCTGGAACTTTGAACAGGAACATTCCATATTGCAGTATTTGCTGCAGTATTGGTGGTATCAAGCAAGCAAAGTGAGAGTAATAAAAGGTACTATGAAAGATGATAAACAACAATGAGGTGATCTACAGCAGACCTTGCTGGACAGGAAGAAGATGGTGGAGCTCTATGGAACAGTGAGGAAAAGACTGGGATGTATACCAGCGGATCTGTTGCCTTGAGCGTGGAATGGAGAAGTCATAAAATGGCTGCTGACACTCATCAAGTCCCTTCCTGCTTATTGATATTGCCAAACACTGCTATGAGTTTACTGTGTTGGACTGTGAGATTCTGTAGCGAACACTTTCTGGGTGAAGGACTGCTGGCAGGAGATGGATGTACCTCATGAAATTTAGAAGAATGTGTTTATTTGAAGAATGACAAGTTTGATCAGGAGGGCTTGAAAGCAAATCCTTTGGGAATTGAAGCCCAGAGGTGATAAATAAAGGTAGCAAGCCCTCTGTGGCAACTGAGAGAACAGCTGTTGTGAACAGCTGCAGCTCATGGTTTTCAGGGAAATTTATTTATTATTATTTCAGGGAAGTTATTTACACTAATGCTCAGAGTACTGGAAATAGAATGAGTTTGAACTCTTGATTCAAGATAAATATGACTTAATAGATATAAATAAATATATATTCCACTCCCAGAAGTGGAATATAACAACTGAAGGACATAACTTTTCCAAAAGAACAGTAGCCATAGAAATGCAGGAAGACTTGTGCTACTTATTAGAAAAGTACACACTTACACAGAAATTCAAAAGAAAGAATGTGGTGGTCCACATTGAACCCAGACAGACATCGATCAAGATAATCCAAGACTTTACTGATCCAACTGGTTATAACTTGAAGAAGCTATGGATAGGCGAGGGTCAAGTGAGCATGTCATGGGTCACAAAGATAGAAGAATCTTGTCTATCTCCTCAGGCATTAAAAACTGAAACTGATCCTGCAAGATCAGACAATGTACTGGATACCTCAACAGATGCTATTAAAGGTGATGTTCCAGTCAGCATGAAGGTGGGCAATTTTTTTCTCAAAAGTGTTTGACATGTTTTTCACAGTGGGCCTCCTAGGTCCCCACACTGGATTAATGAAGGCAACCCATGAACCACTCAGAAGAGCTCCATTGAATGGTTATTTGAGGATGTGATGGAGGCAGCACACAGTAGGCATGATTATGCATTCTTGTGCATGTTTGGTTATTCTCATGACAAGTGTTTGCCCCCAGTGCACCGACTCTCTCCTGGCCTGTTGTCAGAATTTCCCTGGCAAACCAGGAAGTCATCTGGACACCACAGCGCCGAAGAGAACACTCCGGACCAATTGTGTTGATGGCATCATTTTGTGCCTTGCTGTTTCATAGTGTAACAAAGTCCTCAAGAAAATCGCTAGCTCTGGCTACTGGCAAATCCCCCAGAACATTCAGGGATGCCTCAGATTTAGTTTCTGCAAGTCTCTTATGTAATGAGTGGATGGGTCCTCTGCTTCTGCACGGAGAGACCGGAACCATGAGATCAAGCTCCATTAGGAAGTGGGCTGACCATGACTGTGGACTGATTTCCACCACTCTGCAGGACAACCCTCACACCCTGAAGCAGAGACCAGTTTGAGTGCCCTGCCCTTTATGTCAGACTGATGATAAATGGAAAGAGACTCATGGTTTTCATGAGTCTATGAAGTGCTCAGCTCACCCTCTTAAGTCAGCCCCAGCATGTGGTGGGTTCAAACTTGCCCCTCTAGAAATGGAAGGATGCCTTTGATTTGCCGAGGAAACTGGGATCAAGCAGAATCTTCCTGTCTCCAATTCCCCCTTCTCCCCTGTGCCCCCTTCCATGCTATTCTGAAGCAAGGATGGTGATGAACCAGAGGGCCTGACAGGGGAAGGAAGAGTCTATGAAAATCACTGTCTTCCTGCAGCCCCAGTGCAACTCCAGAGAGCACAAATCTGGGTCCAGTTTAATGTATACCTTTGGGCAAGCAAGGTGACACGTTTTGATTCAATTCATATTTTTGGCATCCTCAGTTTGCAACACATTCTTTCATAATTAGGAGGTTCATTGAGATGGTGATGTATAATGTATCTCTTGATGTTTAAATGCTGGTTAGAGCCTAGCACTAATTCTGGGAAGGAGAAGAAGAGACCTAAAGTGAGCTAAAGAAAGAATTGCCTATATTTCCATCTTTCCCCCAATTTTTCATTTTGACAAACCTAGCAAAACAACTTTCATAGTTTTTTTTCCAGATGTTTTACATCCTTGGCCAGAACCCACTTCAGCAGATGGCACGTGTCTGGCCAAGCAACTTGCTCTGAAGAGGCTATTGCTTTTGACAATGAGCGGAAGAAAAAGAAAAGATATTCTTCTTGGATACCATTCTGCTTTTGTTCTCTGTGGAAGAGTAACAGAAATACCCTCTGGATGAGACCAAGGTTCCACATCATCCTGTATCCTGTTTGCAACAGGGATCAGTCAGATACTTTTGGGAAACCTGCAAGCAGGGTGTGAAAGCAACAGCCATTCCCCGTTGCTGTCACAGTGGAAGTGAACATGAATTAACATTTCTCTGCTCTAGCTAATAGAACTGCTTTTCTTGTATTTGTTTAATTTTATTCTAAAATTATTTGAGCAAGTCCCTGTTATTTCATCTTGTGGCAGTAATTTTGCAGGCATTTAAGGGAAGTTACCTCCTACTTTTCCCTCTGGAATTCTATGTAATTCCAGCACCTTGGAAATCTATACTACTAGTTCAGTTCTATGTGGATATCTCTATTCCTCTGGGTGCCTTTTTGAGAATTAGTGTGTGTGCTGTTAACAAGTGTTCTTGATATGGTGCTTTTAGAAATTTTAGAAGGGCAGCATGTCCCTTCCCATCCACAAATGCTTTTCTTTTGGATTAATTGCTATATCATGCTAACAAATATTTTGATCGTGTTCTTATTCTGACAGATCATTGTAAGTGGAGTGGCTGACTCTCCAGATGACATCCAGCATTATGCTTCCTGTACACTTCTCTGGGCTACCTTGAAAGACTCCCAGGATTGCAGGAGTCAGCAGGAAAAAAATTGTCATGGACCTATTGAGGCATGTGTGCAGTGGTTGCTTGAGAATGAGTTCATTCTGATTTCGAACTCAGATATGGGTAAAGGTAAAATTTTCGCTTGCCTGTTTTTCTCGTTAACTTGTAACTATGAAGATTTGCAGCAGGAAATACTCATTGTGTACTGATGGAATCACAGTTCCTGATCCATAGGGCAATTCTATGCATATCTGAGTAGCAAGTTCAGTTGAACTGCATGGGACATACTCATATGTAGGTGGGAATAAGATTGTTGCTCCAGCTCTAGCCTCATTATTGATGCTGTCAAGCACTGCCCAGACAGGTAGCTAATAGGCAGCAGCCCATAACAACATTACTGGAAGGATGGAAAGGGACAATCACTTCCTGCATGACTCATAGAATCATATAATAGTAGAGTTGGAAGGGGCCAGAGGGCCATCAGGCTGAATCCCCTGCTTAGTGTAGGACACTTGAGTTAAACCATTCCTCTCAGATGGCTGTCCAACTGCATCTTGAATGCCTCTAGTGTGAAAGCCCATGACCTCCCAGGACAATTAGTTCCACTGTTTTACTGCTGTCAATTCCCCCCCCCCCCCGATAGCTAGCTAGAATCTGGCTTGCTTTACTTTAAGCCCATTATTCCATGCCCTGCACTTTGGGATGAATGAGAAGAGATCCTATCCTTCCCCTTTGTGACAGCCTTTCAAGTACTTGTCGAGTGCTATCATATCTCCCCTCACTCTTCTCTTCTTGAGTTGGAAACTAAGCCCAGTTCTTTTCAGTACTCTTCATAGGACTTAGTTTCCAGTCCCTTGTCTTCCTCTGAAGTCTTTCCAGCTTGTCTGAATCTTTCTTCAACTGTGGTGCCCACAACTGGACACAATACTCCAAATGAAACCTAACCAGTGCTGAGTGAAGAGGAAGTAGTACTTCATGTGATTTGGAAGTGATACTTTTATTAATGCAGTTTAAAATAGCATTTGTACTTTTTGTAGCTACATCACAATGTTGACTCATATTAAGCATGTATTCAAGAGCAATTATAAAGGTCCTTCTTAATTGCTGCATTGTTATCATTTTGCCATCCATATTGAGTAGGTGAACACTCATTTCTTTCCTCTGTCTTTGACATATCTGATGAAGGCTTTTTTGTTTTTGTTTTGTTTTGTTTTGTTTTAGCATCCCTTGCCATTGGTGTGAATGGAACACTAGACTAGGCAGACCTTGGTCTGAACCAGAGCAGCTCTCCTTAGGTTCTTAGTTACTCTTTGCATTGGTCTCAGTTTTGAAATCATCACTGAATGTACTAGCTCAAGTTCTTGATCTGTAAAGGTGAAAGGTTTTTCTCCTAAAGTATTTAAAGAAATATGATACTTGTTGCAGCAATGCTAACAAAATAATATTGTGGCTCAGGGCACTTTGTAAATAAGCAATGAAGTGTTTGTACTTTTGTAAATGAACTTTCCAAATGAATATTTGCACTTACCTCTGATGATACCTCTTTTTCTCTTGACAGAAAGGTATCATCCAACACAACTTGGCTCTGCTACCCTGTTTTCCTCCTTTCCCCCAGTGGCAGCACTAGAAATTTTTGCTGATCTCCAGAGAGCAATGAAGAGTTTTGTCTTGGAGAATGATTTGCATTGTCTGTATTTGGTAGGTGTTTTTGTGGTACAGTTTGAGGTCTCAAAATAGGAGAAATTCTGTCAGATGCCACAGCTTCATAACAGGTGACAACAGGTTAAGAAATAACTTTTTTTGGTGCCCTTCTTAAATAGCAATGACTAAAATACTTATTGAAAAGCGTAAAAGGCAGATCCAACGCAAAGGAAGATCTCCTCTCTTTCTTCCAGGGTAGTGATAGGCAGAAAATAGATCTCCAGATGTTTGGGGCTTCAACTTCCCAAAGCCTCTGCCAGCATAGCCAATGTCAGGAGTGCTGGCCGTTGAAATTCCTACGGTCTGAAGATGTACTTTCTCTCCGCCCCTAACTAGGCTATTTACCTAGCTAGCATGGTGGAAGTTGTGGCACTTGAGACAACAGAAGATCCACCTTCATTCATTTCTGGACAACTTGCTGGTGGGATCAACCTCCTGTGACAAGGGGATATGAGAAATGCAGGGGATGGGAGGTTGTTTATGAAGAACCCATGTCACTGGAGACATTAGGAAAAGCTCCATAATAACTCCCCAGTGCCTGAAACACATGGGAGTAATCACGGACACACATGTGGAAAGGTTCTTGTCATGACCAAGCCTGTCTTGCCCATTGAAGAGCCACTGTAATGCCTGTTCTGAGGTATAACATCTGGAGATATGATAGGTTAGGGCAGGGATGAGAAACTTGTGACCTTTCTCATCTCAGGCTCCAGCTCCCCTCCACCCCATCCAGCATAATCAAGAGTCAAATATAGGAGTCACAGGCCGACAACTTTTGAAGGCCCCTGCATTAGGTTAAAGCCAGGTGTTTACATTGTTTTGTGTAAAGTATATTGTGAAATTTTAGTTACCCCTTTAATCCTATTTAACCCTAATCCTATTTAAACCTTATTTACTTTAATTTTCTTCTGTATGCTTAAGCTCAGTCTCTTCATGGCTGTTGGTCAGTGTCATTGGGTAAAGGGTAAATGCCTTTCTGTATGCAGGGGTGGGGACTGTGGGGTGGCAGAAGTGTAGCATGGCCAGGAGGGAGAATTACCAGAGATTTGTCACATTTTTTTTTCTTCCCCAAAAGTTGAAGAGGCAAATGATTCACATTTTAAGTCAAGTCAGCAGATGTTGTAGTCTTGGCTCATCTTCAGGAGCATTATGAGTACAGCCACTGAGTCAATGCCTTGAACCGTTTTCACCTTCAGCTACTCCAATGGATGTCTTGTCTTAAACTGGGACTAACTGCTCCCCAGTGGTGGAAATACAAAATCTAACAAGGCTGTCTGCTTGCAGTCTATGGCACAGACACTAGATACTATTTTTCTAGTGCTAGATTGGGGTAAAAGGCTAATTTAACTAAAAAGAAAAGCTACTTTATTAGGTTTGGAAAACCCAGGCTGCGAAAAAACCCCCTCTCAATTTGAAAAACAAGTAGGATTCAAAGTGTCCGCCTTTCTGAATTTCAGGTCACTCCTGTTTATGAAGACTGGACTAAAATCGATTGGTATCTGTTCTTTTGCTTGTGGGAGAAGTTGCCTGCCTCAATGAGAAGAGTAGCAGAGCTAGTTGGAGTTGAAGAAAGTTTTTTGGCCTGCTCTGTGAAGGGAAAAGTCATTGCTAGAACAGAGAAGCAGCACAGGCAAATGGCCATCCATAAAAGGTGAGGTTTGTGAAGGCCATGTCACAGTACCTAGGGATGGTCTTGACACTGTCAGGTAATCAACCCTGCCTGCAGTTGCTTTGTTTAACGGTCCTCTCCGCTGTTCGAATTTAAGAGTTACAAGTAGCTCACAGTTAGTGACAAGCTTCCCTTTAGAAAATTTTTGTGTACCCAACACACATGCCACTGATACAGAGCCATTTTGACGCATTCCTGCTGGAGGTAGGCAACCTTCACATGCTGTAGTCTTCCTGTGGTCTCCGTGGTGCAAAGCCACATATCCATATTCATAGAGCAGCATGTGGTTAGATTACCCTTCAAAAGAAGGAGGTTCAAAATGGTACATTCCATGGGTTATATAAAGGCCTGAAAAGCAGGTTTCGGTCTGCCATTATTGTTGTGAAATTATTCTGTATGATATTATTCTGAAAAGATGTTCCTTCTCCAGCTAGCACTTGGTCTTTTATGCTGGCTAAAACAGTTCTTCTTTGTGCTCTCTGTGCAGCATATATATAGACATTGCACCTGAGCGGAGCCTGTAATCCTCTAAAAGCCTCAAATCCACTTTTTTGCCACTTGAATTCTATCACTACTGCAGAATCTCTATTTTATTTGTGCACTTTTCAAAAATACTGTTTTCAGGAGTATTCAAAGCAATGTGCAGAGGCTTCCCCAGTGTTGTTCCATACTTTCAGGTGCCCTTCCCACACTTACTTAGAGATACTGAAGTTGTTTAGACAAGGGCCTACAGAACATAACCCATCCATTGTGTATGAGCTGACATACGATGTGCTTGTGGTAGTAAAAGTCCTAATTCACAAGGAAATTGTAGAATAGTAGAGTTGGAAGGGGCCTATAAGATCACTGGGTCCAATGAACTACAAGGCCCTATTGGCTTTCCTTAGTTCCCATTCTTTGTGCCTCCATCTGCTGGTATGAACGGCCACAGCCTGCTCTTGTGGATCAGTGTTAGATCTTTTAGATCAGCATGCTGCTTAGGCAACAAGGCAGTAGGAAATATCTCATGGAGAGTTCTCTGGTCCTCTGACTCCCAGCTCCAGTCAATATTGTTAGCCTAAACTAGATACTGTGCTCAAGCCAGATACTATGCCAGTTCCCATAGGCGCAATCTGTTTCTGGGGCTCCTAATTAAATCCTTCAGACACTCTGTTAGTATTTAAACGCATATGTGACTTATTGTCCTGCATGGCGCTGTTTTGGGTGTTGTACCTTGGCCCCATCTGATTGCTGTTTGGGTTAGATTGTAACATGGGCAGGGGTAGATGGTCTTACCTTGTTTGAGATGCTCTGGTTTGCAAATAGAGTCACATATTTTACCCATAAAATGCAAAAAAGGAATGGTTGTGTATGTGTGTGGCCAAGATGACTTTGTACTTCTCTTGCAACTGAAAAAATAGCTATACAGTACTGCAGCAGCACCACAGTTGTCGCACTTTTAAAATTGAACAAAAGGGCAGACTTCAATTGGCCTTGTAATTTCCCTGGCTACTGAAAGGTGTGAAGCAAATGAAAAGATGCATGGGTCTTAAAAGTGGGACTTATGGAAGGTTAACATTTGGCTTCATGCTAAGTTGCATGGGTGCCTATTTCTCCCTGTCATTAGAATACATCTTAGAGATGTGTAAAGGTGCTCCAGGTTCTTTTGTGGAGTCTTTCATGTTTCTGAATCATAGTATTGGATATCTTTGCTCTTAGGAATTACAGATGTAAATCCAGTGTGCACCGGAGTACATCCAAATGTGGATGTACATTCTTATACTCTCTGTTTGCACAAGAGTAGGTACATACAGCTCCCTTTTCCCCCCCTCCAGACAGAGTTGGATCACACCGAAAGTGATTTGGCATAAGAGTCTGCACCAGCAGAACTGCAGTATCCTTATCAGTCTTCAGGTTTTTCAACATCTAATTCTAAACCTTTTAGAAGTTTTAATTGTGCTTTAATGACAAAGCAGCATTCTGTACTGCATAAATATTTGTAGTAACATTACCTTAACTTAATTTTCTGATGCAGATTTTTTACAAGCTTGGCTCTCCTGGATTTAATAAATGAGGTTCCTTTAATGAATGTTGCTAAGAAATATGGTTGTAACCGTGGACAACTTCAGTCTTTACAGCAATCTGCTGCTACTTATGCAGGTGAGCAATTACTAATATGCCATTTCAGTATCACAAATCAGTTTAGCAACTAGAATTGCAACCCAACAGAAGAAGCCACAACAAATTATTCACTATGTAATCTACAGATTTTAAATTACATATATTTTGTGGTATATTTTCTTCTTCAAATCAGAAGGCAAAATGAAATCCTCCCCTCATCCCTTTTTTCCATATGAGAATGTCAGTGAATATTAAAATAAAAATAAGGTATAATACCAGTGAATCATAGAATATTAGAGTTAGAATGGGCCAGAGCAGGGGTCCTCAAACTTTTTAAATGGGACTGTTGAGGGGGCGGACTATAGTTTGAAAAAAAATATGAACGAATTCCTATGCACACTGCACATTTAAATTTAATTTAATTTAAATTTTTATTAAATTTAATAATAAATGTTAATTAAAATTAAATAAAAATTTTAAAAATAATTAAAATACATTTGCTCCACTCACTTGAGCTGCAGCAGAAGCCCAAGATGAGGTGGGGAAGAGCATGTCCATATTCAAGGGACATAGCTACAATGTCTGCGATTGTGCTGGTGGGGGGGAGGGAGACAGGCACGATCGCAGGTGAGCTCGTGCAGGAAAGGTGGGCATGATTGCGGCCCTCATCCCCCCTGAGCACGATCGCAGCCATCTCCCCCACCCCCAAGCACGGCTGTGATTGTGCCCGTCTTCCCTGCACGAGCGTGGCCGCGATCACGGCCATCTCCCCACTGAATACGCCTGCACCAGCTCAGAGCTTTTTGATTCGCTCAGAGGCAGGCCGGATAAATCAGCATGGCGAGCCGGATCTGGCCCGCAGGCCATAGTTTGAAGACCCATGGGCCAGAGGGTCATCAGGTCCAACCTGCTCAGTGCAGGTACTTCCTCTTCCAAACCATTAATGCAAATGTTGCAGAACAAAGGACCCAGGACAGAACTCCACAGTATCCCACTTGTTATCTTTCTCCAGTTTGAGAAGGTGCCATTGATGAGCATTCTTTGAGTCCGATTTGGTAGCCAACTGTGGATCCACCTGATCATTGTTCCATCTAGCCAACGTTTACCTAGATTGCTAGTCAGGATATCATGGGGCACTTTGCCAAATTCTTTGCTGAAGTCAAGATAGATTATGTCCACAGCATTCCTGCACTCCATCAGGGAGGTTACCCAGCCAAAAAATGAGATCAGTTTAGTCTGGCAGGATTTGTTTGTGAGGAATCCATGTTGGCTTCTAGTAATCTGTGCAGGCTGACTGCTTTATAATCTAATCCAGAATTTTCTCAGGAATTGATGTCAGACTGACTGGTCTGTAGTTCCCAGGTTGTTGTTCTTTTCCTTTCTTGAAGATGGGAACAACATTTGGCCTTCTCCAATCAACTGGCACTTCCCTGTCCTCCATGATTTCTCAAAGATAATAGTTCTGAGAGTTCTTCCTCTAGCTCTTTTATGACTCTAGGATGGAGTTTATTAGGCTTTTACCTTATTCAACCCAATTAGATAATCCTTGACCATTTGCCTGTCAGTCTTGAGCTTCCATCCTGGTCTTCAGCTTGTACTTCCCCTACGCCAAGAAGGTTGTAGATCTTTTGGGAGAAGAGTGAGCCAAAGTAAGAATTCAGCACTTCTGCCTTCTCTTTTCATCTGTTGTCATTTTGCCATCCACACTGAGTAGCTGAACCCCATTCCTTTCATTTGTCTTTTACTGTAGACATACCTGAAGAAGACTTTTTTGTTGTCTTTAGCTTCCCTTGCTAGCCTTAGTTCTTTCCTAGCTTTATCCATCCTGATGCCATCCCTGTAATTCTGTGCTACCTGCCTGTACTCTTCCTTTGTAGCTTGCCCTTCCTTCCACTCCCTATACATGTCCTTTTTTGTTTTCAGATCATCTCTAAGCTTTTTATGATGCCACATGGACTTCTTGTGTTGTCTTCTGTCCTTTTTCCTTTTGGAATTGTTTGTAATTCTGCCTTTAGAATTTCCTTTTTAAAAAATTCCCACCCAGTTTATCAAGCTAGTTTATTAAAATTGGATTTCCTAAAATTAAGGGTACATGTTTGGCTACATTTTGCTCTTGCTTCCCTTAGAATCAAGAATTCAAGTATGGATTGGTCACTTTCCTCCAGAGTTTCTGTAGCTGCCACTTTGCCACCTGGTCTTTTCTAGGTTAGTAGCAAGTCAAGGATACCAATTCCTGTAGTTCTTTCCTCCACTTTCTGCTGGAGGAATTTATCAGCAACACATGTTAGGAATCCCTTGGAGGGGCCATGTTTGGCAGAATTAGTCTCCCAACAAATATTGGGGAAATTGAAGTCCCCGTATAATCATGCCTCCTTCAAACACTGGCAATTTGCTTTTCAAACATTTCATACTTGTCTTCTCCTTGACTGGATGGCTGGTAAAACTGCTCCATTTATTTTAAACAAGATGTTCCCAGTGGGGCTACTAAGCTCATCCTGCTGTGTCTCTGCAGAGATATGTATCTTTAACATATGGTGCGACTCCACCTCCTTTTCTGTTCCTTCAGTTCTTTTTCAACAAGTTCTATCCTTCAATTGTTGCTTTCCAGTCATGGGAATCATCTCACTTCGTTTCAGTTACATACCTATTAGGTTGTACTCACCCTCCTATGTTAAGATTTCATCTGTTTATTTTGCCTACTCATGACGTTAGTATATAGACATTGAAGACCATCTGCTTTATTCTCCAGCTTTCTTTCTACATTTTTGGAAGATCATTATTGGGCACTGTTAGAACTGCTGTCTTTGTTGTGGTACATAAACCTTTGTTGTTAAGCTCATGTGTACTTCTCCCTGTAGGATTCAGTTTAACGCCCTGCTGATAAACTTCTTTGTGTTGTGGCCAAACTCCTTCTTTGCAGTCCTTGTAAGGTGCAATGCATCCTTTACCAGCAGTCCATTTTCCAGGAAGTGTAGCTCGTGGTCCTAGTATCCAAACCTCTCACATTGACACTACCTGCATAGCTACCTGGTGGCATTCCCTTGGAGTAGTTTTCTTTCTCTGTCGATTCCTTTTCTTCGAACTGGAATGATCGAAGAGCAAACTGTCTGAAACCACTCAGAGACTTACATTTAGCAAACTAAAATGTAAGTGCCTGAGTGGTTTCATCTGACCTATGAATTGACTAAGTAACCTTATTAGCAAGACAATGCTTATAAGCAATGAAACCTCCATATGCATGCAAACTTTGGGACCCAAATCCATGTACCATGTAGTGCTATGTACATTTGCGTTCAGGACGTTAACCATGCTGGCATGGCTTTTCTGTGCAAGGGATTTCTGAATAATGTAGATTATCTAAACCCATTTCAGTCTGGCTTCAGGCCTGATTATGGTGCAGATATTGCTTTGGTTGCCATGGTGCATAATCTGTGCCAGGAACTGGGCAGGGTTGCTTTTGCTAGAGCTCCCTCCATCAGTAGACATATACTTTTTAATTCAAGTTTTTAAAATTTGGACAAGACCTCAGTACACAGGCGTTTGACCTCTCTTTTTATGTCCTTTGATACAAAGGCCCTCTGAAGCGGCAAGGTATCAACATCCTGCATCTCTGAAAGAGAGATTATTATGCAGGCTCATAATGCTCAAGTGGGAAACAGGGCAAATTCCTTGAGAGGTGTACCTCAGTAGCCTTTAAAGGAGATTTGTGTATTCTAGACATTTGTAAAGCTGCCACATAGGCATAGATTCACATCTTTTCTAAGCACTGCAAGGTAGATTCTTCTGCATCTGCTCTAGACATAACATTTTCTAAAGTTGGTAATACTGACTGTTTCTGTTAATTTACTGTTCAGTTATGTTGGGAGACCAGGGAGTACTTTCAGTGATGCTCTGAAGAAAATGGAAGTTAGTCTTACCATGAATTTCTGTTTTCAGAGGCTTATGGGGATATTCTTTCCACCTTTCCTGAGGGACCAGTGTTTGAATCCTTTAGTAAGCAGGGTGTTGATTGGTTATGCAATTTGCCACCCTGCATATGTGGGGTAAAAGACAGACACTCCTGAGTCCCAAAATGTATTTCCTAGGCTGTTCAGAGTTTGGTGTTGTGTTCATCATCATGCTGTATGTTCTGTTTCACTTACCTTTGTTTCTCTTTACCATGGTATTTAATATCTATATGAAGCCACTGGATATAGTCATTAGGAGATGACACCTAACTCTATTCCTCCATTGAATCTGAACGAGCAGCAACCATTTACAACCTAAATTAGTGCTTGAATACAGTGATAGATGGACTGAGGGCTAATCAGCTGATCAGGGATACTCCCAATAAAATGGAGACAATGTGGGTGAGTGATTCCCAGGTCCTCGAATTAAGGGAATAACTAGCTCTGTATTGGGGTGAACTCCTCAAGGAGAAAAGTTTTGTAGTTTGGGGGTGCTTCTAGATCCATCACTATCTTTGGAGGTCCAGTTGACCTCTGTGGCCAACAGTGCCTAGTATAAGCCTAGGCTGGTATGCCAACTGAGAGCTTCAGCTACAGGCAAATGTAAACAACAACAGCAGCAAAACTGCCCATTCCTGGATAGGGTTGGCCTAACCACTATGCTGTGTGCATTCATAACCCTGATGATGGAGTCTGACCACTCCTCTGCCAGTCTCTTCTTGGTGGCTCTGGGTCAGGGTTACTCCTTTTCTTCTAGATGTTCTCCAGAAAGAGGTGCTATTCCCAAGGGGAAGGGGAAGGAATGGTCTTGAGGCACTGAGAGGAGAAATTATAGCAAAATGAATGCCCCATTTTCAGAAAAAATAGTTTATCAAACTATTAAATAACAAGATGCAGTACAATAATTTTCAAAGGAAGCTAAAGGAAGAATGTTGGAATGTACAGTGATGGTGGATTCTGAAGAAATAACAGAAATATAAGTAGGGTAATAATAGTGAGCTATGCCAAATAAGACTTTAATTAGAACAAAACCTGTGATAAATCCTACAACCAATAGATAAATGTTCCCTCACCATACACAGATATCCTATATCGCACCTTTATTATTATTACTTTATATCTCTATACCGCCCGTAGCTGAAGCTACCTGAGTGATTCACAACATTTAAGTAAGCTATCTAGGTGTCAACCAGGCCTTATCCTGCGTAGCTTCCAAGATTAGGCAGGATCAGGCACTTCAGGCTATACAGAAGGTACTGGGTCCTTTACTATGTCCTTCCTGAAGTATAACCACGGTTTTCTAATTTATGAGCCATTTTTGCCAATAATATTGTTAAAGGAAAGCTAGACTTAAGATATGCAAGTATTTGGCTAAAATGGAAAGGAGGATATTAATGTAAGTCACTCGTTTCTGGAGAAAAAAGGTGGGATATAACTGAGGTAATAAAAGACTAAAATGAATATATTTGGCTGCTTGAAGTAGTATGAACATGCAAAGACATTCCTCTAAATACAAGCTTCAATAATCTCTCAAAAGGTGACTTCATAATATCTGCGCAATTTATGCAGTATATGTTTAACTTAATCACAATTTTATCTATTTCAGGGATGATTACCATTTTCTGTAACCGGCTGGGGTGGCACAATATGGAACAATTGCTCTCTCAGTTTCAGAGTCGCCTTACTTTAGGAATCCAGAGAGAGCTCTGCAGCCTTGTCCAGATCTCACTCCTAAATGCGCAGTCTGCCAGAGCTCTTTATACTGCTGGTTTCCTCACAGTAGCTGATGTGGCTAAAGCGAAAGTTGCTGAGGTGGAGAATGCTTTCAGAAATGCAGCACCATTCCGAAGGTTGGAAACAGTTCCAGCATGGCTTGAAGTTAGCATATTGATACAGTTTTGGCTGTGGATCAGATTCTCACTCTTGCTTATCAGCTTGCTTACGTACAGTGGTGCCTAGTAGTTCAAATGACTCTGACTTCAAACAATCCAGATTACGAACACTACAGTCAAAATAAAATCGCTCCAAGGTTCAAACAATGCTTCTACGCTTGAACTGCACACACAGTGAAAAAAATGTGGTCACTATGTAAATTTCATCTGTTGTGCCCCCAAGTCATCTCTCACTGTGAAACATCTCTTGCATAACACTTGTGCAATACAGTAAATGCAATTTTTATTTTATTATACAGTACATATTTATGTATTTTATTGTTTTCAAGTTTTAATTAATAATTTTGGCATGTAATTGTGTTATTTTTATCTTAAATTATGCATATTTGCTTTTTAAGTTTATATTTTTTCGGGTCTGGGAACAGATTGATTCACTTTCCATTATTTCTAATGGGGAAAGTTGTTTTGGACTTCGAACGATTCAGAGTTTGAACAGCCTCCTGAAATGAATTAAATCTGAAGTACAAGGCATCACTGTATAGTACTTCAATCTTCTGTAATTTTATTCTAGATTGCACAAGTTTGTTCATACCAAAGCTAAATGATCAGCATAAAGACTGATTGTTCTATATTTTAATTTTACACTGTTTAGCTTACTTTTTCTTGAATACATTGCTAATGGTTTTAAAACCAAAGCAAAATGTAGTATAAAGATGGAACTGCTCTGTCTTGCCTTTAATTTTTTAAATTAATAAAAGGTAATTAGTCATGGTAAAGGGAATAGTCACTGGTATTCCAAAGTTAAAGAACATTAAACTTTCACCTTTTAAAAGAGTAATTTGATGGTCTTTTTTATATCTAAAGCAGCATTAAAATTTTATTATCTCTACTAAATGTGTGATCTATAATATAAATGGCTTTTGTACACTGTCTCTTTTTTCAGTGTACAGCAGGACCCCTGCATCTGCACAGATTGGTTCCAACCCCACCAGCAGATGCCTGAAGCCAAGGATAATAGCACACATTATATTATACTATATGTGGATTTTTTCACAATTTCATTTGTTCTTACCTCAGCATATGATTTTTTTCTTTCCCCATCAAGTCAAGAATTTTTATTTGATTTAATAGGAGGCACTTTACACCACTCTTTACAACTTCTCTTTCAGGCCATGGTCAACCATGGTCAACTGAAAACATAGTAACTGAGCCAGTGGATATGGGGGTCTTGCTGTTTTTATTATTAACATCAAATGTTCTTGCTGTTTTTCCAAATTTTCTTATAATAATTGCCTAGTGCTACTGGATAGCCTCCAATAAACACATTGCTTATTTTTCAAGCTATAGACTTCTTGAGTACTGTTAATATGGGGCAAAGACAATAAGATTCCATGGCATTTTATTATTGTATCAGGATTTAAGAGGAACAATCCATTTAACCTCTTTTGGGAAAATATCACTTTTTCCCTGAAAAGTTCTATTGATATAAGATTATGATGTTTTCATTGCTGCTTTTGAATTAAAGGAAGTGTAGACCAAATAATTTCCTTCTCTGCTTCAATCCAGTGCCCCCATTCTTTCCTTTCTTTTAGATGCATTACTCTCTCATTACATGACTTTTTGCTAAAACACAAGTGCCCAATGGGACTGGTCTCTGAAGCTCTGTTCTAACACTAAACTGTCATCCCTGGTTTACCTCACCACTTTACCTTCCCATCTCTGTCAATGTCTGTGCACTGATTTGCATGTTCTCCATTTTCTGAATTAGTAGACGCTAAGAGTACTATTGTTCTTGACAGATTTGTAAAATGATGTTAAAATGAATGCATGATTTCTTGTTCATATTGGCCTGTCTCTTTAGTACTCGTAGGGCAGTAGATGAAGATGAGCAGGCTGCTGAGGAACGGCTTAATACACGCTGTATGTGGATTTCAGGACTGAAGGGAATAACTGAGAGTGAAGCAGCCCATCTTGTTGTGGAGGAGGCAAAAACTCTGTTGAAGCAGGACTTGGCTCATTTGCCGTGGAATCCTAATGCCTCTCTCCTATCAGATGCATCTTACATATTTTTCACAAGTAGCCATAATGTTACTTTATTAGACAAAACTGGTGATTCTCAACCTATGAACGTGCCATATGTTAACCAAAAAAGCAAGAGACTGCGAGATACTAGTTCAAAAAATTCCAGACTTGAAGAGAAGAGTCCAGTAGAGAGGATTAAAACAGAGGCAAGAATTGCAGACATGTACTGTAGTGCAAGAAAATGGATGAATCTGGACACAGACGAAAAAACTATGACACACACCTCTGGGAAAGACATGATGGATACCAGGAAAATGTCGAAAAGCATTGAACAGGGGACAAAGCTAGTACTGAAAGCTGCATCAAAGAGAGCTCACATTGCAAACCGATTGAAAAGAAAGGTTGGAATTCATTTAAAGCAGAATAGGGATAAAAACAAAGTGACAAATTTCAGTGGGATATTAGAAGCTGCCAATACAAATGAAGTGGATAATCATGCTGATAATGTCCTGAGGGATACTGAATCTATTGAAAATGATTGTTCACTTGACCTAGATTTTGTCTACAAAGAATTTGAAGAAAGCTTCCAGTTGGATACCCAAACAGATAAGCTATTGCAGCATCAGGTGACAGCTGAAACTGCAAATGAACAAGGAGTCAAAGGAAGAGAACTAGTAGCAAACCCAGAACAGAAAGTGTGCATTCGTACAAAGTGTGCTAGCATTTCAGAAACTGATGCTGTGCATGCTAAAGACAAGCTAACATGCAGAAAACCCCATATAAAGAAAATGGATGTAACAGGAAATGTATATTTATTGCATAGTAATGTGTCAGACTCTGGGATCTCTCCGATTAAGCTTACTGAGAAATCCCCAAGAACACTAGCATGCCTTGAAAGAAACAGTTTTTCTATCATGGACTCCCAGTTAGACAGCTTCTTAAGAGACTATCAGACTCCAAACTTAGCAGAAGAGCAGGTATCTATTTTTCCAAAGAAGTCTTCCTCTTTTATCAGCCAGAATACACTGACTGTGGAAGTAAATAAAGACCATCTGAATAGCAGTGATAGCTTGCTATTTGATGAGGACTCTGGCTGCATTAATGGCCTTCAAGCTGTTCATAATGGTGAGACAGCTGTCATGGGGGCATTTCCACAGCAGCAGGCTATTTCTCTTCCGAACAAAGCCACCCTAGAACATGACCTGGTGTCAGATAAGGGGATGACAAATGCCACTGGTAACCTGGAGGAGTCAACAGGGTATAACAAGGATGATTCCTTAGTATTCTCTGGTAATGATTCTTTCCACTTAGCAGAAAGACTAAATACTGTGGTGGTGCCACAGGTCCATAGGGACATGCTGTGCCAGTGGAACAGTCTGAATGATGAGCCAGTTACTGTTAGGTGTGAGAACACTGAAAAGGGTACAAGTGAAAATCCAGGGCGAGATAGTATGGAAAGAAAAGAAAGAAACAATTCAAGAGTAGCATTCTCCAAGAATGATGATTCAGACACAATCTCTTTCCCCTATCATGGCCAATGCAACTTATCTTTTTGTGATGATTTTGAGGGCAACTATATAACCAGAAGGATGGATAATCAGAATAAGGCTTGTTTGCTAATCAACAGAAATGGAAGACCGGTTTCTTGGGCAGATGGGGAAAAAAGGTCTCTTCCTCCAGTGAGCCGCATGGATCCCACACCTTTTGTGACTCATGTACAAGTGGGAGGTATGAATCCTGCAGACAAAGTTCCATGTCCTCAGCTTCTACAAAACAATAAACTTGATTCACACCAGCAAACAGAAATATTTCAGCATAAGGAAGAAAATGGAGAAAATTATGAGCTGTCATTTGAGGAGGATAACTCAATTATAGCTGAAGGTTTTTCACTCCAGTTGTCCCAAGATAAAGATCTGCTACCATCTTGCAGTGCTGAAGATTTCACTATAATTGATGTGGTAAATGATATGACTCTGTTCCAAACTTTCATTAAAGAATGGAAGACAAAAAAGAGATTTGCTGTCTCTGTGGCTTGTGAAAAAGCAGAAGGCCTCCTGTCCCAAAGACCAGGAATTGGTGCCAAGCTCAAACAAGGTGAGTTTGTACCCTGTGCTCTTTCCATATTGATTAGCCCAGATATCTTGGAAATGCAATGGGTAGGAATAGTTCTATTTTTTTTCTCCACTAGATCAGTGGTTGGATGATCAGATCTATCAAGAATGATCTTCAGATTAATCAGAAACTGAGAGCTTGGGTTCTAGAACAATGTGGTGCCTAACAGGAAGAATGCCTGTGCATAGTTTTAGTATAAAACTTTTTCTAGCAAAAGGCAGTTGGAATACTAGAAAAAAAAATACACTGGGAACAATCAACACAGTTTCTTCACTAATTAGAAAGGCACCCTGTGTACCTTTTCCTCTCCACCTCTGTTGCATTTGTTAACACTTCAGCTATCCAGCTGACAGAGCTTTGTTCTTTAAGGGAAGGTGTTAATTAGTTGCTGTCATGTATGCTTCAAAAGACCATTTAGTAGTGCTGGTGGAAAAGGCAAATATTCACAAGGCATGCAATGGAATCACAAGCTCACTGAAGCAACTGCATCCTCCCACTCTGGCTACCTCTGTCTATCCCTGATGCTGAGCCTAGTCTAAAGGAACCAGCTTTTTCTGTGACTGTGGTTTTTCACCAAAGGCACATTCAGGTGACTGCCATCTCTTGTGGGTCATTAGTACCTGTCCTGTTGTTCAATATTCCTACCCCCATCTTAAAATACTTTATGACTGAGGTCAATTTGCAGACAGTGCATCTTGCTCTAATACTGACAACTGATGTGTTATCTAGCATTGAATTCTCCCTTGTTCTTTATTTGACTCTTGGAGAAACCATATATATTGCATGCATGATGGAGAACTCCTCAATAGCCACTCCATTCAAAATTGAACCTTGAGGATTGATGGTTCCAAGGGCAGTGGGGCAATGATTTCTATGGATAAAATATATTTAGCATCAGAAGTGTCCCATACGACATGAATGTGCCTAGTACTGGAGATTTGGGGCAGACAAAGTCTTGAGTCTTCTGACACTTGGTGATCTGGGTGAGTTTGTCTGATTGTATGTGGCCTGCCAGGCTCTTTGTTTGGTTGGGCTTCAACATGTATTCTGCAACTGGCTCTTCTAATTAGTTTTCCCAACAACTTGCTACATATTTACTTATTCAACATGTTTCAGGCATTCAAAGTCATTTGGGCTTTATACACATTAAAAGTACACATAAAAAGTTATAAAACAAGCAGAATAAAATGTACCTGAACCAGGTGTAAAGCAGCAGAAGGATTAAAAAAATTGAAAGTTCTAAAAGTGGTTCCTAAAATGTTTGGGAAAGCAAAAATAGCCTCTCATCAGAGAGTAAAATGTAGGTGCCAGGCAAGCGAAACACTACACATTAGGTATAATATGCCCTTGGGATTTGATATTTCAAGCTGTTTTGATATCAACCCAACCAGTTAGTGGATGTCTGGAAACAATGTCATTGTTTGGATAAGATACTATAGCTATAATATATTATGCTTAAAATATACTAAGTGTTGTACACAGATTAAAAACAAGGAAGTCCCAGTCTGCAGGCTTAGAATTTAATAAACATGAAAGGATATCCCAGATTGGAAGGATATCCCAGGGAGGGACATGGTTATAACGGGAGATTTCACCCTCCCTGATATTAGTTGGAAGACACACTCGACAGTGGCAGCTAGGTCCCTTCACTTTCTGGAAGCTATGGAGGGAGAGTTTTTTACCCAGAGTGTCTGGGAAGCAACAGGGGTAAGCAAAATCCTAGATCTAAATGTGCTTGCACTTTCAAGGGGCTAACAAGAGGTTAAGCTTTGTGTGTGCTTTTTGTAGGAAGCACTCTTCAGAAGATTCAGCATAAAGATGACAGATTTTCTTTAAAAGCCTGCAAAGACCTTTCTGTAGTTGGGCTAGCTGTGTGTTGGGGCGGAAAGGATGCTTATTATATCTCATTGCAAGAAAAACTTCAAGAGGAGATAGGTAAGTAAGAAAGTATGCAGGAGTGAGCAATCTTTTTGGCCACATCTGTTTGAGGGGCAGGGACCATGCATACTCATGGGGTTATACAAACGCACTTGTATACAGACCCATGCACTCGTGTGTGAGTGCATCTGAACGAGCACTTACGTCCGTATATGCCCGACCGCCCCTTGAGATCTGCGGGAGAGTCCCTTCTCCGGGAACCCTCCATGAAAGAAATTAGGAGAGTAAGTACTCGGAGGAGGGCTTTCTCTGCGGTGGCACCCAACCTATGGAATTCACTCCCCAAAGAGGTCCGCCTGGCACCGTCGTTACTGGTTTTTCGGCGCCAGGTAAAGACCTTTTTATTTAAACATCATTTTAATTGTTAAAACATATGATCTGGCCAGGGCAACTTCTTCTTCCTTCTCTTTCTCCTCCTATATTTTTATTTACTTAATTTATACTGATAATTTTTATCTTATATTTGTAAATCAATGTATTTTTTGTATTTTTGTATTTAATGGTAATTTATTATGTGCTATTGTATTTCAATGTATTTTATCGTGTTGTAAGCCGCCCCGAGGTTTCGGCAAGGGGCGGCATAGAAATGTTATAATAATAATAATAATAATAATAATAATAATAATATTTATGAGCATAGGCACATGAGCAGGACTCAGAGGTATTCCTGTGCGGTCACTCATACATATGCATGCTGATGTGTGCACAGGCACTCATGCCTACACTTCTCAGCATTAATTCTTCCTTCCCTGGCTGCTGTGAGCATGGGATGTGCTGCAGGGGGCAATAGCAATCTGTTTGAGAGTCACTTGGGAGGTGGCGAGGTTTAAACTGCTTCATACGCTCACACGCGAGCGCTCAGTGTCTACTCTGCCGGCTGAAAGTTGGCCCGATGGGTGGCATAAGAAAGTGGGTCATGGCCCTGCATGCTGCACGGAGCACAGCCAAAGGCTGCCCACGGCTTGCGAGCTGCCTGTGTGTGCACTAAAAGAATGCACTTTAGGAACGTCCGTTTAGATAGCACCTCACTATGCTACTTTAGATTAAATAAAGGGTAGTGTTTTTATGGGCAGTGTATCGATAATTTCATGTTTTTTGGGTCAGCTCACAGAATGCTGACAGTTGATTGATTTTTTTTGCTTAAGGGAGATGAGAAAGCTGTTTGTCTGGAAAAGAAATGAGCATGAGGAGATGGAAGGGGATGTTGAGAGAAGCTGAAGGTTCCCCTGTAGAAGCTTTGAAAATTCAAAGTTATGGGAAGTTGTGGAGTAATTCGAGGGAGGGATTAATAAGCAAAATGGAAAAGGCAGAGACTTAGGGAATGGGAAGAGAGAATAAAGAATCACAGGATGTTACTTGGACCCTCCTAATGAACTTGCTCTACTATCCCACTAAATACACAGTTCAAGGGGCTGATAGAGTATGAGTTAAGAAGGCAAGATGCAAGGACAAATTTTTTGCCTTGCTTATATGTGGAGCTGCAGGCCATATACAGATAGAGGCTTCTTTCCCTACTCCGCTTATTTAGAACCTCTCCTTGATTCTCCAGTAAGAGGGACTATTTTACTGTCTCCTTAGAAATCAGTGCCAGTTTGGTACCACCTCAATTGGAACAGAACTTGTCCATAGCAGAGAGACTGCGGCACCTTCGGCTCTGCCTACAGGAATCCAAGAGAGTATTTTCACTTGCTGTGTATGACTTCATTCAGCACTACAAGATTCTCCTGAAGGCCTGTGACATCTCTTTGACAGGATGTTTTGAGGACCCAAAGGTTTAATAACTATTTATTGATGGCTTTTTAAATTACATTTCTACACTGCCCAATAGCAGAATCTTATGGGCAGTTTCAACAATTTAAACCATAAGATGCAACGTAACATTTTTAAAAGTACAGTGCAAAATAGAAATAAGAACTAAAGTAAAACCCAGCAACAGTGCAATGATTAAAATACAGCAGCAGATTTTAAAAGGTAGATAGACTAAATGCTGAGAAAACAAGAAGATCTTGGCCTAGTGTTGGAAAGAGCACACTTAGGGTGCCACAACAGAGAATGCCCTCTTCTTAGTAGCAGCCGACCTCATTGCAGAGCTTCCTGGAGAAGGACCACTGAGAATGATCTAAGGGTCCAAGGGCATATATATGGAAGAAGACCCAGCTCTAAGCAGTCTGGGCCTGGACATGGACTGACAGGCAGCACAGATGGAAAAGTAGCGGCATCATAGGATCATACTATAAAAGGGCTTCTTTCAGCATGTAAATAGGAAGAGGAAGGGGAGACAAGTGGTGGGACCACTAAATAAGGAGGAAGGAGATCCAGTGACTGATATGAGGGAACAGGCACAGATGCTAAATGACTATTTTGCCTCTGTGTTCTCCCCAAAGCAGGACGGGGGATATCCGCATAGGAGATTAGATGAGGCTGGGGACTTGGGCATATATTAGAGTCACCACCCCCCCCCTTGAAGTCGAGGGACTCCTCAGGGCATTGGACATTACAAAGGTGCCAGGCCCTGACGGGTTACACCTGAGAGTACTTAGAGAGTTGGCAGGGGTTCTCTCACTCCCGCTGGCCTCCATTTTTGAGGCCTTGTGGAGAATGGGTGAAGTTCCAGAGGACTGGAGGGTGGCATCAGTGGTCCCAATTTTCAAAAAGGGTAGTAGAAGGGACATGGGGAATTATAGACCTGTTAGCCTTACGTCCATTGTAGGAAAAACAATGGAAAGGCTCATAATAGAGAGAGATCTAGTGATGCTAGATAGGGAAGGGAGGCTGAAAGCCACACAATGTGGCTTCCCCAAAAACAGGTCCTGCCAGACAAACTTTGTGGAATTCTATGATAAGGTTTCCAGATGGCTAGATGGAGGGGATGCAGTGGATGTGGTATACCTGGATTTCAGCAAGGCCTTTGACAAAGTGCCCCATGATATCCTGGTGGAGAGACTGAGGAGTTTTGGGATACACCAAAGCACTGTCCGGTAGATTAGGGCATGGTTGACTGACCGAAAGCGGAAGGTAACCATTAGTGGGGAATCATCGGGATGGCGGCCAGTGACAAGCGGGGTCCCCCAGGGCTCTGTCCTGGGGCCAATCCTGTTTAATCTTTTCATTAATGACATGGAAGAAGGGGTGAACAGTCTGCTGATCAAATTTGCAGACGACACTAAAACTGGAGCAGTGGCCACAACTGAGGAGCAGGTACTCCAGATCCGAAGGATCTGGACAGACTATGGAAGTGGGTAGGAGGCAACAGGATGGCGTTCAGTGTGGATAAGTGCAAGGTCTTGCACTTGGGGCATAGGAATAGCTGTCATAAGTACAGGTTAGGTGACAAGTGGCTGGAGAGCAGCACTTGTGAAAGGGACCTCGGGGTACTGGTTGACTGCAGGCTAAACATGAGTCAGCAGTGTGATGCGGTGGTCAAGAGGGCGAACGCCACCCTTGGTTGCATAGCCAGAAATGTGGCTTGTAGATCAAGAGAGGTATTACTACCACTCTATACAACTCTGGTGTGTCTGCAACTGGAGTATTGTGCTCAGTTTTGGGACCCTCATTACAGAAAGGATATAGCCAGGTTAGAGTCAGTGCAGCGTAGAGCCACAAGGTTTGTGGCCAGTTTTCAGGGGATGCCGTATGAGGTGAGACTGAGGGAACTAGGTCTCTTCAGCCTGGAGAAGAGGAGACTCAGAGGGGATCTGTTGGCGACATACAGGTATGTGAGGGGATGTCACACGGAGATGGGTAGAGACCTGTTCTCCCCTGCAGAGGAAGGCAGGATGCGCTCCAGTGGAGCAAAGCTCAGGGAGCCAAGGTTCCATTTGGATGCCAGGAAGCACTTCCTGACAGTCAGGACCCCGAGGGTGTGGAATGGGCTTCCACGGGAGGTCGTTGAGGCCCCATCGGTGCGGGTGTTCAAGGATAGGCTGGACGTGCACATGGTGGCCATGTCGTGAGCAGAGCCGGCTGTTGCCGGAGGTCAGACTAGATGGTCCGGGAGGCCCCTTCTGACTTGCTCTGTTTCTATGTTTCTATACTGGCCTTTAACAATCATGCTGCCCTGTTTTGGGCAACATATTTTCAAAGTCAACCCACTGAAGTAATTTCAAAGTCAGCCTCCTGGGAGGCTGCCAAGACATGGTAGTTTGGCTAGCTCTGTCCAGATAATGGTGAGTTAGTACATGAGCCTACACTTCATGCCGCACAGTCCACCTGTGCCTCTAGCGACAGTGCTGGATCCGGGACGGTGCCTGAAGAGTGCACCTGTTCCCCTGCTGGTGCAGTGCCCTCCAGAACTAACCATTTTGCATCATTCCCACAATTCCTTCAATTTGTAAAGTAGAAGTGCCCCATATAGGCAACCTATGAGTGTAAATATCACGATGGGTGGACAAGTAAGAAACAAGATAAATCGCACATTCACACTGCCCCTATGCTATGCTGTCCTAGAAACAGAGTAAGACATTTGTGCCCATATCAGTTCACTTCTCTGTTTAGAGCATATATTAGTTACAGTTATTAGTTACAGATAGTACTCAGTCTTACAGTGAACCTGTTTTGGTATTGGCCTATTGCCATACAAATAACCCTTTAAAATGCCATTTACTACATTGTATCTTCAAACTGCATAGTGTCAAATAGAATAATTGCAAAACCTATAAAATCCAAGTATAAAAAATATTAAAACGTGCTGAAAGTGCTACATATGCGCCTCCCTTTCTGCCATAAGAGGAGGCAGGTGGTCTCTCCAGTCCCATGGCATTGTTTGTCAGTTGGCCTTTGTGCTGTTCTGGGGGAGCTTTGGTGTGGTTATGCCATCCTCCCAGTCCCTTCACAGCCTCAACTATTCTTTAAACAAGGATGAGCAAGCAACAGTGAAGCAAAAAAAAAAAAAAAAGATGCCTGGAAAGTACTGTATTACTGACCAAAGCCATCCTCTCTCTCCGGAGCGCACCCAGACCAAGTGACCTTTCAAGTCAAAGGATTTAGCCCTCAGTGAATTCTGGAAATGATCAGAATCACCTAGGGTGGGATGGACACACATGCATAGCCAGTCTGTCTGCCATCCGTGCAAAGGCTCTTATTCCTAAGCCTGACTGCATTCTTCTGAAAAGTGAATTCTTTTTTCTTTCTATGTGCTTTTCATTTCTGTCATTGCAGGTGGCATGCTGGCTGCTGGATCCAGAGTCTAAAGAGCGCTCCCTACACAACATGGTTGCTAATTTCCTTCCTCAGGAATTGTTCTTACTGGACAAGATTGGAGTAGGCCAAGGGAGACAAAGCCTAGGACTCAGTGCTGGTTCAGATCATTCTGGGCGCTACAGGGCTGCTGTTGAGTCTGTTCTTGTCTTCCATATCATGAACCAAGTCAATACTCTTTTGCAGAAGGATAACTTGCAAGGTAGAAGTGTTAAGAGACTGAAACCATGCAATCTAATGTAGGTTTCAGTATAACAGGTTCTAAGTTCATTTTTACATGAGCATTAGACAAATAGCATGCCAACCTGATGACTGTTTCTTTCATGGAAGGTCTCCGCTCAAAGCTGAGGGTCCACAATATTCCCAGTCTGAGAGACCTCAGGCTCTCCCCCAGCTGTCTAAGGATCCCAAGTCAGCTCTCTTCTTCCTCCTCTGCTCAGACCCTCCAGCCTGACTTCTTGCCACCCCTTGGGCTTAAGAGAACAAAAGCTACCAATTCAAGAGCTACCAAGTAGGCAGGAAGAGCGGGGGGAGCAATTTACTGGCAGTCATCAATTTTTTTGCTGCTCCTGCCAAGAAGTTCTTTATGGCTTGACTGTAGCTTCAAGTGTTGCCTGGAGTCAGACAGCACGCTAAGCCACTGGGCCTTTACTAAACCCCACTACAAGCCATGGGTTGTTGGGGTGGTTTAAGGAAGCAACAGGGGTTCAGATGACACACAATGCACCCCCTATGGCTTAGCATGGCAGGCAAATCAAACCATTGAGTTACAAGGAATCCCTAAAAGGCATTTAGTCTGACCCCCAAGCACACAAGAATGCCATTGTAGGAAAATATATTTTCTTGTATATATTTTTGGAAGCTGTAGTACAGCATAGATATTTTCATGGACAACATTTCACAGGGCTTTCTTCTGTATAGGTATTTGAGTTCCTATGGGTTTAGCATGGAATCCCATTATATATCAATGTTCAAGGGAATGGGGGAGGGGGAGTTTTCCTTAGCATCTGCACATAGTGAGTACTGAGTGACATGGTTATGTAAGCCATAATTGCCTGAACCTGACACCAGAAGTTCATTTGGCTTCTCTACCAGTCAGGTGTGATGAACTGTGATCCTAATTCTGGGATTATTAAAAAAAATCTCATTTTGTAATGATTTTTCATCCTTTCAAATTCTACTACAATTCTAGCTGGTTTGCTTTTCATTCTTTGGATACTAAACACCTGCTGATCACTTGCTTGGCAAACTATCATTGGGAACTTCTGAAGAGCATCAATAAGGGAGAAAAATAAAGCAAGATCTTTATTTTTTATTCAAGAGTCTTGACATTTCAATCATGACACTGAACTAACCTGTTTTGTCTCACTTGTTGCTGTTTATTACAGATGTGTTTCATAAAGTAGAGATGCCAAATCAATACTGTTTGGCCTTGCTAGAGCTCAATGGTATAGGCTTTAGCACAGTAGAGGGTGAGGCCCAGAAGCACATTCTGAAAGCAAAACTGAATGAGATTGAGAATCAGATATACCAGCTGGCAGGCCACAGTTTCTCCTTGACTTCTCCTGATGAGATCGCGGAGGTAATAGAGTGAACTCTCAGTTTATTGTGATAACTGAAGCTATGTTTTTGGTGCTGAAATAATCAGCAAAACTTTGGAATGAAGTTACTGTTCTTCTTAAACAGTCGAGGTTTTCTCTCTTAATGAACAATTGTTTAAAATATACAATGATTTCTGAGAGTGTTGAGCCATTACATGCTATAGATACTGGATGTTTCAATTAATTTCAAGGTGGCTATAGATATTGGATGTTTCAATTATTTTCAACAAGTTTGTGGAGCCTGGATAGTGCCAGGTTGGAGTAAGTTCAGATTTGGAGAGAATTCCATCCTTGTGAGCAATCCTACTGCCCGAGTGTTAGCAAGAACACGGTGGAGAAACTCACAGTAGTTATACAAAGTGCTACTTGATCACTTTGCTGGCTGTCATTGACTTGAACCCTTTTTTGCTGGTCTTGCCAAGGGTCACTAGCCTTGATGGGTTCAGGCCATGATGCTAAGTCACAGTAGGATTCCTAAACCCAAGAACAACCCATGGCTGCTGGGAGTGGTTTGTAAGCCAGTCCAAGGTGATTTATAATCCTCTCAGGAAATGGGGGTTTCAGGCCTGCTGGTGACTTAGTGTGTCGTGTCAACCAAGTCACTGTATACTTGAAGGTGGCCTTTGACTTTCCAGTGCTGTAATATTAGTCGTTTAGTTGTCAGAAGGGTACAGAGGATCCATTTATGTTGACCTTGTAATTAAGTCCCAACAGGTGGCCGAAAGTTAAAAAGAATGTGCACATCAGTAACTACTGAAGCTCTTTCTCTCCCCAAATGTATCCATTTTATTCCCTCCTCTCAAAAATAGGCAACTATTAGGCATTGCCAAACATGTGAATGAACAAGGCATTAGCTGCTTATATTTTCAACAGTTAGCCATTTAGATAGATCTTTATTTTAAAGATGTGGAGTCTAACATTCATGGAATGAAAGCTTTTGCTGAGTCAGATGTAAGCTTAGATTTGTTTTAACCCCTCTGAGATAGATGCCAATGCAGTAATTCATTGACTGAGTTCACTATTCCATTCTTGCTCAAAATCAACCTTGAGTGCAGGTTCTTGTGTTCTGTGGGCCCAGACAGTGATTTAGGAAGGCTTTGGCAGTCCTTGAAAGAAGTAGCTGTTGGAGGAGAAGAGCGAAGTGAACGGGATCGGCCCTGCTGTAGAAAGCAAAAAGATGCAACTGATATTGTGTCCTTTTTCAGGTGTTGTTCTTAGAGCAGAAGTTGCCAACAGATGGAGAACCAAAATTGCAAAGGAGCAAGAGAACGTTAGGTTACACCAGGAGGGCAACAGCAAATGGAAACAGGATCCGGTTGGGTAAACAATTCAGTACAACCAAGGTATGATGTTAACTGTGTGAAAATAAGTTTTTGACTCAGAAGAAACCTTAGAGTACTAGGGTTGAACCTCCACATTCGTGGATTTTCACATGCAGAATGCCTGTGAAAGTAGGAAAATGGTGACTATCTCTAGGCCTGCTCAGCCTTATCTTTTAATGCTGTTGAGCATATGTGTACTGGATTGCTTCTCCATCTCCCTCCCCACCACCCTTCTCTGTGTTAGCCTACATTGTTGAAACATCCACCTTCCAGTTAATTGAAAAACAGCAGTTGACTCATTGATGCCATAATGGTGGGCAACCGCAGCAGCTGAAATTGCTGTACAAAGCACATCTAATAATTTAACCTTTTCTTGTAAGATCTTCACTTTCTTTTGCCTCATGGGAGCACTTTCTGAGCAGTAGAAGCACTACACTTTGGAGCCATGGTTACAGTTGATATTTTAATGCACGATAAAGATGCAAAAAGTAGTGAGAAATGCAAGATGCACTGCATGATAAGAGACAAAACACCTGAATGAGGCTGGGTAGTACTGAGACAAAGAGGGTGGCATCCCTGAACAGAGTTTGTTAGTTCACAATTCTTTAGTTCACTGAAACTTTTTACAAAATTTATTTTTTCTTAATAAATCTCTGTGCTGTATATATTTATGGTACTAAATGATAAAAATATTAATGATACATATATTTTATGCACTCATGACTTAATAAACTTTTTTTCCATTTTCTTTACATTTTCTACTCTACATGCATTGTCTGATTTTCCTCAGTAGACCACAAAACTCCCCCCCCCCCCCAAAAAAAAAAATCCCAGTGAATTATTGGTGGCTAACTTGCAAATAATCAAATCTGTGAAAGTTGCCTGTATTTTGTGTTCTCACCAGTGATAGCTTTTGGCCTATGTTTATCCTGGTCTGCTAGAATTTGGACGGGTGGGCATGTACAAAACCTACTGGAGGAATCCTGTTCCATAGTTTCCAGTTCTAAACAACTGACCATCCTTCTTGCAGCAGAGAGAGTTAGCAGTGCAGCTAGTTTTCAGAAATGAAATGATTGTTGCAAAAGAAGAATCTCACTGGATCAGGATTGATTGGGCTTCAGTAAATGTGCAGTAATAGCATGTCTGAGAACCAGTTTTTCTTTTGCATTCTTTCTGTCATGTACCTGACCTTCTAATTGCTAATAAGGCTCCATTTAGCCATTATATTGGCTGTTTGTTTGGTTGGTTTATTTTATTTTATTTAAAACTTTTCTAGACTGTGCCATTACCGAAGTCTCGGGATGGTTTGACAATACAAAATGTAAAAATTTTTATAACACAGAGTCCATTTATGACACTTGTATGCCACCTCATAGCCAAAGGGCTTTCTGGGTGACTCATAAAACAACAATCAATGAAGAAGAGAATAAAATCAAAACAAATTAAAAACAAGAAAATACAAAACATCATAATACCCAATAATATCAATGGAGCAGGAGACAAATGCACATGACAAATAAAAGCAAGCAGTGAGAAATACATAGTAAAACCATAAATTATACTAAAAACTGGTACAGAATAAAAGCAACTTTACTTGGCCTCGGAAAGTGAGTAGTGAGGGTCCCAATTACACCTCTTGAGGGAGAGCATTCCAGAGATGAGACGTGGTAACAGAAAAAGCCCTTTTCCTTGCCATTTCCCTGCTTTCTTCATTGGGGGGCAGGGGCATGTAGAAGGGCCTTCATAGAAGATCTTAAGGATCTGATGGGGATATCTGGAGGCAGGCATTCCTTCAGATATCCCAGTTCTAGGCTCTTTAGGGCTTTATGTATTACTGTAAGCACCTTGAATTGGGTCCGGATGGCAGCAGGCAGCCCATGCAGCTGGCAAAGGACCAACGTGATGTGTTCTCTAACGTTGGTCCTCATTAACAGTCACACTGCTCTGTTTTGAATTAGCTGAAGTGCCCGGGCCATTTTCAAAGACAGCCCCAAGTAGAGCACATTGCAGTAATTATTTATTTTATTTTATTTTATAAGATATTTGTATGCCGTCCTTTGCAAGAACCTCAGGACGGCTTACTCAAATAAATCCAGGCAAGGGGCTACTAGTGTTTCAATGACTGGGCTAGGCTGCCTTTGTCCAAGTAGGAACATAGCTGATAAATCAGCCTGAGCTGATAGGAGGTGCTCCTGGCCACTGAGGTCACCTGTGTGACAAATGACAACTTGGGGTCAAGGAGCACCCCCAAGCAACAAACCTTTAGGGAGAGCGCAACCCTGTCCGGGACAGGTTGAAAACTTCCTTAATGGACAGATGGGCTGCCCACCAGTAGCACCTTTATCTTGTCTGGATTTTGCTCCAGCTTATTGGTCCTCATCCAGTTCATTCTGAGCCAAGGCACCAGTTTAGAACACCTGAATTAAATGAGAACGAGAGTTATTGCCAGCATATCGAGGACACTTCAGCCCAAACCTCCAGATGACCTCTCCCAGTGGCTTCATGTAGTTGTTAAACAGCATGGGGGACAGAATGGAGCCCTGTGGAACTCCATGACACAAGGGCCATGGCGTAGAGAGCAACAATCCCCCAGCTGCACCAACTGGAGACAGTTCACCAGATAGGAGGAGAGCCACCATACAGCAATGCCCCCAACTCAGCCAACCTCCCCAGAGGGATACCATGGTTGATGGCCTCAGAAGTTCTTGAGAGGTCCTGGAGAATCAACATACTTGTCCTCTGTAAATGGATCCGATCCTTAAATAAATAAACTAACCTAGTGCACATGACCCTACTTTGTGATTGTGAATTCCATAAGTTAATGATGCCTTGAATGAAGGGAGTAATTTGCACAATTACTCTTGTTAAGTGAGCAGCATGACAGGTTTAATGTTATTCTCCTTTGATTTCTGGAGATGAAGTGCCTGACTGCCTCCTCGCTTTCCCTGGAGATTTCCTACTTTTGAGTGGGAAGGCAGGCAGACTTGTAAGCCTATAGGATAAAAGGTAGAGTCCGAGAGAGATTTTATTACCAGTATTATTATGCTGGCTTTCAAGGCAAAAGGCTTTCTCAGGCATGCTCAGATAGTAAATCAGAATGAAACACCCAGTTTAAACCAATTAAGATTACAGAACTAAGCAGGAACCTAAAATAACTTCCAAAAGTTAGAGGAATAATGAGTGTTTGAGCAATTCCATCCTCCTCAGCAGCTCACCCACAGCCTCTCTCCGTGTAGGGGAAGGACTGGCATGTTTTGCCCAAGCATCCTAACAGCTGTGCTACCTTTTCTGCTCTCCCATGCAGTGTGCCCACACCAAGGGCTCTTGGCACCATACGAGCCTGACTGAACCAACAGGGATCTTTTAAGGCTTTCCCCCAGAGCGTGGCTGTGAAGACTTTACAAATAAGCTGTGTGAATGTGAAACTAGCTAACTGGCATGATCTACTCTTAATTTCTATAGGATGTTTTAGAGAAGCTGAAGGCATTGCATCCCTTACCGGGCTTGATTTTAGAATGGAGAAAGATCACCAATGCAATAACAAAAACAATATTTCCACTGCAGAGGAAGAAGCTTTTAAACCCTGTATTGGGAATGGAAAGGATCTATCTTGTGTCTCAGACTCACAGTGCTACAGGTAGCTTTTTAAAAAATGTGCGAAAGTGTATCTGCTGATTTATCCACCTTTACTGAAAAGGGACAAAGCAGGTGGGACAATAACCATAATGAAAGCTTTGCTATTTCTTGTAGTTGGAAAAGTCTCATTGCTGGATTTCTGTATAAGTTATTTTTATTGTTAATCTAACAACATGCATGCTGTTACTTTAGGGTGGTTGATGGTGTCTTCTAGCTTCTTTCCCCCTCTTGCCTGAAGTCCTGCTTCCTATCATGATGCAGGAGCATGAAGATGTCTGATTTTTCTGTATTTTATGGAAATTCCAATATAATTATGCTTTGAGCCAAATAGTAAATTACATGTATTGCAACAACAATATTTCTTGATATCGCTTGTTTGGGAACTCAGAAATGTGTTTCATATGTTAATGAACTTCTTGCAGCAGTCCTCCAATTATTGTGATAATTGATTTAGTAGCATTAACTCAGTCTTTAACATGTCATGAGCTTGGGATCAAGCTCGAACCCCACCTGGAATATGATTGAGCTGATGTTTGTGGATAGTTTTCAAGGTGGCTCAGCATACAATACTTTGCAATAATCCAAACTGAAGGCCTATCAGAGTATGGACAACTGGCATTGCTGCGTGTGTCTCCTGGACTCACAGTTGCTTACTCAGCCTGAGTAAATGAAAGGCACATCACACTACTGAGATCTAGAAGCACCACCCAAAACTGACCATGATCTGTTGGGGTAGGATCTCTCCTGAACTGGTTGAAGGCCACATAATTTGGCAGAATAACCAGCTGGCACCAACCCTTCCATCTTGCCTAGACTGAGTCTCCAATTATTGGCCCCCATTGCCAGACATAGACACTGATCAGGAATGTATCACTTGATATAGATGAAAGAGAGGGCCGGGTGCCACCAGCAGAGCATTCAATACAAATCTCCAGGTAAGCTCTTGGTGATTTCAGGTAGATGTTGAACAGAATGGGGGATGAAATGGAGGCGTGCAAAGCCCACAGAAGAACCGACAGGAAGCCATGCATCAATCCCTTTCTGGAATTGGCCGTCCAAGTAGTAGTGGGACCACAGCGACATGTCCCAGTTCAGTCACACTCATCTGCTCCTTTGGCAGAGGTCATTTTACAGAGCTACCAGACAGGCCTGATGCCCAGTTGAATTGGAGCTAGAGCATCTTTCATCTAAAAGTATCTGAAGTTGGTTTGCAGTCTCCCATTCTAGCAGCTTGCCCAGAACTGGCCCATAATTGATCACATCTTTCAAATTCAGAATTAATTTTTTAGGAGTAACTTAATTGCTACCTCTGTTGAAGAGACTTAGAAAACTTCCTCTCTCAAGAGTGTAAGAATAAAGTAACCTTTGGTCTGAGAAGCCACCTGGTATTTGAGCCTCCCTACTTTTCCCAAGCAATGGCTGTCATTAAAAATGCCTGTTGCAAAGGGGAGGTTGGAAGGAGATTTTGAGTTTTCTTCTGAACTTGCATCTCTGCTGAAGTAAACAGACTTTTTTTTCTTCCTGCTGTACTCTTGAGACCTACAGGTCCAAAGCAAAGCTGCTTAATCTGCATATTGTGACAATTACATTCTTGGCTACATGACAAAAAGTAAAGTGTGCAGTGCATTATTTTCTTCTTAAACAGTGGTTAAGTGTCTGTGGCTACTTCCCTCTTTTCCCTGAAAAACCAGGTTTGTGTAAATATGGGTTTCGCCTCACTCCTTAACCTAAGCCTTAAAATCCTGCTGCCTATGCTAACTCTTTCTCTAGTGTGGCTTCTTTCTTGTTTAATCAAGGTAGTGATTCTGCCATAAAGTTAAGGGGTTTATAACCTTAGTAAGGTTGCACACCTGCATGCTGGACTGGGTCATTCTCTTCCTCCACCTCTCTGTCCTCAGCCCAGGCAGAGAGACAGCAAGATAACCCAGCTGGTTCCTTCAGTGAGGAAGACAGCCTGTGGGAAGGAGAGCTTAAAATGTTTCTTCCCCAGGCGTGGCAACTCTTTTGGCAGAGGAGCTTGGTCTCCCCTTCAGACAGGTGGAACCAGCTCAGAGAGAGCAACTGGATTGAAGGAGGGGTGAGCAGCACCCCACTTTCCCTTCCCTGGGGCCTGGCAGGGACTTGCTCCATTGAAGTAGCCAGGTAGCAGTGGGAGCAAAGCCACTAAGTAGAGAAGGGGTGAATGCACCAATGGAGAAAGGGGCATGATTCTAGTTGATTCTGTCTCCAGCCTCTTCACCTGTTGCTGGCACGTGGCAAGTAATGCTTCAGGTCTCATGAAGATCACCTGTCACCCTATTGCCACTGCTTTTAGCAAGCAGCTGTTTTGTGAGGTGGGCATGTGGCCAGCAGCCAGAAAGGGTCAGGTATGCCACGAAGCAGCCTGCCAGGCCAGGGAGTGGTGGTTATTCCTTTCATCTGCCGCCTTTCATTCCTCATCGTCTCCTGACACGAGAGTCAGAAACTCCACTTTTGCTGCTGTGTGAACGTATGCCAGACTTTCCAGTTAGAACAAAAGCAATGTGTGTTCCTTTTTGATTGGTTAACTCTACCTTGTTTTCAGCTTTCATATTTAAATATGTTGTGCCTCCATATTCATTCCAGACTATCTTGTGCTACCACAAGCTGCCTGCATTTATCCTTGTCCTACATTTGCTCTTAGGTCGCATAAGCTTCAGAGAGCCAAATATACAGAATGTGCCTAAAGACTTTGACATTGAAATGCCAGTCCTGGTTGAAGAAAGCCCGCCTTACCAAAGACAGCAGAAGGGGCTCAGTATTCTAAGAAGCAGGTAAAAATGTAGGATATTTTGTTAATGATTTTCTCATCTTCATTTTAGTTCTGTTCTTAGATTTTCCAGTCATGTTCCTAGAAGGACAAGAGCGTACTAAATTTAGTGTATGACATTCAACATACTGGCTGTTGTATTTATCAGTATGTGGATATTCCAGCTTGTTCTTATCATGGAACTCAAGGCATCGAGCAATCCCAGGCCTGCTTGGTCTCAGCAAGGGGCCCATGTCCTGTCCCCATTTCCTGGGTCTACAAACAGCAGTAGGCAAAAGACATGACTAGCTCACTGGTGTGATTTTTGCTCAATTGCTTTCATTTGCACTTCATCACTGTTTTCTATAATGCTTCTGATGTATTTTTGATGCATTATTTGCTCTATCAGTCAGTAAAATATGTGATTCACTGTCAGCAACATACGATCTTCATATTAATAACATATGCCACAAAATTTAAAAAGAGGGAAAGATGACAGAACATACAGAAGCACGGTGCTTGGTACTTTCTTTTCCTTGCTGACTGCAATCATAGTCTTGTGCCATAAAAATATCAAGCCATGACACTGACTTACTAGCAATTCCAGGTTACAAGAATAGCCTGTTCCTTTTCAAGTGACAGCCTGCAATGCCTATAGAATTAAAGAAAGGGTCCTGATATTGTGTTTATCTTGATGTATTTTATAGAAATCAGTTAAAGGCCAGCTTTTAATGCATATGTTTTTTACAGAGGTAGAAGACATTCCATGGTACCATGTGGACTTAAGAATCAGATTGACAATCTAACTGAAAGGAAAGAAATACCATTTTCTGTTAGCATGAGACATGCATTTGTCCCATTTCCAGGTAACATCTTGTGTTTTTGCTTTTGGGCACTTCAGCACACATAGGACCATGAGTGATGCGAATCTAGGCAGAAAGTGGTATCATCATGGACAGTGTGCTGTCCTAGGGCAGAGTTGGGCATCCCCCCCACCAGCTGATTCTGTGGCCTTGGCTGCCAAATGTGCTACTGGAATTTGGCGATTTTCCTTTAAAACAAGGTGCATGAGGGACATGGTTCTTTTTTTAAAGGAAATCAAGGTTTCTGAAGTGTCCAGGAAGCACAGTTTTGCATTGCAACAAGGCATGTCCTTTCCATTCACCTTGTTTTTAGGGGAAATCAAAATTTCCCCCACCTCCCTACCAAAGTTCTGGGAAAGAAGTGGCTCTTATCAGATCCCAGGGGATGGGAAATTGGACCACAGACCATCAGAAGCTGCCCGCTGCTGCCCTAAGAGTTACTATAATACAAAAAACGAGAGGAGGGATGTACAGAATTATTCACATATACTGCGCCAATGCAGCGGGCCTGTTCAAACAAAGGATGCATTGTAGCAACCCCTGAAGAGTCTGGGCTTCATTTGTTGCTGTCCCCTCCCTTGGGCATGACTTCCACTCCCTGCATTCTGTATCTCTTGCCAGCTTCTTTTGTATGGGCAAACTATGGTTTGCATTTTCAGGCAAACCAGGATTATAAACTGCGGTAAGCCCATACTCCAGTCGTGCTCAGGGACACTTGTTTGAAGTAGAGATTATTACGGCTTTTCTCCTGTCTGCTCCTGTCCTCCTTCCTCTCAAAGCCTTCTTTCCTATCTCGTCTCGTTTTCCATTTCCTTCTTCTTTCACACTCCCTCCCTCCTGCTGTTTTGACACTCACTTCTTCCTATAACAGTTTCTCTCTCTCACTTTTTCATCCCTTTCCTCTTCCATTTTTTGCACATTGTTGTTGTTATTCAGAATATCAGCCTTGCTCTCTGACTGGCTCCCACTGCCGTCCCTACAGGTGTATCCATGGCACAGGGCAGTCAGGCTAAGAGACACTGAGCAGCCTGAAGTATGGAGAGCCCCTGAGGGTTAGCTGGCACCCATGCGGGGGGTGGTCCTGGTCCACAGCCTGGGGAATACTGGACTAGGAAGATGATGTATGAAAGGCACTTGATACATGTTTCTTGTCTGGTATTGTCTTCTGCATAGATAAGGCTGTGTGCGGGGACCTACAGACATATGCTGCAGATAAAGGCAGAAGCCAGAGTACTTTTACTTCTTAAGGGAAATGTGTCCTTGAGGAATTACTCTGTTTCCTTGCCTGTAGGTGGCGTAATTTTGGCTGCTGATTACTCCCAGCTTGAACTGAGGATCCTTGCCCATTTGTGTCATGACGCACGGCTTCTCCAGGCCTTGAATGGTGGTGCGGATGTGTTCAGAAGCATTGCAGCTGAGTGGAAGATGATGGATCCTGAAGCAGTTGGGGATGGCTTAAGGCAGCAGGCCAAGCAGGTAGTCTTGGAAACAGGTGGCTTTCCTGGCTCATGGAGCTTAGCTGAATGAAAGTGAAACCCTGCCGGAGATCTGAGAGCAGGCAGAGAAGCTGGTGGGGCAGATGCCCATCTCCCACATCCCAGCATGCACCATGACTGCTGACTTCAGCCCAGGAGTAACTTTTGGGCTATCTAGATGATGTGTGATGGGCCATGGAGCCTTCACACCATGCAGTCTATGGCCTTGTTGTAGACCCAGCCGCCCGTGTTCCTGATGAGTGAAGCTGCCGTGATCCCATGCCTCCACATGCTCCAAAATCACATTTCTGGCATGCAAGGATCTCTCTTTCTTCCAGGGATTGAGTCTCTACAGGATTGTTCCACTCGTTCTTGCAGTGAGTGGCCTCTCTCTATGATTCTCATTTTCCATGACAACCTGTATGCCTATTTAGAACATAGATCTATGACTAAAATCCTGTGTGCATATCTGAACAAGGTTCACTTGCGTTGTTGCTTCTGACAGTAAATTCTTGCTCAGTACAGTTTACCGTAGAGTACCTGTTTCTCTGCCGCACGCTGCCCTTCCCGTGTCTTCTCTCAAGGTTCATTCAGCATCAATGTCCACTTGAAAGGTGTACGTCATGCTTCTGTGACTTGGAATCACAGAATCAGAATAGCAGGATCAGACGGGGCCAAGAAGGCCCTTGGGTCCAACCCCCTGCTCGTGCAGGGCACCAGTCGACACCAGCCCACTCAGATGGCTGTCCACTTTCCCCTTGAATGTCTCTAGTGTGGGAGAGCCCACCGCCTCTCCAGGCAACTGGTTCTGCTGTCGTATAGAATCATGGAATTAAATAATTGATGTAATAATCCTCATGGGATTTACTGAAAGCCCCAGTGTGACCATGAAGCATGTACACAGCTCTTCTGTTAGTTTAGAATACTGTCTGGGGGGCCAGAAAAGTCTGGCTTCCCATTTGGACAAAGTCACCCCCCAGGTGGAAATGGCATTCCATCCCGCTTTTGGTCTTCTTCACCTTTTCCCCACAGTACAGCTGGGAGTGGGCATTACAGGGTGCAGTCCCATAATCCAGCCACTGTGTTCAATTTCCAGGAGAGGCCATTGAGAAAGAACTGAGCTAGAAGGCGCTTGTCTTGCCTCTATGAGACATGTGCATGTGTGTGATTTTTGCTTTCAGGGAGGGCAGCATTAAGTGCCACTTCCTGGCCAAAACTCTGAAATGTTCTGAGGCTAATTTTGGACAGACTTGTATCCCAGAGGTGTGATGATTCTAATGATCATGTAAAAATTAGGACCAAAAGGTAAAACAGAGATATTCAAGTATATAAATATCAGCTGCAGGAAAACTGCGTTTCTCATGTTTGTATCTTTGTTGGCTAATGCTGGAATGAACTAGAATTTCATTGTTTGGCAGATTTGCTATGGGATCATCTATGGAATAGGAGCTAAATCCTTGGGAGAACAGATGGGTGTTGAAGAAACAGATGCTTTGTACTACATTGAATCTTTCAAATCCAGATACCCAGGTAAAGATTGCTTGTATCTGATGATTATGCCTTCTTTTTACAATCTGGTGATCTTACTTACCAAGTATATTGTAAGTTAAGCAAAATTCCTGGTAGAGCTTTTCTGTTCCAAAAGAACAGTCCGCATAATAAGCCTAATGGTTTTAAAATAAATTATTTTGGGTTGTGAGTACTTGGAGTTAGGGCCATGTTTGTGTAGTAACCAAAGCATAGAATTACATCCTGCAAAAGTGCCCTGCTATTTCAAGTTGGAGGCGCATTTAAGTTTCAGAATTGGCTAGTGCAAGAGAAAGACACAACGACCCGTAACTGAAGAAAGGCACTGGATAATAATTATATTATCTGCCGGCACTGTTATGTTTCAGTGCCGGCAAGTCATTTATTCCATAACCTACGATTTGGTGGCATACAGTTGTGGATATTAATTGACGTAACTTTCAAAACTAGACATGTGAGAGAAAGGAATCTTTGCCAGACTGTATCGTGTTGTTAAAACTTCAGAAAACATGTGAGGTTTGATCCCTTCCCCCCGCAAATAAGCATCTCAAGAGACATGTGGAATGCATATTACATGCATTAGCACAAGGGCAATGAGGGGGACCTCAGCCCCACTCTCACCCCATAATCTTGTGAAAGCTTGCTCAGGGACACGGGGAGGCTGCCTTGGTGTCACAGAGGGAGATGCTAAAGCCCCCTCCACCCCCGCTCCTGCCTGGTGCTGGGGGCTTGTGCACCATGGTTAGTGGCACAGAACCAGCAGGGTTGGCTGCTGTGAAGTAACAACCCCTCCCAGTAACCCCAGGAGGCATCACTGCTGCAAGCTGTGCCCCTCTGGATTACACGGCCATGTGTAGGCTAATTAAACATTTTGAAATGCAGAAAGAAAATACTGGAAATGTCATGCAAGTATGTACTTTTATTAGACATGGGAACAGAATTATATGAAAAAATTTGGAAGATATTTGGAAATGTGCTGTTGTTAGTCACAAAGTCGTGCCCAACCCATCATGACCCCATGAAGAATATTCCTCCAGGCATTCCTGTCCTCCACCATCCCCCGGAGAACACCCAAACCCACACCCACCTCTCCAGTGACCCCATCCAGCCACCTCAACCTCTGCCATCCCCTCTTTCTTTTGCCATCTATTGTTCCCAGCATCAGGCTCTTCTCCAGGGAGTCCTTCCTTCTCATTAGGTGGCCAAAGCATTTGAGTTTCATCTTCAGTATCTGACCTTCTAAAGAGCAGTCAGGGTTGATCTCCTTTAAGATTATCTTATTTACTTAAGGTGCTTTCAAGTGTCTTTTTCAGAGTTTCTTCTGCTCACAATAGAAATCTTGTTCCTCATTTTATACAAATCTCTCACTGGTTAAATGAAAGTTACCTGAACATTATTTTTGTTCTTGCTCATTGAAACACATTTGCATTTTTGGTCTGCCTCCACAACTAAGCTATTGCACCACTGCTTTTGCTTGATGTGATCCTGCAAGTTGAAAAAAAAACTAAATATGTTTCTTATTGTGAGTACCATCTCCATGGAATGTCCTTAATCTTTAATTTTATTTTAAGATTGAAAGAAAATCATGAATGAAGACGTGGCTGGTGGGCTGGGGGAGTTGGAGATTTTTAAACATTAACACTAAAATGTCTACTATGAAAAATATGCATATGTTTGTAATAATGATGAATTCCTACTTATTTTATGAACCAATAGCTGAACTAGAAATTTGGTAACACTATGACTTCCTTAATAGGTGTTCAGAAATTCCTGAGAGAGACAGTACAGAAATGCAGCCAGAATGGGTTTGTACAGACAATCGCGGGGCGGCGGAGATACCTGCCAGCAATTACAGAGTTAAACCCTTACAAGAAGGCTCAGGTATTCTGAGAAACAGTTTGTGAACATGCGGAAGCCTAGCTGAGGATAATCAGCTGTCCATGCTTCCTTTTTCGCTCTCAGTGTTTTTGGCTTGGTGTTAAATGACCGTTGCCTGTTCGTTTTACTAAGATGTTTAGTTTGCAAACACAGACTGTTTTTTTCCACTTCAGGTGTGTGTTGGACAACCTTCATATTGTAAGGTTTGTCATGAACTAAAATGCCTTTTCTTCACATTGCAAGAACAGCAGTGCTACAGTGTTTCGCCTGACAATTCTCAATAGCCCATAAGAATGTATTTCACCAAAACACCAGTATTATGGAAGGCTAGTGAATATTTTCAGATATGGAGACATATCATATTGCACATGTGCATGCATGGTGGTCACACATTGACTTATAAATGATGTGGCCACAGTTCATAAAACAATTAAATTCTCTTGTGGGTACACAGAAGGTTGTCTGAAATGCAGCATGTGCACTTAACTTACCATGCTCCGCTCTTTGCCTTTGAGAGGGAATGATCCAGCCCAGAGGTTTGCTAAATCAAAAACTCATATCATGTTTAATAACATATGTCCAGACTTCTTATTTCTGTGAGACTATGGCTAAGATAGATGGTGTTAGGGTGTGCACACAGCTGCAAACTATCCATTTTTTCCCTAAATGGTCATGTGAGTGTTTCAACACTCCTCATGTTTGAATGTTTTGTGTTAGCTGTCGTGCCCACACATGCGCAAGAGCAGGCCTCCAGAAGAGAGCACAAGTGTCTTGCTGGGTCAGGCCAGGCTCCATCTCGTTCAGTGTTCTGTTCACACTGTGGCCACCTAATTGCACCTTTAGAATTTTCTTTTTTAAAAGTCACACACATTTTGGACTCCCTTTCTCCCTGCAAAGAATGATAACTAAGTTTTTTTCATGGAAACTTTCTTCTCATTGTTCTGAGCTTATTAACGTTGACTTTCTTAATATCCAAGGTATGCATTTGGCTATGCTCAGCTTTTGCTTTTCATAGAATCAAAAATTAAGTATGGCATGGTCACGTCCCCTCGAAGTTCCCCGAAGAGCCATTTTATCCACAAGAATCACCCCTGTTCGTTAGAGTCAAGTCAAAGATCGCCGATCCTCTCATTCCTTCTTCTACTTTCTGTAGGAGCAAATTGTTGATGTTGTTATTTCATGTACCACTCATTTAGCTCAAGAGTTCTCAGAATGGTGTCCAAACAAGGATAAAAACCATATCAAAACATAATATAAATAACTTTGATGTCAATAGGACATCAAGATCATCCATCAAAATGCAAACATCATAACGATTAACAATAAATAATAATACAGCATGCAAAAATAACAACTAATCCAGGGTATACCAATGACAATATAAATAAAAACCAGTGCAAAATTAAGTAATCATATTTAACAATTAAAATACTGGAAAAATGAAAAGGTTTTGACCTGAAACCAGGTATAAAGGGTTAGCAACACAGGTCAGCAACTTCTACGAGGATCTCCTGCTTGGCAAAACACTTGGAGTGCTTTTCTTTGCTTTGCTTTGCTTTTTTCCCAGCCTGAGCAGCAGATGCAGCATGCTGGGGGGCTGCCAGACCGGCTTAGGGGGCCAGTTCTTGACTGTGAGTGGCACAGTGCTTCAGGTGGCAGAAGCTAGGGATGTATGGATTTTTCCACTCGCATTTTGCAGATCACCTTTCACGCTCTCTTCCACTCATTAATGGAATTGCATTTGTTTCTGTTTCCTGAACTCACTTTTGTGCATCCCCAGACTACAGGCACTGCCCTTTAGGGGGCGTGTGTCCCTGTCTAGGCCCCCCGCTGGTCAGACATTCCACCCACCAAGAGTCCCTCCGTCTTATCTGGACTGAGTTTCAATTTATTGGCCCTCATGCAGTCTATTACTGAGCTCAGGTAAAGGTTCAGATCGGAAACTGCCTCACCTGCATGCACAAACATACACATGCACACACAATATTAATCATCAGCTGTAAGGAATCCCAGTACCTGGTTGAGATCCCATTATGCACAGCCAAGTGCCTGAGAGCAGAGGAAGGCCTTAACCTGGCCATGTTGGTGCCAGGCAAGCTCTGCTAGGGAGGTCGCTCCAGGCGTGATCCTCTCCCTTGGTGCTCTGTCAGGTGTGGCAGTCCCAAGCCATGCAGTGCTTTATACAGTAAAAGCAGCACACTGAATTATGCTTAGAAATGTACAGGCTGCCAGTGCAGGTGGTCCAGAATTGGTGCCACATGTTTGGACCTTCCAGTGCCTGTTATCAATCTGTCTTCCACATTTTGCAGTAGTTCCGCTTTCTGAACCATTGTCAAAAGCAGCCCCACGTAGAGCACATTGCAATAATTTAACTTGGAGGCTATCAGCATGGGTCATCTATGAATTATATTATTTTGCAATTAGTTTGACTTCAAAATTTATTTATAATGAATAGGAATATAGTGTTCTGAAAGACTTTGTTCTCTGCTTCACTGTACCAATTCATCCTGGTTTGAATGCAGAGAATGACTAGGAAATTCTGGTTTGCAAAAATCAAATTATTATTTAAATCTGCTTTCAAAAATAAAAAAGTATCTTGTGTGGCTCATTCCTAATTCCAACGTTTCTGATTATTTAAAATTACACTTCTGATGCCTTTGACAGATCAACTTAGTCTGTGCTTTTGTGACTTTCAGGCGGAAAGGCAGGCTGTGAACACTGTTGTCCAGGGTTCTGCAGCAGATATTGTCAAAACAGCTACAGTGAATATTCAGAAGGAACTAGAAGCTTTGCCTTCAGCAGTAAAATCTTTTGGACACTTGGAGAATATATTTCAGAAAGGATGGACAGGTAAGTGTTCCTCTCTGGCTTTATACAGAATAATGTTGTTGTTGTTAGTTGCGAAGTCGGGTCTGACCCATCACAACCGCACAGACAAGATTCATCCAGGCCTTCCTGTCCTCCACCGTCCCCCGGAGTCCACTCAAGCTCACACTGACTGCTTCAGTGACTCCATCCAGCCACCTCGTCCTCTGCTGTCCCCTTCTTCTTTTGCCCTCAATTGTTCCCATCATTAGACTCTTCTCCAGTGAGTCCTTCCTTCTCATTAGGTGGCCAAAGTATTTGAGGTTCATCTGCAGTATCTGGCCTTCTAAAAAGCAGTCAGGGATGATCTCTAAGACTGACTGGTTTGATCTCCTTGCAGTCCAAAGGACTTGGAGGAGTCTTCTCCAGCACCACAATTCAAAGGGCTCAATTCTTTGGTGCTCGGCCTTCCTTATGGTCCAGCTTTCACAGCCATACATTGCAACTGGGAAAACCATAACCTTGACTATACGCACTTTTGTCGGCAGGGTGATATAAGTAAGCTGTCTAGATTTGCCATAGCTTTCCTCCCAAGGAGCAAGCGTCTTTTAATTTCTTGGCTGCAGTCCTCATCTGGTGATCTTGGAGCCCAGGAAAATAAAATCTGTCACTACCTCCATTTCTTCCCCATCTATTTGCCAGGAAGTGATAGGACCGGATGCCATGATGTTAGTTTTCTTAATGTTGAGTTTCAAGCCAACTTTTGCACTCTCTTCTTTCACCCGCATCAAGAGGCTCTTTAGTTCCTCTTTACTTTCTGCCATTGGAGTGGTAACATCTGCATATCTGAGGTTGTTGATATTTCTCCCGGCAATCTTATTTCCAACTTTTGATTCGTCTAACCCCGCTTTTTTCATGATATGCTCTGCATTTAAGTTAAATAGACAGGGTGACAGTATACAGCCTTGTCAAACTCCTTTCCAAATTTTGAACCAATCAGTGGTCCCATGTTTAGTTCTCACTGCTGCTTCTTTACCTGCATATAGGTTTCTCAAGAGACAAATAAGATGGTCTGGTACTCCCATCATTTTAAGAACTTGGCATAATTTGTTGTGATCCACACAATCAAAGGCTTTAGCATATGAAGTCAATGAAGCAGAAGTAGATGTTTTTCTGGAACTCCCTAGTTTTCTCCATGATCCAGCATATGTTGGCAATCTGATCTCTAGTTCCTCTCCCTCTTCGAAATCCTGCCTGTACTTCTGGTAGTTCTCGGTCCACATACTGCTGGAGCCTAGCTTGTAGGATTTTGAGCATCACTTTGCTAGCATGTGAAATGAGTGCAATGGTGCAGTAGTTTGAACATTCTTTGGCATTGCCCTTCTTTGGGATGGGAATGTAAACTGACCTTTTCCAATCCTGTGGCCACTGCTGAGTTTTCCAAATTTGCTGGCATATTGAGTGTAGCACTTTTACTGCATCATCTTTTAGGATTTTGAATAGCTCAGCTGGAATACTGTCATCTCCACTAGCTTTGTTGTTACTAAGACTTCCTAAGGCCCATTTGACTTCACATTCCATGATGTCTGGCTCGAGGTCAGTGGCCACCCCATTGTGGTTATCAGGGACATTAAGCTCTTTCTTGTATAGTTCCTCTGTGTAATCTTGCCACCTCTTCTTAATCTCTTCTGCCTCTGTTAGGTCCCTGCCATTTTTGTCTTTTATCATGCCCATCTTTGCATGATCAGCTGCGAGGCCCTGTAAATTCTCACCCATTGCTGAGAGACCATTTTGCTAAAGTTAGCTGAGATAACTGGAGCTTCTCCCTTCCCGTCCTTCCTCGGAGGAAAGGGGGCTAGCTTGTGACAGTCTCTGAAGCAAGGCTAGAGAGGGCCCTTCAGCTTTCCATTTGGGACCAACAATGCTGAAGGTGTCCAAGTAACAAGTGGTCTGGAGCACCATTTGCCACATCAGGATCCCTGTGACCAAAGGGACATCTTTCTTTTGCCTGTTTATTGATGCTCTACACCAGTCTTTCATCACTGTGTGTATTCAGTAAACTCTGACACAGCTGTTTTTCTTTCCAGGCATTCTCAAATCTGAGCTGACGTGCTTTGACTGGAGTAAAAACTCCAGCAAGTGGAGAAGCCAGCAGCTTTCCAGGCCAGATATCCCCACGCATGGCCTGAGTGTGCTGACCATTAGAAAGTTTTGCCTGATGTTCCATTGCGATCTGTCTTGCTGTACCTGCAGCTGATGCAAAGCCCAACTTTGTGTCCCACAGTCTTGGGCAACAGAAAGCAGCTCGCAGCACTCTCCTGTGATCCTTTAGGTGCCTCTTCTGAAGGCTAAACCTATCTAAGCCTTTCAGTCTTTCCTCATAGCACTTAGTTTCTAGTCCCCTGAGCATCTTTGCTGCCATTTTCCAAATTCATTCCACTTCACCTGCATACTTCTTGATGTGTGATGTCCATCATTGGATACAATCTGAGGTCTGACTCATGCAGAGTATAGTGGAACTATTACTCCCCATGATTTAGATGCAACCTAACATTGCATTTGCCAGTTTTCTGCAGCCGCATAACTTTGCTGACTCACGTTCAGCTCTTGATCAGCTATAACTCCAAGATCCTTTTAAAATGTACTGGTTTAAGTCAAGTATTCCCCAAGTTATAGCTATGAGTTTGATTTTTCTTTCCTCAATAAAGAATTTTGCACCTGACTCTGCTAAATTCCATTCTGCTTGTTCTGTCCAGTTCTCTCACCTGTCAACATGATTTTACATTTTTATTGTTTTCTTTTATTAGTCATCCCTCCCAGTTCTGTCACCTGCAGATCCGATAAGCACTCCTTCCACTGCTTTCTCCAAGTCATTCTCATCAATGTTGAAGAGAACAGACGCAGGACTGAGCTCTGCAGCTCCTCTCGCAATACCTCTCCCCAGTTTGACAAAGATCCGATGGTGGACATGCCTCTCAAGGCAGCTGTATTGTCTAGTGCTGCCATTCCACCCACATTGAACTAGCTCTCTGATCACAATATCATGGGGCACTTTCTCAAATAACTTGCTGAAATGAATATGCAGTATTCCCATAATTTATCAAGGAAGTTACCCCAGTTGAAAAATGGAACAAGGTCAGTCTACCATTCTCCAGGATTTCTCAGAGATAACAGAGGTTCTGGCTGATCATCCACTAGCTATTTCAACAGCCTAGGAAACAATTCATCTGGACCAGAAGCTTGGAACATATTTAAAATATTTAGATATTTGCTGACCATCTCGGTGTCTCAAGGTGCAATCCTACCCTTACACCATGTTAGTAACATATTCCAGATTGGCCACCAATTCTCTTATGGGAAAAAACTGAACCAAAATAGATGCTGAGAGTGCCACTGTTTCTTTGTCCCCTGTCAGCATCCTGGTCACTCAACCCAGGATGGTTCTGAGAACCTTGAAGCAGATAAAGAACAGAGTCCTGTGAATGAGGAGCTTTAATGCACAGGTCCCTACATTATTTGATAAAAGTGACTGAGGGTCAGAGTGTTCACAGAATTACATATTTGTCAAGAAAAGGGGAATTTTATTTAAATTCCTCTAGTTTCAGGACAGGGTATTTCTGTCTCCTATGTATACCGTCTGTAATGTCGGCAATATGAACCAACAATATAAAGCAGAAGAACCTGCACAGTAGAAACGGGAAGAGCACCCCAGGATCTCCTGTCTTTTTCCTTGCAATGTTCTTATTGTCCAGAAAAGCAAGTGGTGGGTGGAATGAACTTCTACTTTTGCCAAGAACAGAAGTTTTGGGAAAGAAATTTCCTTCTCAAGAAGGAAGGCAACTATCTTGGGGGACCTCATCTCTTATGGGACCTGGGAAGCCATGCCCATTATTGAACCAGATCAGAAGGGGCGTCTCCCATCATTCCCTAGATGATTTTCTGCCTTGGCCCAATGTTGCTTGATTTCAGCCAGCAAAACAAGCCAAAGGGGATGTGCTTGAGGATTCCATACAGGTAATTTAATTGTTTCCAGCACACCATTATTACCTTACCAAGTCCCTAGAGACAGATATAAGAGAGTTTCCTTCTCAGCCAAGCCCTTTTCTCTTGCTAATATGAATGATGGTGGAAGACAAAATACCACCCTGTCTCTGATAGTCCCATGGAACAAGTATGTTTGAGGAACTCCATGAAGAGAATCCCAGCAAACGTTGATGACAGCTTTCAATGCCTCGTCTTGGAGAAAACAAAGGAACTTGACCATTATAGTTGGATGGCTTACTGATTCTATTTCTTATGCATAAAGCCTTCCAGAAATAGAAATCATCAGTTACACTCTTAGTGATAATGAATTTCTGATCAAACTAGAACAGAGTTCCTTGGACCAGTTGAAGCCTTTCATCTCATGGCCCTTCTTATACTAAGTAGCTATACAGGTTCAAGAAACAATTACAGAGGTATAAACCATATATGAACTCAGATCTAGCTGCCATCCTGCTTCTTTCCAGTCTCCACAAAGTAAAGCAGACCCTCTGAGAAAACCAACCAGAACTAACTCATTGCCCCAAGATGCCCATGATTTTCATTGTGTGAGTCTCTTGGTTTCCAAACTGTGGTTCTTTCTAGAATCTTCTGATCTCTTCCCTCATAACAATTTAACAAGTTTTTTATTTTTGAGGGAACTGGCGTGTGGAGCAGCTCTGATGACAAGATGCTTCAGTCAGCCTGGATTGGAGACCCTTTCATTAATTATCAAGAGCTGTTCAGAAAATGCTGCTATTCTTTGTTTTTTAGTCCTACAGTAGTCATACAACCATTAATGCGATATGTGTGTATATCATAACCATTCATTTGATTTTTGTATGAAGATGTTTAAAGAGGCATTGCTTATGCTTTGTTCTTTCTAGAAAAATCAGAAAGGGCAGAAAAGAAGCATCTGATATATCCCAAACATGGAGGGTTCTTTATACTCCAGCTGCATGATGAACTTCTATATGAGGTTGCAAAAGACAGCATGATGCAGGTATATAGGGATGGAGTTTTGTTTGTTCACCAGTATGGACTACAGTGAATATTACAGAAGTTTGATGTTATAATAGTATGTTGTTCAGGCTTGTTGCTGGACTGCAGTCCACAGTGGTGCCCTGGGGTATTCGTAGAACCCAGCCTTTCTTGAGTAGCTGGAAATGCAGAGAAGTGTTGAAAAGCTGGAGTGCACTGAGAAGTGTCAATTCAACACTTACAAGTACTAGCATCTTATTGGAAAGGGTGGGGGGATCCTGTCCCTTGCATACTTTTGCCCCCTCCCCTTGGTATTTTTCAGTTGAAAATCCATTAATTGATCCATGGCAACAATCTTGTCTTGTCAGTTTTCATGTATGTTACCTACTCCACTTTGCTATTCCCTTTGGCAAATGAAACATCCCATGAAATTAACCAGACAAGATTACACAGCCATAAAAGCCCTCTTGGACAGACCATCAAAAACAGTTAAACTGTGAACACATTTGTGCAATTTTCTGGAACGAAAACACACAAACTGCTTTTTTGCTGGTGAACTGCTTCAGCATCAGTGGAGGGGTTTTCACTGGCAGTGGCATGGGTGAAATCGCGGGATGTGGTGGTGGGTTCACCGCTCTTATGAGAGATTTGCTAGTCAAAACCTGTAATCCATGCTGCAGCTCCTCTCCTGGGTTCGGGTGACTATTTAATGACCCCTAGAACAAGCCATGGATTATCAGACTATGGGAAGTTGGTTTGCATGACGCAACAACGCATCATGGGTAGCTAACCATTGCAGGTTATGCTGTCAGGCAATCCAGGTCCACATGCTGAGGTTTACATTGTCACTTCTCATTTTACACAGAACTTGTGTTCAGAGCTAGGGTCAGGATGAACCGAAACCAGGGATGGAATCCATCCCTCTAAGCATTTGCTGGCTTACTTATGTGTTTGGGTTGGTCTTCCAAAGTGAGCTAAGCCAAGAGGACATCTGTAAACATTTGTGGACCCTTCGTTAAACAACTGGCAACCTTCTTCTGCATCAGCCCAAACAGCTGGCCGGAGGTGGTACAGAAGAGGGATGCTGCTAGCAATCATGCAGGGCTTCCTTCTTGCAGAGCCTCTTGTGACCAGCTTTCTTCAGCACCTTGTAATACCCCTTTAGCAAGTCTGAATAATTGTTCCCCCCACCTTCTGCATCACGCTTCTTCAGAAGTTTCTTCAAATGTGTAATGAGTAGCAAATCCTACATACATGATAATCTGAACTACACCGTGTGACCCTTGTTGCTCTGTGCTGATACTGATTCTTCCATGTCCGTGTGTCTGTCGATTTTTTTTTTTAGGTTGCACAGATAGTTAAACATGAGATGGAAAATTCGGTAAAACTTTCAGTGAAACTCTTGGTAAAAGTCAAAGTTGGAACTAGCTGGGGAGACTTGCAAGAGTTGGACTTGTAAACATGAAATAGACCTTTGCCTTTTGCAACCAACAACTTGGAAATTTATGGTTTAAAGGTGATCCTGCACTTGATTTCTCAGATCCATTTTAACCTCTAAATGAAATAACTGAAGCATATTTAAGAGGTCACACTGCAACTCGAAATTATATTGATGGGTTTAAACTTTTAAAGCAATGTATAAAAATTAATTCTACTGAAATATTAATAACATGAAAGCCTAGGAATTCATTATTTAACTGGCTTGTTAGCAACATTCCAAGCACTTAAAATTAATGACAGTTTGTTGATTTTTTAAACATTTCAGTCTGGGTGCATTCACATTCAATAATAAGGCAGAATTTTAAAGAATTCAAATTTATTGCCTCCAATTGGCTCCTCCCACAAGTGACTAAACAAAGTGCAGACCTGCTTTCCATGTATTGCTTGTCCTGAAAGGTGGACCAGGAGCTCTGAGTTCTTTGCTCAGCCATGGTTTGTTCCAGATTCATGATTCTGGCTTGCCTGGGGACAACCACAGGTGGAACTTCTCGATACCCGTTAGACAATGTGTTCCAGCAGGCTGACTTGCTCTTTCAGAGCCTGAGTCGTGATGTGCAAATGTGGTTGGCGCATGAGGCAGCCATAGCTCAGGTTTTTGAGAGCTAAGTATTTTGGGAATTGGACATACATGTATATGACCCTAATCACATGTTGCACAATATGCACAGTGGAGGGTGCAGTACATGGTTGATGAGTGCAAGATTTCTGGAAGGTTTATGTCTGAAAGAGCCGCTGGGTGAGGTATTTTGATTAAAAAGATGATCTTGTAGTAAAAATCTTTTTGTCCTAATGGGTTGAAAGTCTGCCTCTTCTATGTCTGTACAATTCATTCATTTTGTTTACTTCCTTTGAAGAAAGGAACCTTATCTTTCTTGTTTTCATTTTCAATCTTGTGTGGTGCATCTTGCAATTCTGTGGGTTTCCTCTTAGCTTTTTAATCAACAAATTGTTTGCTTTGTAAATTATCATAAGAGAATATAATGTATTATTATATTTATAATAAACAGATTTTCTTCTTTAGAGACTTGTTTGAAAAAATGAGAACAACACACTGCCTCACAGAAGAAATAATAATATAAATAAGCTATGTATTTGACTTTTTTACTTTGATTATGAAACATGAATCATCTTTCTTGAATCCACTCAAATAATTTTTAGGAAATGTCCACATTGGCGCTTCCTGTAGTTCAGTTTCTAGCTTGAAATGTAAATGTTGGCTCAAGATCCTGAACAAGAGGTTCTGTGATACTTCTGTCAAGTTAATTTTTCTCCCAGCAGCTGAAGTATTGTTTGGCATCCCCTTCCAGGTCTCAAAAACACCAAATCTATACAGCTTATGACTCAGCTACCTAGAGGAGCATCTGTCCCCATGACACTGTGTCCAGACATTGTCTTCTCTTGATGTGCCCCTTTAGACAATTCCACAGTTGAGGGAGAAGAGTTTACTGAGAGAAGGCATTTTCAGCCACATGTGGCTTAAAGAGACAGAGCAGAGACCACAAAGGAAGTCACCCCCGGGAGTCTGTTCAAAGTTAATGTATGTGTCTATTCTCACTTTATTCTGCATCAAAATTTTAAAATACAGACATCACAGAGGAATACCCTGTAACCTTAACACAGATGAGAAGATTAACCATATGATTCCCTACAACATTGCTTACCCCAACAAGCAGACCCTTCCATTCATAATTATAGTAATTATAATAAATGATAAGTATTAAGAATCCATAATTATGCTCATAATTACTTTCATAATTGTGCTTACCATGGAGTTTGCCTTCTTCACATTCGCTGAGAACTGGGCCAACCTTTTTCTCAAGCTGTCCACCACTTCCCCAAGATTCCATTCTTGCTCAACCACTGCTAGTTCAGATCCCATCAGTGTATACTTGAAGTTGGGATATTTTGCCCCAGCATGCATTACATAACACTTGCTTACATTGAAGTGCATTTGCCAATTCGATGATGTGCATTCTCCCAGCTTGGAGAGATCCCCTTGCAGAACCTCACAATCCCTTTTGGTATTGACCACCCTAAAAAGCTTAGTGTCATTAGCAAACGTGACCACTTCACTACTCGCTCCTAATTCCAGATCATTTATCAATAGGTTAGAAAGCATTCGTCCTTATACAGAACACTGTGGGACTCCACTGGTTAGACCTCTGCACAGCTGCTATGCCATGGGTCCACATTTCTTTGAACTGTCCAGTAGGGCTGTGATGATCCTCCTCGAACCCAGCTCTCTTCTGTTTGTTGGACTTCTTCTAATGCTTGGACCTGGCTTTGGAAGTGAGCCGAGCCAAAAGGAAGTTCACAAACACTTGCAGAACTCCTGTTGTGCAACCTTCTTCTGTAGCACAAACAAAGCCTCACATCATGTGCATGAAAGAGGGATGCTGCTTGTGCACTGTTTGCAGAGGTTTATTTCTGGATAGTTGCCCATGTAAACACTCAGTCAGACTCAGAAGAAAGCAGACAGGAGTCCAGGGAGCCAAGCCAAGGGAATCTGATGGATTCCCACCATCAATATGGATTCCTAACACACGCCTACAATCCAATGGAACCCTGAGAACTTTTGCCACATTGTTCACTGCCACGTCAGCTCTCATTGATGTATATGTGAAGCTGGATTTTTTTTCTGAATGCATGTCACTTTACACATTTACTTACGTGGAACCATCATCTTCATCAGCTTCCATCATTGCCCATCATCCAGTTGATAGGATTGTTCTGGGACACTTTGCAATCCTGTTTTGAAGGAAAGCACACTAGACACTGGAGGCAGGAAAGCACATACAGTGACCTCCAAGGGTGCCTGCAAACCTCTCCAGTCTCTGTCCCTCCAAAGAATATAAATTAAAAACCTGGACCTCCCCTTGACTTCCCCACCAGACTCCTGTTAGCTGTCCCTCTTTGCTCGCTCTGTTGGTTCCCTCCCTGGGAGCTTGGTTGCTTGTGTGCAATGGTCCATAGATCAGCTGGGGCAGCTTCCTCTGATCTGCTCAGTTAGGAGTCAGGAACCAGAACTGACTTCTTTGCCTCAGTGGTTCCGCCTGCCTTCCAGTCTCTAGCCTATTTCTCTCCAAGACTACCACTCTTTAGCTCACTTCTGACTAGCTAGGCACTCACAGCAGCCATTCTTCTTCATTTTGTGGTGGTGCCCACAGCAGCGTCTCAGATTTCCAAATGTGAGAACGGTATGCTTTACAGGTCCTGCAGTAAAGCATAGTATGGTGATATTTGAAAATGCTTGGGAACACTTTCAGCTGGAAGAGGGTAAATCACCAGCTCACTTCTACCAAGAAAAACTGTATTTCTGTTTCTGTAAAATGACTAGATTTTCTTGCAATAGTGTGGGCTATAGTTTTTACTAGCTGTGTTTTCCAGTAGTGATACTGAGGAAAGCAACTATGATGCCTAAAATTCCAGCAAAGAGTATCTATTCTTATGACCCCAAATCTATTATTAGGCCAGTTCAACCATCAATTTAACTTGTCAACCATTTAATTCAACTCTTCCTCAGACAAAGTATTTTCGAAAAAGCAGGGAAGAGTGTAAAAATGGCTTTTGAAAGACAGCTCAGGAAACAGCACATAAAGCAGTATAATTTGGCCACAGGTTTAATGTTGCTTTATTTTTCTACTAATGAAATGAACAATTGTTTTCAAACTAAGGTTGTCTTCAGAAATGCAGTGTCAAAGGTGAGAAATGCAGATCATCTTCTGTGAAGAGCAACATGCTTGAACATTTTTCCTCTTCATTACATCATGGAACTTAAAAATAAATCCCTTTTCCTCAATCACAGCATGCTTTGCTTTTGTCTTTGTTATATAAGAAATAAATTAATCATGCAAAGTTTTAATCAGTTTAACTATGTTAACAATCTAGTTTGTACATGATATTTTAAACAGCAACAGTCCTTCCCACAGTTCTTTCCTAAGGCCATTTAAATATTACCTGCTAAAGATGATAGTTCATTTGGAAAAGATTAATTGTAGATTGAGTGCAAAGATTCACCAGTCTCCAAAAACTTTTTTCTTCTCCTTGAAAGAGGAAAACCAGTTTAAGCAGGAAGAACTCTTTCTGTCTTTTTCACTGAGCCTTGAGAATACAGCCTAGTCCTTTGACTTCTGTTTGCTGTACACTTATATGTTGTTTCATGATTACAAATCAAAATTGATACCATTTCTTGTCCTTGTACTTCAGCATTACCTGCAAGGGTAAAAGACAGCATGTTTCAAGAGGCACAAAAATGCTTAAGGTGTTTACTGACCGTTTGCTGCACAGTCCAGTATGTACCCATATTTAGAGTCATTTGGTGGCTGCCATTGGCTGCTTGTGGTCAGTATTCGTTTCTGATTTGCAGACAGGACAGACTTTTCCTAGAAAGTCTCCAAATACTGGTGTGGCAGTCAAGGAGTTCTTGACCCAGAAGGAAGGTAGACAAGATCTGGAATGATCTGCATTAGCAAAGGTGTAAAATTCGGAACAAGGGTATATAATCTTAGGCCAAGGATGTAAGACCAAGACCTGCCTTCAGGGATGCCCTGGAAGGGTCATTGTTGAAAAGGTAAAATCCAGCAGGTACCCTTTTCTCAATCACTTCAGATATTTGGATATTTTGGGATATTTTCCCCCATTTTCAAGAGTTAAAAGTCTTTCCAGAGTCTCTCAGGGACGATAGGATTCTTTGGCGTTCTTCCTCTGAGGCAATCCGTCTCCACCACCTCTCAAGAGGAACCAAGCTGCCTGCGTTACCAAGGCATTAAAAACTTGGAGGGTACGAGTATGGAGGAGATCTGACAGGAGGCATTCAGCCTCTGCCTGATGAACTCAGAGGCCTGTGTGATGGAAAAACAAAATAGAACAACAGAAGGCAGAGAGGCAAAAATTGCCTCTATTGATCCTTCTGCTCTGCTACCAGCAGCCTGACAGGGTGCTGGATACTAAGAAGCCCCCCAGAAGCTTCTGTACAAAGGAGGAATTCACAGGCTTGTACCCTCAGGCTGGTATTTTGGCCTCCCTCATTGCTGAGAGCTGCTCTAATTTTACCCTCAGTCTGAAAGAGTCTCTGCATGCTTGCCGTGGCATTTTGTGGCACCACAGGTGTGGCCAGAAGAGCAAAGGAGCAGCAAATGGAACAGACCTGGGTAACAAACATGTTTGGGACAAACTTTGCTCACAACTGTGGTTGTACTTCATATCGAAGGAACCCTATTGGAAAATAGCTATATATGAAACCTCCCCAGGCTTGATGGCATCCCAAAGTGTTGGACTAACTCTTACTGATGATGATATCACTGTGCCCTTTTTGATGGAGAGCTCTTGAAAAGATTACACGTTACTTGTGGAGAATTTCATGAAGTCCCAGTGGGTTGCTATGGAACATCAAAAAGAATCTTTAAAAATGAGGGAAGTGTTTAAAAAATTAGGAGACCTAGGCCAAGATCATCCACACCTTTGTTCTATTCCTGATCACTATGTATGAGTGTGAAAGCTGTCCAGTGAAGAAAGCTGACAGGGAGAACGTTGGTGTGTTCAAAACATGGTGCTGGAGGAGCACCTTGTAAATACCCTAGACAGACAGACAAACAAGTGGACCCAGATCAAAACCAGCCAGAGCTTCTCCTGGAAGCAAAAACGACAAAACTCAGGTATACTTTGGCACATCATGAGAAGGCAAAACTCCCTGGAGAAAGTCGAGGGCAGAATAAAGAGGGGAAGACCAAATAGGAGATGGATTGACTCCGTAAAGGAAGCCACAGCCTAGAATTTATGAGAGCAGAGCTGTTATGGTTAGGGCATTGGAGGGCTGACATTCGAAGGGTTGCCATAAGTCAGAGGCGACTTGATGGCACATAATAGCAACAAGGCAAATAATACTGGCTGCTCAGAAACCACATAGTAGGATTTTTTTTTAAGCACTTTAAAATAGATGGACCCAAATAGGGTCTAGGGATAATATGCTCTGCCCTGGGTTTGAGGGCCTTCTGGATTTATTGAAAGCAGGAGACACCAAAATGAAGTTGGAAAAGAAAGGCAAGGCATTTAGAATGAAGAGGAGTTTAGGCAGCTTAATCAGGACCTCTGTAAGAAGAATCACGGGAAAGAAGCTAATTGTGATAGTAATGTTGGGCACAGTAGAATTAATGAGCCAAAGTATTTGGAATGTGGGGAGGGGATTTAAGAAAAAGGGCAGTGCTGTAAGAATCGATGGGGGAAAGAATTTGAATGGCAAATGCGAGAAAGAAATATAGAACAGAGCTGTAATTGTTGTGAACAGCTCGGAGAAATTCAAAAACATCATAAATCCTGGCTGAAGCATGAAACTTGTATAACACTTAGAACAGCAGTTTCCCCAACCTGGTGCCCTCCAAGTATTTTACTCCCCTCGCCCCAGGTAGCTTGACCGATGGTCAGAAATGCTGGGAGGTCCTGTCACAATGTGAAGGACCTACTGGATTCAACCTGAATAGGTTGCACTTTTTAGGAAGATTAGGAAGGAAGAGAGAAAGGGCAAAGCCTGAGAGAGTTCTGCAAAAAAGCTGCTTGTTTAACTGAAGCATAAAAATGTGTCTCTAAAGCAGAGTATCTGATTCTGTAAGGTACAGTCCACCAAGTCTGAAACAGTTATTGCCCAAAATTGTATCAGGTTGGTTGGATGCTGCTGCGGTAGAGTGTACGCCAACTGAGACCACTCCTGTGCCCTTCTTCTGCTGAGCCCCACTGGAAATCAGTGGGAGTCGGTTGTGAGTAGACAATGGACAGAACACTTCATCTGTCTGCTATCTCTTCTTGTACACCATCTTAAGGCTGTGGCTAAATACAAAGTCAAACACTTGCTCAATATTTTGTAGCATTTTGAATTGTCCAACTATGGCCTGGGGGATTTTCTAAGGGGCTTCCTTTGTTTCTTCAGATGCTTTCTGAGTATCTTGGGCTGCCTAGATTCCCTCTGCCCTTGGTCGGTAAGATGAAATTCTTTGTGAAAAAGGTTCCCTTGAAAAACCGATTGCCCTCTTTTCTGTTTCCTCCTCTCCCCTTCCCTTGTGTGTCTTTCATTTGTAAGATGGATGGCAGGGCTGGCCTCTCACTTATCATCATGAACTGCTTTGGGAGACAAAAGTTGTCTGAAAATCAAGATGAAAGCTCAGTAGATAAATAAAAAATCCATTACATAAATAAAATAATACTGAAGTGGGCTCTACCACACACAGGTTTGTGCCACAATAAACTCCATGACATAATAAACTTCTGGACATGGATGAAGAACAGATTCATGCCGACACCCACCTCATGTGCATGCTTGGAGAAAGCTTCTGCGCTTGCCATCATTCTTGCGGTCTTCTCATCCAGTTCTCCCAGCTTCTGTCCCCTCTCGTCAAGAGCGAGGCGGGCACGAGCCAGATCTCCAATCGCTCCCCCTGCAGCTCCTTTCATGCTTTCAACTCCCCCTGGCCCAGGGATGTGCTGAGCAAGACTGCGAGATGCTTTTCCTGCTGTAGCCTCACCAACTGGAAATGGAAGCCGGAAGAGGATTAGAAGAATTTCCTCTGCCCGCCCACCCATGCGTAACAGCCGATTACCAACAGCATTTTTATATAGGTGGGACAGTCTTGCACGTTTCAAAATGTGCTTCAAAAAGGGTAGTAGCTTGACATCTTATGATCATCAATTTACTTTCAGTCTATTTTGAAAATAAACTTTCCCTATGAACTCATCAAATCTATGAGCTGTGCACCTACATAGAACCTTGTTCAGGAAACTTCTCTAGCAGGGGAATTTTGGAGAGAGTCATTTCCCACTATCCAAGCATGCATGCACCTAATGGGTTTTGGCCTATTCTCTCAGTCGTCTTTCAACCATGATTGTGGCAATCTTGTTGGAAACTTCTCTCATTGTCCATTGTTCTTATACCAAAGTAAGAGTGAACGGCTGAGGTGTTTGTGTTTTAATCTGTCACCTTTCTTCTTGTCTCTTTTTTGTCTCTTTTTTGTCTTGGAAAAGCATAGAAGGTGAAGCCCGGGTTCCTTGTCAAGGCTTTGCAAAGCAGGAAAGGTGCAACTGCCTAGACCGGCATCAAAATATCCTTCGGGAAAAATGTCCTAGATGCAGTGGACCAGTCAGGGGAAATGCCTCCTATGACACAGGCCTAGAGACCTCTGTGGCTTGCCATGGCCTTGAGGACACCGGGGTCCACTTTGTCCTCTTTAGCCCAAGATCCATGCCACACCAACCCACCCGCACCTGGGTGGCCTTTGAAGCTTTCACTGGAACACTCTCCGCATGAAGACAAAAAAGCCTTTGTGCAAAATTCCTCTACGGAATGGAAGAAGAACACTGAGGAGGAGGTGGTCAGTCCAGCCATGGATATAACGCCAAGCCTGTCTGCGTCAGGATGGAGAGCGCCTCTGACCACACTTGCTCCCCCAGTAATGGACTCACTGACTCTGGTGCATTGCCTGTCGACAGAGCCAGTACCACCAACCTGGTCAAAGCAGGATCCTGCCTGGTTGCGTCTATGCCACAAGGCTAACTCCGACCTGGGCTCTGATTCTGGCACCAGGTCACACACTCACTGAGCTACGGAGTCGGCCTTCCTGTGTGGTCCCCAAACATTCAATTGGAGAGGAACTCTTGCCTCAGGGTCCTCCACTTAATGTCAGAGGGATTGCGAGGCCAGGTGGCTCAGATCCCATTTTCCACACTTGGATTTGGACAGACGCTCTGCTTAGGACTTACTGCCCTACTAGTATGGCTACAACTATGAGGAACTATGACGCTGGTGTAGGGACGGAGGAGGAGGAATATTATCCGGATGATCCTCGCTACCCTAAAGCTGTTCCTCTGGACTGGGGCCAATGCATTCTGCCAGACCAAGGCTTGTTGCTTGGAGGCTTCTCTGCCTGTGCCCCAGCTGCAGCCAGCACGCACCACAATGTCACCAACACTCCCCTTGGTTTTGACTGGCAGGACCACTTTTGCCTCTTCCATCCATGCCTCCATTGCTGGAATCAGCAGCTGCATCGCCAGCACTATCACTTTATCAGGGATAGGTTAGCTGCAGTTTTCCATGCTCTGGGCACCACTCTGATGGATTACTGCTGCCTTTGGAAAATCGTCTGGAAACTTCAGCTAGTCCAACGCAGGGCAGCAAGAGTGTTAATGAGACTGGCCAACACGATCATATTAGGCCAGCACTCCCCCATCTGCATGGGCTGTCTTTCCATGTCTGGGCCCGTTCAAAGTGCTAGTCCTTCTGAAGGAGCCCCTGCCAGGGGAAGTCAGGTAGGCAGCTGCTGGGAAGGGGGCCTTTTCTGTTGTGGCAGCATGTTAGACATAACGGAGTTGGAAACAAGTCTGCCAGCATCTACTTATACAGATCTATGGTGCAATCACACTTAACTGCTGTGTATGGTTCTGGTTGGTGCACCTAAATGATCGAGGAGCTGCTGGAATGAGTCCTCCATGAGGCACTTTGCAACATCTGGGGTTGTGGAGCCTAGAAAGGTGCCTCAGGACCACATGACGTGGTAAAGGAAGTGGGGAGACCTTTGCTGTGTAGTGCACTATGGAATTCATGTCCACAAGATGCAGTGATGGCTGGCAATTAGGGTTGCTTTCAAAAGGGAACAAATTCATGGAGGATAAAGGTATCGGTGGCTGCTAGTCCTGATGGCTGCATGTTGCCCTCAGCATCACGAACAGGAGACTGGTGGACCTCAGTTGCTAGGCAATTTGGGCAGGAGCTGTTGTATTCATGTCCTATTTGGGGGGCGGGGAGGGTCTGGTGCACAGCTGGGAAACCAGTGTCTGTGTGCAGTGCTGGACTAGGTGGACCGCTGGACTGATCCGGCAGGGTTCTTCTTACAGGTCTTTTCAAGGCTGCCTTTGGCAATCTCAAGGAGCTGAGGAAATAGGTAGGAACCTGTTAGGGACATGCATACAAAGATGAGGTGGGTTCTCTTCAAAAATTCTTCAACCACAGTGAGGCTCCATGCAGGCATGAAGCCATTATGTGTGAATGCACAGATGAGCACTCCACGAACTACAGTTATAAATAACAACCTGTCTTTCCCCCAGTTTCATGTCTGACCTAATGCACATGATGTGATGTCAAAATGACGCACACTTACAGAGCTCTTCTCTGTCGAGCGTTCCACCAGTCCCACCAAACAGACCTTTCAGAAAGCCTCTGTACTGAGCCTCGGGGGTTTCCACGGGAGTGAACAATTCCCCAAGCATGTCCTGGCCAAAAACAAAGCAAAGCAAAACACTCCTAAGCAGAGCCACAGAGCAGAAAGCAAGCAAGTCACAAGGGCCATCTTTTACTTTAACACATTTCAGTACCGAATCCCTCTTTTCCTCCTTCCCTTTTTGATTGCCTTTTATTTATTGATGCATACTTCAAAAACCACAATACCATAATGCAATGAGGACTGACTTTCCAAAAGTATTTTTCCCTTCAAGTATAAGCCACTGGGCTGGAGGTGGCGTGCCATCTTTTTTAAAACTGAAATAATAAAGCATCATTTGTTTGGCACTGTAAATGGATGGTGGCCCACAGGGATGCCATCAGTAAAACCTCCATTTTGTTTCAGAAAACACACACACACACACACACACACACACACACACACACACACACACACAAGGCCCTCTGCAACTTGCTAGGTAAGACATCTCCAGGGGTGAACAGTTAGACATTTCTTCTGGATGCAGGGGATTTTTCAGAAAATGCCACTCACCGAGGCTGCAGCTTTAAATTTAGACCATTAGAGCAGAAAATGGTACAGAGACCTTGTGGCTAGCTAGTCCTTTTACCCATCCATCATCCAACGAATAACAAACAGGGATGGGTAGCTAGCAGCTCCGTTTCAACAACCACCGCTCCCCTTTTGGGGGGCAGGGGTGATACAGACAACAGTGGCATCATGGACCCCGTAGTGGAGGAGAGGGATTGTGCCTACATGTCTCATCTGTGTGTAATCAGCAGGAGCTGGCAGCAGGCTCTGTGTTCTATATACCTGCATGAGCAGAAGGTTAATCGCCACTGAGAATTTGCATGGTTCCTGTACATTCAGGAGTTCCTGATTCCAAGGACAGACTTCAAAGGATCTGCTGAATTAGCAGAGTCAAGGCAGGAGAGCAGATCTAATCCCATTTCCCTTCCTTGTGTTCACTGAACATGTGATCATAAGATGAGAATAGGGTTTCAGTGCTAGAGAAGGCAAAACTCATTTTCTCCATGAGCAATAAGAAACAGGGTGCCTCGGCAAGTATTTCTGCCTCTGCAGCATTGTTCAAACTTAATACAGGACTAATTTAACTAGAAAAAATTCAATAATTTTTTGATTATAAAGAATTTGCGGTGTAAAGAAGGAAGCATTTTGTGGTTGCATTCTCAGAACTGGGTGTCCAAGTCATATTTTGGACTGTTCCTCAGAATACAGATAGGAAATCTGTTTCTGCTGAACAGTTTCTGAAGGGGAACTCCATGGTTCTGAACCATATAACAGCTCTCACAACCTGCCTGTCAGTGTTTCAAGACTCACCTGAAGATTATCGAACATTTCCTGACTGTAGTTCAGTCGCTGGACTTCTGTGGGAGAACCAAGATACAAAGCTTGTCCTTCATTGGTAAAACAAAAGGTCCTGGCAATCCTCATGTTTGTTACAGGCAAATGATTAACATCTAGCAATGTACGGAGGCTGGGTAAACTAAAAAGAAACAGGCATATTTTATACACTGGAACTGAATTACGGCATTGCACGCAGCACACATTTTCAGTTGCACCCTGCAAGCTGTTTCAATGCAATTTGAACACACGCAAAAGGCATACAGCTGTCTGTCTGTACACTTGGTTGGGAAGCTGATCCTCGGGAAGCATTAAGACTTGTGTCTGAGTATTTGGTAAAGCTACTGAGCATCTGACTGTTCCATTCAACTTCTGTGGTAAGCCTGAGGTAAAATCCTACATTTTGGCAGGATCCATGAATTGGGCAAGGAGCTGGGCTGGGACACGGAAGCCCTACCTCTGCTCCCTGAACAAATTAATCTCAGCAACTCCCCACTAGCCTCTGAAGTTTCACCAGGCATTGTCCAAATTTTTTGAGGTCTCCCTCCATAGCCATGACAATTACACAAGCAAACAACAGCAACAAATAATCCAGATCTTTTTCTGATACGCATACTTTCCCAAAGAAGCCCCGAGAGACTACCATGGCTCTAATGAAGCAACTTATTGGGAAGGCCAATGGCAGTCTGCCTGCCAGGATCCAATAACTCAGACATTGCACAGAAAGTATAACCTTGGATGCTGTGGGTGGTAGCACCTCTCCGCCACACCTTGGCACCACCACCGAGGCCCTTATATTGAGTCAGACCACCGACCCATCTAGCCAACTGGATGCCCAGGGAACTGGTTTTTTATTCCTGTCTAGAGAGTCAGATGGTTACAGGGTCATAGAATCATAGAATAATAAAGCTGGAAGGAGCCAGAAGGTTGGTGGGTAGATTCAGATTTAAGCTGGTTTGTGCTGAAAGAAATAGATTTCTCTAATCCCACCTTCCCCTGGTAGTCCTTCCAGCTCTTCAGATGCTGAGTGCATCTCTCTCTCTCTCTCTCTCTCTCTCTCTGTGTGTGTGTGTGTGGGGGGGGGGGGAGATTCTCCCAAACTGGCCAGCGGCACCTTCTATTAGTGCATCCCTTCCTTTGCAGAAGGTCCCTCCCTTCCAGGACCAGGCCTGGGACTTGAGATCTCAGAACTGGACCATGGAAAGAGCACGATTTCCTCCACTGAGCTACAGCCCATTAATCTGGGACTAAGCAGTCACTCAGAGAACCGGGTAACTATTTAGGACTTGGAAACATTTTAAACAAACCCAGAAACAAATTCATAATGCACATTTACAGGTGGAATAAGATACTCCAATGTTCCAAGGACTCAATAGCATTTTGCACCAGACTGTTTTCAAAGGGATGCATCTTCTCCAGTCAAGGTTCTAGCTAGCAAAGCAGTGAGAGCTGACAGGAAACACTCTTCATCATGGCCACCACAGGGAAAAGCAACAGGAGTGCCCTCTCATTGGGAGGGTAGCATGGCAGCCACCGAAGCCCCTTTAGCCAGCACACTGAGGACACCTTGAAAGCAAATCTCCCAGCAGGGGTGGTGGTAGAAGAGGGTGAAGCTCCACAGAATCATTGCAGACCACTGCCTGCCCAGCCCTTCCTCATAAAGTATCCCAGAATGCTACCACAGTAATCAGGTAAGAAAACTGGCCTCAAAAAACCCTGAGAGGAGTAGGAGGACCAGCAGAGCTGCATTCCCCCAGCTGGGTCAGCGGAAAAAGTCCACATTTGCTCACCCAAACAGTCAAGTTCACCTAGGAACACTTGAAGCCAACGTGCCCCCACTTGCTGAATGCATTGGCTGGAAGGGCAATTTGGCACTTGGCAGTACATATTAGGCATGCTAGGAACCAGAGTTTTTAAAAATGAGAACGTAAAATGAAAATACTCTTGCCTATTTCCAAGGTTTCCAAACTACTATACCACTCCTCAGCTGAGATGTTAATTGCCTTACAGACCCAGCCAGGGAGACAGTCTAGCAGCTCCAACTGGCTGCAACATGACTAGCTGGAGCCCTGTCAATGACCCCCTCTGATTCTAGTCTAAAATGCCATCATTTATTTTGGAAGCAATTGCAAATGCATCTGCAAGATACTTAGTAAATTGGTCAAAATTTAGGGTAAGGGTACCAAAGATCGGAGCTAACTACCTGCTAACCACCTCAAACAGCAACAGTGGTTCACTCTGAGCGGACATGATAGCAGTAAAGAAAAAAGCCTTCTCTGCCAGAGATTGGCATTGGAAATGAGCCGGTAGGGTAATAAGATGGGTTTCATGTCAGCTATTGACTTTGGCCATCTTCTTAAATGTCTTGTTGACCTGAGATCTATACAGAACCAAGGAGCTGGCTAGGTTCTTCTCTGTAGTCTCACTAACAAATATGGGCTATGTGCCTTTGAGAACTGAACAGCCATCCCAGTGTTTCAGAGCTGTGCAGAAGTTTAAGTGTCATGAGCGGAGCCAGCTGGAGCTGGGGGTCAGACTAGATGGCCCGGGAGGACCCTTCTGACTCCCTCTGTTTCTACATTCCATGTCTCTAAGTGGCCCTCAGCTTGTCACTGCCCATGCCCCAGCATGTGGCCTCCACCTCCCACTCAGTTCCTTTATGGCTCGCGCAGCAATGAGTAGCATTGGCAAGATGCTCTGTGGTTTTCATGGCTTGTGAAAAGGACTACTCCTCTGTTCTTCCAGGACTCTTGGGCAAAATATTTCCTTCTATCCCTCACTTTAGTCAAAAAGTTCATTCCCTTCCCTGCAGGGGAGCAGCATATGGGCTCTGAGGCCTTCACTAAGTGCACCTGCTGCAGTGGGAAAACATCAGCACTAATGGCAACTCTCTGTGGTTCCTTTGTCTGAAAGCAGAGCATGAAGCAGACTCTTGCTCCACATCCAGGCCTCCAGAAAACAGCACCAATGAAGCATCAACCCAAAGGCTGCAGACTGCGGCAGAGAACCAGTCCAGTCATACTGCCTCTTCTTCACTTGTGTCCTACCAGGGCCAACTCACTCCTCTATTGAAGGCTAGCTCTGCCTTCAATAGAGGAGACTATGGGACGGGGACAGGCGGACTGGCCCTCAGCTCAGACTTGCCTCAGGCAGCAGCTGTATCTGCCACTTGGTGGGGAAGGCCTTTCTAGTCTCCACACATGAAACTCCAGATCAGTAATGGCAAACCTTTTAGAGAGTAAGTGACCAAACTGCAACCCAAAACACACTTATTTATCAAAACGTGCCAAAACTAACATTAAATGTGAAAACTGAGGTTGTAGTTCAGAAAAAACAACTCAAAGCCAGTCCCAGCAAATATATATACTTGGAAGTGCAATGAGAGAAAGCTCAGACACGTTCCGGCCAATGAGTCGCAGCTCGAGACGTCATAACCAGGCACGGCTACTCCTTCCCAAGGACGGTCATTGCCCATAACTGCGTTGTTAACCGATGATCGGCTGCTTTGGCGATGCTGACCCGAATTGGCTCGCAGACCGACGGAGAGAGCATTGCGTGCTCGATGTGGCACATGTGCCATAGGATCACCATGACTGCCCTGACCCTACCCTGGGGCATACCTGTAACACTAACAAAGGGGTTATGCCAGGACCCCTCATTTTTCAAACCCTTACCCTACCCTGGTGCACACCCGAACCCGAATATAGGGGTAAAGTTCCATTGAAAATAATGGGATTTTCAAAAAACCGTCCTAAAATTGATTTTTTTGCACAGCTCAACATTTCTGCCCATTCTAAAAAAATATCAACCATCAAAATAATGCCAGGACCCCCATTTTACTAACCATAACCTTAGCCTGGTGCACACCCTAACCATAATATAGGCGTAATATACCATCGAAAATAATGGGATTTTTAAAAAACTGTCCCAGAGTTGCTTTTTCTAAGCAGCTCAACATTTCTGCCAATTCTAAATAAATTCCAAACATCAAAATCATGCCAGGACACCTCATTCTTCTAACCCTAACCCTACCCTGGTGCACACCCTAACCCTAATATAGGGGAAATATACCATCGAAAAAAATGGGATTTTGAAAAATTTGTCCTTGAGTTGCTTTTAATACACAGCTCAACATTTCTGACAATTCTAAAAAAATTCCAAAATCATGCCTGGACCCCTCGTTTTTCTAAACCTAACCCTACCCTGGTGCACACCCTAACCCTAATATAGGGGTAATACAACATTGAAAATACTTGAATTTTGAAAGAGCCATCCTTGAGTTGCCTTTTATGCACAGCTCAACATGTCTGCCCATCCTAAACACATACCAAATTTCAAAATCATGCCAGGACACGTCGTTCTTCTAACCCTAACCCTACCCTGGTGCACACCCTAAGCCTGTGCCTTTTTGTAATTTTTGTAGTATGTTTTTATTTAAATAAAAAATTTCAACCTAATATAGGAATAATATACCATTGTCAATAATGGGATTTTGAAACAGCCATCCTTGAGTTGCTTTTACTGCACAGCTCGACATTTCTGACCAGTCTAAACAAATTCGAACCACCAAAATAATGCCAGGACTCCCCGTTTTACTAACCCTAACCATACCCTGGTGCACACCCGAACCCTAATATAGGAGTAATATACCATCAAAAATAATGGGATTTTGAAAAATCCGTCCCTGTGTTACTTTTTCTGCACAGCTCAACATTTCTGCCAATTCTAAACAAATTCCAATCATCAAAATCATACCAGGACACCTCGTTCTTCTGACCCTACCCTGGTGCACACCCTAACCCTAATATAGGCGTAATATACCACCAAACATAATGGTATTTTGAAAAATTCGTCCTTGAGTTCCTTTTTATGCACAGCTCAACATTTCTGCCAATTCTAAACGAATTCCAAGCATCAAAATCATGCCAAAACACCATGTTCTTCTAATCCTAACCCTAGCCTGGTGCACACCCTAAGGACGAGCAGCTTAAGATAGCTCCCATGGAAACAGACCAAGAGGGGGAGGGTGGGAATGAGCAGAAGGTAGAGGAGGTGAAAATTCTGGGGATTTACTATTCCATAGCCAAGGAAGGGTGGAAGAGGGACTGGTTTGCTTGGATTCAAAAGTTTAAGGAGAAAATTGGGATGTGGAGGAAGTGGCAACTGCCCGTGTATCAAAAGGCGGTTTACGTACGCACGTACGTGTTGCCGGTAGCGCATAACATAGCAGTGGTCTGCCCCACTCCGGGAGCCGTGATGAACGAACTGGAGAAGGAGCTCTTCAAATTCCTCTGGGGAATGGCCACCTTTCCTCTGGCGAGGGCGGTGGCCTATAGACAGATAGACCAGGTGGGTTTGGACATCCCGGCTCTCCGTCTGAGGATGTTCACCACCTTCCTGAGTTACAACTTCAGTAAATACGCTCAATGGGAGG